>NC_065921.1:65426103-65770217 GCF_024586455.1 Bactrocera neohumeralis | reverse complement strand
TCTATAACTGAAAAAGATCGTGCTTTAGTTATAGGAGCCAAACTACAGAAAAGTTTCTGGGGTGAAGCTGTATTAACAGCAACGTATTTAATAAATAGAAGTCCAAGCAATGCACTTAAAGATTTATTTAAAACACCATATGAAATGTGGCATAACAAAAATCCAAGTTTAAAATATTTAAAAGTTTTTGGTTCCACAGTATATGTTCATATTAAACTACGAAAAAGAAAGTTTGACGAAAAGTCATGGAAAGGTATACTTGTGGGGTATGAACCAAATGGGTATAGAGTGTGGTGTGTTGGAAAAGAAATATTTGTAACAGCAAGAGATGTTGTTGTTGATGAAACAAATATGGTAAAATCTAGAGCTGTGGTTGAGGATGACATGCAGCTTAATAATTAAGATAGTGAAAGTATTCAATCAAATATTGATAATGAAAATGTCCACAATAATAATGGGAAATCTGATCAAGCAGATAAACAGCCTAGTGATATGGTAGAATTTGAGAATGCCGATCCAGAAATGTCTGGTGAAAAGCCTTATGAAAAAGAAGACTTGGAATCGCAGATAAATATTAGAAAAAGTGATCGAATAAAGAATAAACCAAAAGTATTTTATCAAGATTTAATAAATAATTGTGTAATGCAAGTTAACACCAAATTGGTTAACACCAAAATCTAGCTAACACAGCAATAATACAAGCACGGAAACACAAGCGAATAAAAACACAAAGTTCAAATAAAATTAATAAACCAATATTGCTGACGACATGTCTGCATTAATTCAACAACAGGAAACGCAAAATAACAAATTGCGAAAATTAACAACAACACCACAGCAGAGTTACAACGACAGCGCAGCCGAGTTTTATACGGTCACATTGAAGTGCAATGTGACCATAAATTATTGATAGGTATAAAGTAAGATATAATTGTTAGTATTAAGTAGTCGAGAAGTAGAGTTCAATAAAACATAATCAAACTTTAAAAAAATTTGTTTTTTTTTTCCACGTTTAAGTGGAAGGATGAATAATTGGCGCCCGAGCTAAAAGAAAGTGTTTCCTTCGCGTGGATATAGTAACTTGGTGCTACAGTTCAACAGTGCTACAAACTACAGTTCAACAGTGCTACATACTACAGTTCAACGGTGCTACAGTTCAACAGTGCTACATACTACAGTCCAACGGTGCTACAGTTCAACAGTGCTATAAACAACAGTTCAACAGTGCTACGTACAACAGTGCTATAAACTACAGTTCTACAGTGCCACATACTACAGTGCTATAGTACCACGGGTAAAGCAGAAAGTGGTACCCAGAATAGAACACTCCACCCGAGGAACACAACAAGGCAGCATCACGGGAAATAAAGGCCCCTCAGTAGGATAATAAACGAATCCAAACAGGACGTCATAGGACAGCCAGCCCGGAAAGCAGAAGCCTTAATTAATATGCGACTCAAAATATTATTAATACTTTTTGCCTGCATGGCATACGGAAACGTACAAATACTAGACTATTCATCATCCCAACTAGTCACAATCGACGCAGGTCCCGCAAAACTACAAACAGGCACATTCAAAATAATCCATACAATTGAATTACAAGACTACGACAACACAATAAACCGTGTAGAAATGACAATTAATGATAAATTAGCAAACCATCCATTGAAACCCATCCTGACATCCCTCATAAACCAATCGAAAAATTATCTTGATAGAATTAGAATAAACAGTAAAGTTAGGAGATCACTAGACTTTATAGGCTCCGCATGGAAATGGATTGCCGGAAAATAATGTGCTAGGAAGTAATAATAGACAGCTAATAATTAACAAACTGACAAATGCGAAAATAAACGAAATCATAGACAATACTAATAAGATATCTAAAGTGGTGAAAGAAGAAAAAGAAGTGGCGAATGACTTAATATTGCAAATAAAATTTAAATTAGAAATTATAAAGGAAGAGCTAATTAATATAGCATACGCCATACACTGGGCCAAATCTAACATAATAAATTCATACATATTGTCTGATAAAGAAATGGAAATAACTAAACAATTTGTAATAGATGAAAACATACCATTCGTTAATGTAGATGAAGCATTAGAATTTGCTGAAATAAAAATCGCTTCAAATAAAGAAAGCTTAATTTATATAATAAATTTGCCTACCACAGAGCAAAACGATTGTAAAACTTTAGAAATAAGACCAATAAAAGAAAAAGAACTAATAAATAAAATCGAATTTAAATCAATTTTAATTTGCCAGAATAAAGTTTACGGAAAAAGTAAAGAATGAAAGTCATATGATAAATTATCGATATGCTCAAGAAATATAGTAGAAGATATTACGAATAGCACATGCAAGTTAGCACATATACAAAATATACAGACAATTTTGTAAGTAAAATCTAATTCAGCAATATTTTGCATTGCTCAAGTAAAATTAAATCAAATAAAATTAAAGTTAGCACATACTTGTACAAAATAAAAAAATTAAATCAAATAAAATTAATTTCCAAAAATTGCAATAACAAAAACACATTTCGTCGGCACTATAACAAGCGGAAACCGAAGCGGAAACCGTGCCGCCGCAATGTGAGCCGTTTCACAACCAAACTGAGGTTCGCACTGGTTTTAGCTTACGTTATGATTATTTGATGTATGGAAATATGTTCTAGCTAGTAAGACACCGCAGCAAAAAAAAGTTAGACTCGAAAGAGCGAAGGAGTTGTTACACTTGCACGAACGTGGCGAATTTCCGAACATTGTGTTTTCTGATGAGAAGAATTTCCCTATTGAGCAATTCATAAACTCTCAAAATGACCGTGTTTACTTGACCGAACGCACGTACGAGAATTTAAGCCTACGAATGGCCACCCGAAGTAATTTCCCATCGCAAGTGATGGTATGGGCTGCCGTGACCGCTGATGGGCGCTCTCCAGTCGTTTTCATCGAGCCTGGTGTCAAAGTAAATGCGACTTATTATCGTGAAAATATTTTGGAAGGTGCTTTAGAGCCGTGGGCACGTAAACACTTCGGCCGGAAAGAATGGACGTTCCAACAAGACTCGGCGCCGTCACATAAAGCGAGAATTAACCAAGAGTGGTTAAAAAATTATGTTCCACGCTTCATTTCGTCGACACAATGGCTTTCGAATTCACCAGACGCAAATCCGATGGACTTTTCCATCTGGTCCATTTTAGAGAGCAAGGTGCGGACTAAAAAATACACCAGTATGGATGCGCTCAAGAAAGCGATTGTACGTGAATGGGCCAAAATACCACAAGCTCACATTCGTGCAGCATGCAACTCGTTTTTTGACCGTTTGAGGGCCATAGTCAAGGCAAAAGGTGGCCATATCGAGCTAAAGTGAATGGATTCTAAATTTTTGATTATTTTCATACATTTTTGTCATTGGAATCAATAAAAATATTATCAAACTAAAAAATTATAGTCGTTTGAATAGGTAACACTTCGAGTGGGTAACCCTGTATATACTATTAGCTGATATTACAGATAACTGGCTTCTTGCTGAGCAACAAAAAGATTCACAGATTTCAACTATTGCATCTAAAATTCAAAACAATGAACTCGAGGAGAATTTAGCAAGAAGTTATGAATTGCGCTCAAAAACTCTTTTCCGTAAAATTCAGCGAAACGGCAAAACTAGATGTCTTCCAGTTGTCCCTAGAGCTTTCAGATGGTCGGTAGTAAACCATGTGCATGAATCAATCGTACACTTGGGATGAGAAAAAACGTTAGACAAAATGTACGAATTTTATTGGTTTGAGCATATGGCCAAGTACGTCCGTAAATTTGTAGACAATTGCATTACTTGTAAACTAACTAAACCTCCTTCGGGAAAGTTGCCAATCGAACTCCACCCAATACCCAAGGTAGAGATTCCATGGCACACGATCCATATGGATATTACGGGCAAATTAAGTGGCAAGAAGGATCAGAAGGAGTATATTATCGTACAAATAGACGCATTTACGAAATTTGTTTATTTGCACCACACGGTAAATATTAATAGTGAAAGCTGTATAGACGCTTTAAAATCAGCAATATCTATATTTGGAGTACCAACACGAATCATCGCAGATCAGGGTAGATGCTTTACAGGCTCATGTTTTAGTGATTTCTGTTCCATGCAAAAAATGCAATTACATCTAGTTGCAACAGGAGCTAGTCGAGCAAATGGACAAGTGGAGCGCATTATGAGTGTGCTAAAACGTATGTTAACTGCCATTGAAAGTAGCCAGCGCTCTTGGCAAGATGCCTTAGGAGACATACAATTGTCTATAAATTGTACAACAAATCGAGTAACAAAAGCTAGCCCTCTTGAATTACTAATTGGAAAAGAAGCCAGACCTTTTAACATGTTACCAATATGTGAAGATAATAATAAAGTTGATGTAAATTTTGTAAGAAATATGGCAAAAGAAAATATGAAGAAAAATGCATTGCATGATAAAGCTAGATTTGATAAGAACAAAGCTAAATTTAAAAATTTTAAGGTTGGCGATTATGTTCTACTCAGAAATGAAGAGAGACACCAAACAAAGTTAGACCAAAAATTTAAAGGTCCATTCCTGGTGACGGAGGTGCTGGAGGGAGATCGGTATGCTCTAAAGTCTTTGGTGAATAAGCGGACATATAAGTATGCGCATGAAGCTTTAAGAAGCATGCCGACAGAAGAGATTCCTAAGGGATTGGATATGTGTGATGTGTCTGAAAACGTCGAAAGAGACGTTAGAGATTCATTGGTGGATTCCAATGACAGTGAGAGCGAAGACGTTGAAAGATACGTCAGAGATTCATTGGTGGATTCCAATGAGTTAGAAGACGTGCAAAGAGACGTTAGAGATTCATTGGTGGATTCCAATGAGAGCGAAGACGTTGAAAGATACGTCAGAGATTCATTGGTGGATTCCAATGAGTTAGAAGACGTGCAAAGAGACGACACGAATCCGTTTGAGGACTCAGGCGAATAATCTGCGTTGATGGATTTCAATGCGTTAGTTGGGACGCCAAACCCTTAGGTGGGCCGCATGTCGAATTGCCAGTGCTAATAGGTACACGAGTTAATGTGTTGACTTATGTGATGTCTGGTGATCGGCATTGCGGTAAGCCGATGGGCTGTCCTGATACAAAGTTAACATATCTTTGGAATCCGCAGTCAGTCTTCGTAGTATGGGTTTCCTTCTCACTTCTGTCAGTTAGGTTGGTCAGCATATTAATAATAATAATTGTAATGTGGACTATGAAAAGTTACGTGTGATGGTCAGGAAGGCCGTGTCGAATCGCTATTAATTTTGTCATCTCTAATAAAACTGTCATCTCAATTGAAATATTGGCATCTCTGTTAAATAAAATGTGTATACCATTTTTGTCTCATCCTTTTTATCTCCGTCTTCTGTTTATTGTAAGAGCGAGTTCAGCAGAGCTCTCTGTTTCGCGTAGCCTCGGCGTGACAACGTGTTAGAAAGAGAGAAAGAGAGCAATCGCGGCGAATTCGATCAGTTGCGTTTCAGACAATGCTTGGATGATGCAATATTGTAAAGTAATGGAGTAGTTGCTGAGCGTCATAGAAAAGTGGTCACGAAATGTCACAGCCGAGGAAATGCACAACTCGCAGCAATATTTCAGAGGCGGCTTTAATAATGGATAGCCACAACCCCATTGCGACATAATCAATTGTCACTGACAGTGTAATCGAGTGAGAAACATTCGTTAACAAGCAAGCAAACAGAGTAGAGCTAGCAAGCGCTGGAGAATAAATTTAATTTTCTTTTCAATATTTTATTATTTATTCGATAATAATTTTAAATAAACTTTGGTATACGTTTGATAATTATTTTGAATAAACAAATTGCACATTATTGACACAATGCCATAAATGAAACAGTTAATCACAATTGTGATTCAAATAACTTTACCATAGATGGTAATTATTTTATTCAATTTAAAAATTGCGATATTGAATTAATGAATCGGGACGATTCATTCAACAAAGGGAGGAGGTCAAGAATTGTATAACCATTTCCACCAAAAACTACTGACAGCATTTGATGTACCTGTCAGAGATCAGCAAAAATCACATTTTTCTTGATTTCATCATACAACAAAATTTTTACTCACATTTAATCATGTAACAAAACTCAGCATTGAAGAAAATCACAATCAAGTTGTCGAACACGTCTTTCGGATATTTATGAGTGGATTGATCGAACATGTTTGTGTAAATTCACTTGTTTGAACGAAAGTAAGATTGATTTGAGTAACATCAACCAATTTGATTTTATTCAGTTTGTTGTGCAGAAGCATACATTTAACATCGTAGAAAATGTCGGATGATCAAACTTTTATTCTAGAACAAATTTTTAAAAATGTTTACACATTGACGCCACGACGCAAAGGCAGAAGTGTTATATGGAGTATATTATCCGAAATAATTAAAGAGGAAGGAAATATTTTGGAGGAATTTGTTCACTGCCGTTCATGTTCAAAACTTCTTAAATATTTGCCAAAACGAACGTCCAATTTATGCCGTCATAAGTGCTGCCAATCACTGAAAGAATTGAAGTGTCTAAAAAGTGTTGAACCAGAAGATTAAACGACCGCCATTGACAATTGTGTAACGTGGATTACAGAAGATTTTCAGCCATTCACAGCTATTAAGGGGTCTGGCTTCTTAAAGCTCGCACAGTTTTTAATTAAAATTGGAGCCAAATATGGAGAAGATGTCGATATTGAAGATCTGCTAAAATTCGTTTAAACTGCAGCTCCCATTTGTTTTCAAATGTATTGGAATACTCCTTTAAGGAAACTACAGAGCTGCGAGACCTTGTTGAGGCGTGCAAGAGGATCGTTAAATACTTCAAAAAAGCCAATTTGCAGCACCAGTTGCAAACTTCTTTAAAAAACGATTGCCCCACCCGTTGGAATTCGAATTTACCTATGTTCAAGTCAATAGTAGACAATTGGTTCCAAATTAACGAAATTCTCAAAGAGAAAGAAGAAAGCCGACGCTTGTTGTTGATAAATATTTCAACGCTTAAAGAGCTTGTTGACTTGTGCAGTGATTTTGAAATAATATTTAAAAAATTACAACTTTGCAGTTCTCCATCATTGGGTTTCGTTATACCAGCAATTCAAAAAGTTAAGAGTGTGTGTATGTTAGCACCAGCTAAGTTGAAACCAAAGCTAACACCAACACTATTGCGCTAAGTCAACAATTACAAAGAACTGGGAAATAGCCCAGACGCGCGCTCAGCAAAATTGTCAATATCAGCAGCGCAATATCCGGCATGCGCCGATCAAAATTCTGGATCGACTTAAAAAAGGAATAAGCAAAATAAAACACTTGCAACAACATCCGGCATGCGCCGACCAATACCAATTGCTGACACAGGTAGAAATAGGGTATATTTAAGAGAGAATAAGTAGAATTAAGTTTTTAGTATTAATGTTTTGGTGATTCAATAAAGGTCTTGCGACCAACGAAAAAATCTTTTTTTTAGACTTGTACAATACAAGTCGATAACTTGTATGCCTAAAGATACAGACGTAGCTGCTATAGTATCATTGAAGAAAAAAATTACTCAAAACGTTGAAAAAATGTGGGATGTAAATGTGGGTATATGGCAAAAAACTGCATTGTTTTTATATCCACCAGCTTTGAGTACACAGCAAACCGATTAAAATGATATTAAGTATTTTTGCGTTTCCTTAATTGAAAATTTACTTAAAATTCCCCCACATCATCATCATCTCATTCTATTCCAACTAGTCCGTGCACACCTTGTTCTGATTCCGTTGCGCAATTTTCATTTACTCAAAACAGTATTTCAATAGACTTGGACACTGAATCTACAAATCAACCGTCATATAAAAAAGAGGTTCAATTTTTTTCCCCGACATATTTAAAAAAAGGTGGAAATCAAATGAAAAGTTCTATCCATATTTATCTAAAGTCGCACTACAAGTCCATTCAATTCCTGCCAGTAGTGCAGCTGCTGAACGAGCTTTTTCTTTGGCTGGCAACGTAATAACAGAAAAGAGAAGCAGACTTGGACCAAAATCGATAGACAGCTTGTTATTTTTGCAATCATATTTCAAAAATTTTAAAAATTAAAAGTATTGCTTTCAGTTTTTTTTATTTTTTAATACTTATTTAAGAAAATATGAATTAAATTTTTTTCTTTATATATTTTATTTTTATTTTCCTTTCATGAATAACATATTATTTTAAGTTGTATTTATGTATATAGATATGTGTGTATGAAAATAAATATAATTTTACTGCAATGAGTTAATATTCCTTCTTTCCCACCTCAGTTTGCTTTTGCCGTCATCCAGTTTGTCTACCGGCATAAAAATCAAAACATTCATTTGTGTCTTTTTTGAGTTTATTCCCCATCACAAAAAATCATTTTGAGTTGAACGAACAAGTACCCAGCTTGAGTGATTTGAGGCGATCGTTTATGAAATGACCGAGCGCACACGAACCGCATGGTTTGATTGAATTAAAATCAACATTGAATATGAGTGTTCGAACAAGTTCGATCGTATGAGCGTAAAGGCTGATATTTCTGTGCAATGATTGCGTATGAACATTTTACAATCACCCGTTGCTGATAACTGGTACCTGTATAAACAACATAAACAGACAAGAGTTTCGTGGAATAGCTGCAACAGAGACGCGACATTGATCATAGAATTAAGTTACATATGTTATATTTAAGATTAGCAATAAAGAACAGAATTAATTTGGCATTCAAACCAAACACAATGTTCTCATTTTTAATTTAACGAAGAGTGTAATGCATACTGATATAGAAATTATTAAAAATATTTTCGATAGGACTGACGTTGAGGAAGAAGAGAAAGTGGATGATAATCAAAAGTCCTCATCAGTTCTAGAAGCTTTAAAATACATACAAGAGCATATTACTGCAGTTAACAAAATTCAAAAAAGAAATCACTCCAATTTCAATGCATCTCCAGCACTTTCATTATATACGCAGCAAATACCAAGACTGGTCTACCTTATAAGTTAACTCAAATAGCTCATCCACAGACGGAGAACTCACGCGTGGCTTGAGTGAACAAAATTCTTATCCCACGCTAGCCACTGCGTTGGTCGCTCGATATTATTAATAGTACAACAGAAGATATTGAGAAGATAAGGAAATTCGTTATCTCACGTCAGCCACTGCATTGGTCGCCTGATGCTATTAATAGTGAAACAATGCAAAGCCACGTAGCTAACAGTAAACATAGGCTCTAGATATACTTTTCTTTAGATTTAAGTTTTACCAAAAGTAGTCCACCAAATTATTATAAAATAAATAATTGAAATAATAAGAATTGTTTAACCTATTTAACTTATATACTGACGGCTCCAAATATAAGGACATAACCGCATATAGCGTCGTTAACGAGAACGAAACACTATCCTCCTCTATACTGCCATCATACGCATCTGTATATACTGCAGAAGCAACCGCAGTTTACCACGCTTGTAAAATAGCAAAGAAAAGCAAAGGGAAATGGCTTATCTTTAGCGACTCACTCTCAACTCTGCTATCGGTAAAAACATTAACAATAACGATACCGTGATATCCCAAATCAGAGATATATTAACTTCCAATGCTACAAAAATTAAGTTGATATGGATTCCCAGCCACATCGGAATAAAGGGCAACACCTCGGCAGACGCAGCAGCAAAACTTGCCACCAACTCACCGTTACACATAACAATCAGCTTTAACAAGAAAGACCTAAAAAACACAATCAATAAAGTAAATCGGAAACTTATGGTTGAACATTGGCAAAATATAAACCATGACTACAAATGCATAAACCCAAACTTGGTTCCTCCAATCTTCCCAACAACAATTTCAAGACGAAACATCATAATATATACTTGCTTTCGCCTAGGGCACACACGGATAACGCACAAGTATCTTTTTCAAAGAGGCAGCCCACAAACTTGCCAATTCTGCAACGATGAGATACTTACTATCAAACATATCGTCACAAGCTGTACTGCAGTAAACTCAATAAGACAATCTATAACAAACCGCACAATAGAAGAACTTATTTTTAAATTACTTATAAATAACTCTTATATTGAATTACTATCGTATAAACCATAAGTACGCAATTCTATATACTAACCCACCCATATTATATGTAACTCACTCAAATATACACATTTGAATTATTATTGAATTCTAACAATTTTATTGTATTTGGCACACCGCCAAACACACTGCCAAACACAACGTCGACCACCCCGACATTTTGGTCCTTCGAGCCGGATGTTTTCGGTATATAAGTTTCGACCACCGAGTAGCGGAATGTTGGACCAAGTCCGATATCTGCCGAAGGTGCGGTCAGGAGGGCCACAGAGCTGCTGGTTGCGTTAATACGCCTGCCTAGTTGCAACTGCGAATTCAAAGTCAAACCAGCTGGGCATCTGGCACCGCCAGACACTAATCGGGGAGATTTTTAAGCTTAATTGCCAGGGTTCTTACGCCGTAATGTGCGAGTTAGGGGGTTGTTTGATAGATAACAGGTGCAGCATCGCAATACTCCAGAAGCCTTACGCCACCAATGGTGTGGTTCGGGATCTTCCTGGAAGTTTTAGAGTCCTCACGAACATTGGGGTCAATGCTGCAATAGTTCGTTCACAACTCCGACTGTGTAGTTCTGAGTTCGGTTAATTGATTAACAAGCAACAATTTATTGAAAGTTTAGCGAGCATCTGGAGCCTTATATCCATTATATGGATGAACTACTGGCCCATTTATCCTCGGAAAGAATGCAAATGATATGGTTTAGTAAGGTATCCCGGCAAATGTCTGAGTATCAGAGCCACAGTCGAGGTGAGGAATTAAGCGAATGTGTGACGGCTAATGGTCTCCACGATTTAAACGAGCCAAGTGACTGGTTTACATTTGATCCAAATTATGGTTACTTCCAAAGTTTTCGTTGAAAGGTGTTCGTGAAAAGTTTGATTGTTGGACGATGTGATACCGATGCAGTGTGTTATAAACTCAAATAAGAATCTTTAACTTCTTACTGGAAAAACAAAGATTTATATGAGCTGAGAATTTATTCATTATGATTTTTATTTTGATATTTTCATTACTTATATAAGTTAACATAAGTAACATTAAAAATTATAGCTGACGCTAATATTTGTCAACATCCGCCACGAGTCGCTAAAGCTACAATTCCTAAGAATTATAATATAGGGAACAGGTAGAATAAGGTTATTAATAGCTTAAGTATAAAACTTAAATTTAATTTTTGAATAAAGAAGGTCATACGGACCTTACAAAAAATTATAAAAAAAAAACATTTTTTTTCGGTCGAAGTGAAAGGCCTGATAACTTGAATGTTTGAAAATAGATATTTATTTTTAATAGTACTTTAGCTTTGCTGATAAGTAAGCATGTTCAATGATATTTGAACTTAGTGACTTTGAATGGTAAAATTTACATAATGGGCGGTCAGAGTGCCTTTGGCATATTTGTTGACTTCAAGGGGGCTTTCAATTAACCAAGCTGGGATCGAGTGATACAACGACTGGAGGAACTTGGCTGTCCGGATATTACGCTTTGGCGGAATTATTTGTCAGACAGAAAAGCTTCCCTAGTCAGCATGAATGGGTTCATATATTTGCAACCTTATGATGAACTCTCTGTTTGGGCCGCTCGAATCCCTTTGTAAGTGTTGTGCATATAGGGAATGACTCCTTCTGGTTTCTTGCTTACCTGTCATGGGCCTCTCAATGCATTTCGGGAATCTTGCTAGTATGGGAATTAACTTTACCGACGGATGTTTAGAAAAAAAAACCGAAGTGGATTTTTTATCGATAATGAAAGAATTCAAGTTTTGTATTTCCGATTTATTTGAATATATTGAGGAACACTACGACACCCAACCCGAAGATAAGTCTATTTATACTCTGGAAATAAAAAGACTTGAACTCAACGTAATATACGTCAAGGCAAACAGGTCGTACGATGCATTTAATAGAACCCCACAAAAACCCGGTGAAACTATTGACTTTGCATAAACGTATTAAATGCTTACAGTCAAACAAGTAATAAAGAGGATCCAGTTCAGAGATATAGTGGTCCCCGCAATACGTCTTTTTTTGAGTCATAATAAATTTTCATATAAGCATTAAGTGTATAAAGTCATACAAGTAATAAAGAGGATCCAGTTCAGAGATATAGTGATCACCGCAAAACGTCTTTTTTGAGATATCATTTACAGGGTCTTGAACGAAGGATTTTTTTTAATTACAACTATTAAAAAAAAAAAAACAAAAATGTCGAGAAATTTTCATCGAAATTTGCATTTTTTATAAAAACGTCTGCCGAAAATCCAATTTTCATTTTTTTTCCTTCGTCCAATACCTAGTTTTTATTTTTATTTCAGATGATCCTGAAAGAAGTTCTGCTGACAACGCGGATGCACCTTTTTTCCGAGGGACTGCCGGAAATGGCGTCGTAATGACTGTTATTTTGATATTTTTTTTTGAAAATTTTACAAAATGTTTGTTAAATATGAGTCTTTTAAATAAAAAAAAATTTCTTTAAAAATTTCTTTTTTTATATGTAAAAAAAAAAAATTTGAAAAAAGGTCTAAATCTAAAATCTAATAAGGTGTCGATAGGGAAGGTAATGCAGTCATTATTTAGTGACGAGTTGGTGTGGCTATACAACTGCGATGGAAAAGCGGGGTAAAAGGGCTTTAACTAAATTTAAAATTGCGGACATCACTCTCGGCAAATATTTATCTATTTAGATACGTTCACCTTTTTAATTATTAATATTTTATATGTATATAGCTGCATTTGCAAGTATGCATTTTAGCTATAGACATTTTGATAGTTTAAGCCACAATCGCTGAAATACAATCTCAGCCAAAAACATTCTCTTTATTTATATTTTTTACTTCTCTCCATCACACGGTGGTTCCTCCCATACGACAAAAATAAAAAAGTCTATGTTTATATATTGGGCTTGTAGCTAAATAAATAGTTGCATATGCCATCAAATTTATGTATTTTGAGTTTGTTTTGATTATTTCTAACGGAACTTCTTGAGTGAAAGCAACATATGTACGGCCTTGCACAGAAGTAAATAGTTGACAAAAATAAAAGCGAAAGCAACGTGTTCATTCAACTGCAAAAGCTTAATTTAAAAAAGTGTCTTAATAAAAATACTGAAAATGGAAAATAAAGTAGATGGTAATAGTATTATTTTTCAGTAATAACAAGTTTTTAAATTGTGCTGTTGTTTTTAGAATAACAAATTTTAATGAAGTGTCTTTTTGATTCAGTTTTGTTGTTCTTTGTTAAATGTATTTGGAGATTTAGTAACTTTGTCAACCGAATGCAGTGACCGGATTAGTGTGTAAATGTTGGTACAAGTATATAGTTTAAAATAATATTAAGTTCATGTGCAGGTATTTGCAGGTTTCTAAATAAAGTTCATTAAACTAACCTAACTTTTTAGTTCCAAAGTGTATTTTATACATCGAATGTGCGTGTTATAGCATTGGTTTGTCCTAGTGCATGGTTCCGAAGTCATCGAAAGTGCAATAATACCCATTGGAGAGCTATCAGAGGAAGCTGCGGAAGCCGAAAACAAGGATATTAAGAGGTACAGGCTTCAACATACGAGGAAAACTTCTCGAATTGCAAAAAATACGGATTTACTTAATATGTTATTGTTGAGTTCAGATCCATTTATTACAGGTCAACGAAAATTGCATGCAAAAAGAAAAGCGCATTATTAAAATCTACAATAGAATTGTTGGAAGACTAATTACGAAAAGGAATTTTTTATTGAGGTTTACAACGCCCTTATTTTTCTTCCAAATTAATAAAATTTTTATTTGAACTGTAAAAAATAAATTGTTTAATTTTATAAAATTAAATGGCACATCTGTTTTCTTTTCGATTTATTAATAATAAATCCGGGAATTGGAACAAAATTTATCACATGCTCAGGTATTTTAACGTTAGAATTATATATGAAGAATATGAAAAGTGGGCGTTATACAATTGCGATTTTTTCAGAATATCGTACTAGCATGGACAGAAATATGCTGTGTATATTGCAGGTGAGTATCCCTATTGTTTTTTGTCGCTATCCTCCATACAAATGGAACCACTGTGCATCAGTGCTAAAGGGTAAAAAAAAAATAAAAAAAAGGAAATATTTCAGGAAAAAGCAGTGTCTATCACTTATTACCCTCCACCCGAGGTAAGGAATAAATGACACAGCGCTGCACTAACTTCCTAAACATTTGATCCATTCGAGCCCCAATTATAAAGCCTTATACTGTGAAAAAGGAACAGGACACGTTAGCCGTAATAGTAAAAGACTATACGAAAAAATCCTTTAATTGCGATTCGAAGGGATACTCAACTGCTGTGAGTCGAGGCACAGCAAGGTCAACTAGGTGACCAATCAATAACCTCCAACGATCCCTTTGGAGATTAAAAACGCAATAATACAATTTAAAAAAAAACCTGTAGCATAGGAATCAACAGAGGAAAGATCCTTGAGAGCCAAATTGACATTCTCCGCTATGTCCTGCAAACATATAATAATATAGTGGGCAAATCGAAGAGAAAACCGAAGGTTAAGGAATTAAATAAATATACCATTAAAATGCAAAAAGATTGTGACGCTAAGCACGAAAAATTAATGGCAGATGGCATAATAATTACAACTATTTCAAAAAAAAAAAAATTTCGAGAAATGTTCATTGAAATTTGCATTTTTTATAAAAACGTCTGCCAAAAATCCAATTTTCATTTTTTTTCTTCGTCCAATACCTAGTTTATTGTCTTTACTAAAACACGTATTTTTTATTTTTATTTCAGATGATCCTGAAAGAAGTTCTGCTGACAACGCGGATCTACCTTTTTTCCGAGGGACTGCCGGAAATGGCGTCGTAATGACTGCCATTTTGATATTTTTTTTGAAAATTTTACAAAATGTTTATTAAATATGAGTCTTTTAAATAAAAAAAAAATCATTAAAATATTTCATTTTTTATATGTAACAAAAATTATTGAAAAAAGGCCGTTTTTTGCCCGAGGAAGCCCATGTAACCCCTTAATGGCGGATGGCATAAGCGAAGAGGACTATTTTAAGTCGAATTCCTATGACAACGTAACAGAGCAAATCGAAGAAATGATTCAACAATTCAAACATGCTCTTAAAGATGAAGTCGAATTTCCATTGCCAGAAAGAAAACAGAAACCTCAAATTGGCGCACAAAAACAACAGCAAACTACGTCAGATAGGAAATTTACCATTTTTAGAAGGAAAATTGAGAACCTCCTGAAGCAAATGGCTGACTTGAGTTTCGAAGTGTTGATCAAATCAGATCAAATTGCATATTTGGAAACGCTGTTTAATAGCATAGAAAACGCGTACAGCAGCGATCTTTCAAAATATTTTAATTTGGAAATAGAGGAAGCTTACGACGAAATAGTAGCAGAATATTTTAAAGAGCTCCCTCGTCTAAAATATGGCTTAAAAATTGAAAAGCCAAAGTAGCATTTCGTCATAATTTGGCATTAGAAAAACTGAAAATTCCAAATTTCTGTGGTGAAATAAAATAATCGATATATTCTCACTCAAACAAATATCTTTATTTTTCCCCCACCAGTGGTAAGAACTTATAGATTCTTTTTGAGTTCAATGTTTGATAATACAAATCAAACAGTATTAAGTGTTCTAAGTCATATAAGTAATAAAGAGGATCCAGTTCAGAGATATAGTGGTCACCGCAATACGTCTTTTTTTGAGTCTTAATACATTTTTATATAAGTATTAAGTTTATAAAGTCATAGTACAGGGTGGGCCAAAAGAAATCAAGGGGTGTAAAAGTTTAAAAACTTTTTCGTTTATTCATTTTTTTTATTTTTTCTTTCAGATTATATAGACAACACTTGGAGAATTTATAATGGAGAGGTACACAACTGAACAGAGAACCAGAACAATAGAATTTTATTATTTAAACCAGAGATCAATTATTTTAACGCAAAGAGCATATCGTCGACATTTTAACGTCAGAATTTCGCCCTCTGAAGCAATGATTCGTTGCTTAGTTCATCGTCATCAACAACATGGCAGCGTAACAGATTTGCTTCGAACTGGTAGACCATGTTTAAGTCGCACTGCGGAAAATATTGAACGAGTACAGCAAAAAGTTAACGAAGCACCAGAAACATCTTCCAGAAGGCAGAAAGAGGATCCAGTTCAGAGATATAGTGGTCACCGCAATACGTCTTTTTTGAGTGTTAATAAATTTTCATATAAGCATTAAGTGTATAAAGTCATACAAGTAATAAAGAGGATCCAGTTCAGAGATATAGTGGTCACCGCAAAACGTATTTTTTTGAGTCTCAATCAATTTTCATATAAGCATTAAGTGTATAAAGTCATACAAGTAATAAAGAGGATCCAGTTCAGAGATATAGTGGTCACCGCAAATCGTCTTTTTTGAGTCTTAATAAATTTTCATATAGTTACACCATCCACCTCACCTCAGCACATTATCATACCCAGCCCTGCCAATGCAATTAATCCAGTACTATAAAACAATAAGTACACAAATAAATGAATACACAAAGCAATACAGCGAAATTCCCCAAGACGGACAGTCCTTATAACCGGACAGCTCCAATAACCGGACAATTTTTGTGTACACAGATTTTTCAATCATTTTTTCATACAAATATCATTCTAATAAACGGACGCTCTAATAACCGCACGCGGACACTGTATTTCAAGCCATTTCCATGAAAAAATTTCTCATAAACGGACAAAATTCAAAAACATCGCAAGCAAGCTTTGCTGTTCATTATAAAAATGAAATAGGGGATTCCCCTTTTAACATCTATGCACACATTCAAGCCGTGCGTGTCAAGTAAAAGTTGGTTTTCTATTCAGTTTGTCAAGTAAGTTGCATGCGAGTGGTTGCGTTCAAAGTTCGTAATAATATGGCACCGATAAAGAAGCTACTTTCTATTAAAGAGAAAATGCAAGTTATTAATGTTTTCGAAAAAGAAAAGTTATCAGTACGTGGAATTGCAAAAAGGTAAAGTATGGTGAGTCCAAAATTTAACTTGCAGGTACACGTTTCCTTTGCTTTAAAAGGTTCAATATTGGCAAAACGCAAGCTGCTGAAATTAATAAAAATAAAGAAAAAATTCGTTCTAAATGGGAGTCTGGATCTAATATTCACCAAAAGCGAAGTTTCCTTAAAGAAGGCGGCTCGGAAATAGACAGGATGTGTTTTCATTGGTTCGCTAAGGCTAGAAGTCAAAAAATTCCGATTTCTGGTCCCATTTTGAAAGCAAAGGCAATGGAAATTGCAGGAAAACTGGGTGTACCTAATTTTAAAGCTCTGGATGAATGGCTAAATAAATGGCGATTAAGGAATAATGTTTCCTTCAAATGCATATCTGGTGAAGCTGCAGATGTGAATCAGGATGATGTCGAACAGTTTCAGACAAAGCTGCAAACTCTGTTGAATGGGTACAAGCCTGAAGACATTTACAACGCCGATGAGAGTGGGCTTTTCTTTCGTGCCTTACCGGATAAAACCCTCGCTTTTAAATCTGAAAAATGTATGGGAGGTAAGCTATCAATGGAAAGACTCACAATTTTATTCTGTGCTAATATGGCTGGAGATAAGGAGCCGCTTTTGGTTATAGGGAAAGCAGCCCGTCCTCGATCCTTTAAACATATTCCAATTGCAAAACTTCCAGTGGATTGGAAGTCTAATAAAAAAGCATGGATGACTCGAGAAGTGATGAGCGAATGGCTGCAGCAGTTCAATCGAAGAATGAAAGCCCAGAATCGAAAAATTATCTTGTTTCTAGATAACGCGGCTTTTCATCCAAAGGAATTAGACTTGACCAACATAAAAATTTGTTTCTTGCCACCAAATACAATGGCAGTTAGCCAACCCCTTGATCAAGGTATAATCCAAAATTTTAAAACTTTGTAAAGAAGCTTAGTTTTAAAATACTTGATAACTAAAATTGGCGATACAAGTTCTGCCTCAGAGCTCTCAAAATCAGAGCTCGCAAATAACTGTCGACCGTTTCTCGTTGTCTGCAAATAAGTGTCTCTCCCTGACTCTTTACGAAAAGACTCAGAGAGCAACCGTTTTATGGGTTCTTGAATGAGCTTGCTTGCTCAGAGCGAAACCGTTTTTTCTATTCTGCTTTGTTCTGGTTGTTCCAAGACCGTTTTGTCGTGTTCAGTGGAGCAAAAAGTCTTTTGCGTATGTATTGGAATACATTCACACGCATAGGCAAGCAAATCGTTAAACGTCTGTTTTGCAGACGAAATATATTAATTGCGATCGTGAATTGAGTGTGTTAAGTTGTGAAATATTTGTTGCAGACAGTGTCAGAAAGCAAAAAAGATCCTGTTTCTGCAAAACTTATCAAGATTTATGCTGACATCGAAAACTTCGACGTAACATTTGGTCGCTTGCCATTAAATTCAAATAGTATATTGGAATTTTTTAATGATTTGCAGCTTAAAATTCCGTATACATACATGTAAGTGCACTAGCGCAGGTTGTGCTGGCTACACCTGCAACGCAAGTGTCCGTCGAACGGGCATTCTCAGCCCTACACTTTATATTAAGTGAACGAAGAAGTTCGATTAGTGCAGTAAATCTAAATGCCTTACAACAAAAGTAAATGTGAAGACCGTTTGCGTTGAGTTTTTCGGTCATCGGTCTTTTGCTGACTCTCTTTGTGCGAGCGTTTCAACATGACACGGGCAATAAATAATTAACTTGA
Organism: Bactrocera neohumeralis; assembly: GCF_024586455.1. Taxonomy (NCBI): domain Eukaryota; kingdom Metazoa; phylum Arthropoda; class Insecta; order Diptera; family Tephritidae; genus Bactrocera; species Bactrocera neohumeralis. The sequence continues at coordinate 65,751,334 of NC_065921.1, read as the reverse complement.
GCAATGATCCGCACTGTTTTCGGTACGCATCAATTACACTAGTCTACAGGCAATATGCAACTGATTGGCTATTGGTGTTTTTATATTAAATTAGGTGTACTAATAATCAAAATTATTTTTTTTTACGTAGTATTGTAAATTTTTTGTTCTACTTGCGCCAAATCCATATATAATTTGAGTTATTTGTTAGTCGAGAGTATTTATGACATTTCTCGTATGTCTTATCTGTATTATTTCTTGTTTATCAATTTAAAACATGAAGGTAGTTGTATATTTATTGCGATAGCCGTGGAAAGTGAGATTATTTGATTAAAATGTCTAAAGTACGAAAACGTGGTTGTAATACAATCGACTGATTCATTTTGTTATGTGTGTGGCTTGTATACACCTAAATCTCATGCCAGATTAATAACTAAAGTGACTGAATTAGCATATCTCAAGTATTTTGGTTTTCCTATAGTGAATCAAGATCGGAATTGGACTCTTCATATTTGTTGCCAGACTTGTATGTCAAACTTAAGCCACTGGCTTAATGGAAATAGATCATCAATGCCCTTTGCTATTCCGATGATCTGGTGTGAGCTGACAAACCATGCTACCGATTACTATTTTTGTATGACAAACGTATGTGGATTTTCAAAAAAAAAATAAGCACAAAATTCAATATCCCGACATATCTTCAGTTAAACGACCCGTTCCTCATGGCGAAAATTTACCAATTCCCGTTTCACCATTGCCACAGGACTTAGATACAGAACTTGGACGTTGTGCTGTTGATGACGCTATAGAAGAGAATATTATATCCCGTAAAAGAAGCAAAGAGTCTCCTGTGTATCAGATTTCCGAAGAAAAGAAAAAAACACATTTGATCGAGCAGCCTGAACTTAATGATTTAGTGCGTGACCTTAACTTATCTCAACAACATGCAGAACTTTTAGCGTCAAGGTTACAGCAGTGGAATTTACTGGCCAAAGATACAAAAGGTCACCGCGTTTAGATACCGTAATGAAGAGTTTGCCTATTTCTTTACATTACTGTACTGTAAAAGATTGGCCGCAAAGAGGTGATTTCGTGTCGGGTGAAGCTAACATCAAGAATATACCTCTAGTTGACCCTTGTAAGGTTTTGCTGCCCCCTTTACACATAAAACTCGGATTGATGAAAAACTTTGTTAAAGCTTTAGATAAGAAGCGAAGCTTTTTAAATACCTCAAAGAAGTTTTCCCGAAGTTAAGTGACGCCAAGCTAAAATAAGGAATTTTCATTGGACCCCAAATCCGAAAAATTCTGAAGGACAAGCAGTTTGAAGAGAAACTAAACCCCGTTCAACGTAAAGCCTGGATATCATTTAGAAGCACTGTCACGGATTTTTTAGGAAACAAAAAGTCTAACACGTATGAGGAACTAATCGACGAGTTGCTAGAAAACTACCAAAGAATGGGTTGCAGATTGTCACTAAAAATTCATTTTTTACATTCACATTTGAGTTTTTTTCCACAAAATTTGGGTTCCGTCAGTGATGAACAGGGAGAGAGGTTCCACCAAGATATTTTAACAATGGAACAGAGATATCAAGGCCGCTGGGATCCTGCAATGATGGGGGATTATTGTTGGTTCCTAATGAGAGAAAGTAATAGAGAATACAAGAAAAAATCGCCATTTGCAAAGAGGAAATCTACAAAACAGTTTCAATAGTTATATGTAATTATTACACGATATAATAAACGTCTTACATAAAGTATTAACTTTTTTTATTTTTAAATTTTATCAGTATATTAGTCAACAGGGCATTTTTCAAATATTTCTTCAAAGAGACTTTTTTTTGATGTAACTGGAAAACTGTACGTGATGTGTTTTTTTACCTTCTAATTCAAACTTAGGAACCTTCAAAGATAATGATGCACGCATAGCCAAGACAGTTGCATTTTTTCGCTTTTTATTTGTAGACTTGTGTTATCAAAATCGTAAAATGGTCATATTTACGACCTGAAGAAATACGATGTCAGATGAAATAAGAACTTCAACTTTGGATCACACCACTGCTCAAATGCAGTATAAAAGAATCAGCACCACCAACGCATGAGTTCAGTCAATTCAGTTCAATTGAGATTGGAGCATTAATCCACTACAGAAAAGGAAGGCGACATCCCCGTTAGGAAGAGACTATCAAGGAAACCTGAAGGACCAGCGCTGCACTTGGTATATTCATTTAATTTTAATTACTAATATTTATTTCTTTTATTTCAGTACAATAAACAATTGTTGTAAAACACGAAACTGCATTGTTTTAATAAAAAAGTATATATTAAAGAGAGGAAGTTAACAACAACCTCCCTTAATATATAATTATATAAGCATTAAGTATATAAAGTCATACAAGTAATAAAGAGGATCCTGTTCAGAGATATAGTGATCACCGCAATAGGTATTTTTTTGAGTCTTAATAAATTTTCATATAAGTATTAAATGTTTTAAGTCATACAAGTTGTTAAATCCAAACAAATACTCCTCTGCATTACTCCCACAAATTACATAAAGTGATAGAGGCGTAATGCAAAGGAATATCAACCGCCCCAACTTCACTCAACAGGCGAAAGAGGAGAAACGAAAAGAATATAATTTTCCTGGGTTTTTCGCAGCAAAGGCATATTATACCGCCAACACAGCAGACGGTCTTAAAACAGGTGAACAGTTATTATATAAAGTGATAAAACAAACACAAGTGAACACTGCAGTGAGAGATTCTTATTCAAGTGGACAAACACAGGAGAAGAAACCTCAACTCATCACTTTAATCAACAACATCAAACCAGGATGTAGGACAAACGCGTAAAGCACGAGCGCTTCAGAATACAGAAGCTTTAGAAAACAACTCGACGTCCACCACAGACGATTTCGACCACGAAAGCAGTGCAAATGTAGCTACCACACCTGAAAATATTTTGCAAGAAGTCGGTCCAGAATCTACATGCAACACAATAAATCGGAAGGGTATTTATTCGCAGACAGGTCTTGCCGATGTGCTCACTATGCACACAGGTTTAATTAAGGTGAAGCAACAAAAGTTGGAGATAGAATCAAAAATGAAACATAGTGAGCTATCTTTAAAAGAAAAAGAATTTGATTTACAATACGAAAAATTTTTATTTGAAAAAGAAAAATGTAATTCAGAAGAGAGAATAAGAATACTAGAAATTGAAATGAAAGAAAAATTGGCTTTAAGAGAGCTTGAAATGAAGGAACGAATAGCAATGGAGGAATTAAAAATTAAAAAATAAAACTATACATATATACTACATAAAATTAAACAATTATATCTTTATTGTTTACAAAATGTGTGTTACGGATTGCCAATGCATTGCCCACACTCTCGTCACACTATTATACAATTACCAGTGAATTGCCAACACTCTGGTCACACCATTATACAATTGCCAATGCATTGCCCACTCTGGTCACACTGTTAAACAGTTGCAACACTCTAGCCACGCTATAAACGGAAAGAAGTCACATCTGGTGCTAATTTTTCAAATCACTCGAGCCTAGGGTTGCCAACCGTACTTTATTATAAAGTATTATACTTTATTTTCCAAAAGTATACTTTATACTTTTGTATAAAAATAAAGCATCGAAAATACTTTATTTCATTCATTCATAAGCGAACAACTATTTATCGATAGTTTAAGTTCAATTAAAATGAACGTACGATGAAAATTATCATTAATTGATAAACACACCGATACATGTTACTGGTGCCATCTCTTACAAATATATGGCATGTGCTATCGCTTAAACATCAAATTACTCGTGCCATCTCTTAAGTCAAGTTTTCTGTCCATTGCAAAGTAAAGGTATCATTTTCCAAAATGTGTTCTTCTGATAGTGATATACCAGCTACGCCAAAAAAACGAAAATCAGCAAATTAAAAGTTATGCAAAAATACAAACCTGAGTGGGAAAAACAGTACGGATGGGTAACAAGTGATTCCCAAAATAAAACTAATGCAAGGTGTACAATCTGCGCAGTGAATTTTACAATCGGTTCAGGTGAATTATTTCATTTAATATTATGAACATATTAAAGCGGTCTGTGTAGTTTTTTATTTCTATTATGATATATACATGCTTACAGTGATATTTAAGTTAAAGTATAATTCACTATGAAGTGTTCTATATAAAATATTATTGCTTTGGTTAATTTTCCTTTTTATACATAGATTAAGCAACATCAAGAAACTCAAAAACACAAGTTTAAAACTGAAGCCAAAAAAACATCTAGTGTATTAAAAAATTTCCTTACATCAAGTACTGAGTCGAATTCTTCAGCATCAAGTGAAAGTAACAATATTACAGCAGTGGAATTAGCATTAACTTTTCACACAGTGAAACACAACTTATCTTACAACAGCATGGAAAAGAAGTGGAGTCACGAGAGGAAGAAGCTCCTTATAGAAGTACGTTTGCAACATGAACCAGAATTTAGTGCAAAGAAGAAAAAAAAAAGGAATACAATTTGGGAACAAATAATGCGGAGATTCGGGATGTTGAAAGCACATTTCCATTTTCTAAAGATGAAGCGACTAGATGTTTTATCAACATAATGGGCAGGTATAAAAGAATCAAGAAACGTAACAACACATCTGGTGAGAGTTCTACAAACTGGGAATTTTTCGATGCCTTAGACGAGGTATTCGGCAGCCGCAGTAGCGTTCTTGTGCCAAGTGAAATGGTCGAAAGTTCACTTCATAATTTAATAGAAGATTTAACAAGTGATGGCCCTTCGACACCGACCAATAGCCACTCGACAATGAACTCAGATGCGACACCTGCAGATATCACAACTCCAAGGTGTGTAATAAAACGAAAACGTTCCGAAGTTCTGGATTTTTTGAATAAAGAATCTGAGGCAGATGCTAAAATTATGAAGAAACTGCTGGACATGGAGACAGAAAAAATTGCGGTGGAAAAAGAGAAAGTAGCTGAATTAAAGGAAATTCGTACCTTATTCCAGAGAATTGTAGAAAATTCACAATAATTCTTAATTTGTTTACTCTAATAGGCTGAAGTCTTTTTAAGTTGAATTAAAACCAAATATCAATGCAATAAATTTATTGTTATTAATTGAATTCAATAAAACATGTTAAAACAAAATGCTCTTTACTTATAATTTAATTGATAAAGGTACATATGTATGTACGTACTAGGCTGATAATAAAGTTGCCAATGCATCTCTCTTTGCTTTTGCATCTCTCGGTCCTGATAAAGTGGTTTCTTCGAGCGTTTCAAATTCGATGATGTTTGTTTCTTCTAATATTTCATCAGTATTGCTGCCTTCATTTACAATAATAATGTTATAAATTATCATACACGCCATTGTTATTAATTTTGGCATATATGGACGTTGAACTTCAATATATTTTAGTATTCTAAATTTCTTTTTTAAAATGCCAAATGCCTGTTCCACAACAACCCGAGTTGAGCTTAGAATTACATTATACTTTATTTGCATTGGTGTTAAGAATCCGTTATCACGATAAGGTACCATAATAAACTTTTCCAACGGATAACCTCCATCGCCAAAAAAATGGTAATTGGAATAAATATTAATTTCTTTATTAATTATGGCCTTCCTGATAGAACTCATTTGCCATACCGATGCGTCATGGCATGCACCACGGCAACCAATAAATACATTTATGAATTTCATGCGACTGTCGACAATAGCCTTGCAAAAAAGTATTCAACTTAAAAATTATAAGTTAGGGTAAAAAACTTCAAATATTTACTTGAGCAAGGATTGAGTATGTTCCCTTTCGGTTACGATAACTGATTTCATCTTTGATTGGTTGTGAAATTGGAACGTGTGTTAAATCAACGCACCCTAGAACAAAGGGGAATGAATTGAAGCGCAGAATTGAAAATTCTTCACTGATTTGCTTTTGTTCAGCTGCAGTTTTTGGAAATATTATAACATCTCCCTTTAAGCGGCAGATCATTTTTATTATTTTAACAAAAATTTTATATGCTAGGCCAATTGCTACACCAAAACGATCGCTGACGTCTCGAAAAGAGCAATTGTTGCCCAGCGTCCAAATCGTTATTTGTAATGATTTTTCCAATGAAATTCCAATTCGTTCTGTTGTGTGCGGAGGCCACCAAGGATTTATCATGCACTTCTAAAGAGTTTCTTTGCAATTTTTTTTACAACTGTTTATTTGAAGAAGGTAAGGTAAAGCATCAATGTGGATGTAATTTTTTTATTCCTTACCTAGTGCAATAATGTAGATAATAACCCTAAAAATGTCAAAGCATTGGAAAATTACAAATTACTTAAGAAATATAACGGAAATTGAAGAAAAGGATTCAGAATATGATGAACAAGAATTTTCACGAGTGTTTCATTAGCCAAAAAATTACTTTGAAAAAAAAAACTACAATTGTTGGAACCATTCGTGGAAACAAAAGGGAGTTACCAAAGTTAGCCAAAGAAAGAAAAGATAAAATGGCTAGATTTTCAAGCAAATTGTATAAATCAAATTACATTACTTTGACAGTGTATAAAAGTAAGCCGAAAAAAAAGTGCTTGTCCTAAGTTCTAAACATAACTCAATAGAAATAGAAAAAAACAACAAACGTATACCAGAAACTATTAGATTTTATAATCGTACAAAATTTGGTGTACATGTGGCAGACCAGATGGCAAAAAATACAGCGTGAAGTCGAAAAGTCGTAGGTGGCCACTGCAGGTATTTTTCAATATATTAGATCTAGCTGGAATAAATGCTTGGATTTTGTACAAAGAAACAACGGGTGAAAATATTTCGAGGCAAGAATTTTTGTTCCAGTTAGCTTCAGAACTCGGAGATGCATATAAAGAATCTCAAGAAAAAAAATGTTTATCAACACCCTCTTCAACCTCTCATTTGCCTGTACGAAAAGCTTGCCAAATCAAATTTTGTAAAGGTTATAAAACAACAAAAATTTGTTCGAAGTGCGAAAAATATGTTTGTGGAAAATGCACATTCCAGACTAAAATAATTTGTAAGCAATGTGAGGAAGCCGAATAGAGTATATTATATATACATGCATAACATTCTGTATATAAATTTTGTCTTATTTTTTCTTTTATAATGAATTTTAGAAATTATATAAATTTATTTTACGAATTTTCATGAAAACTTTTTATTTTATATATATTCGACAATAAATCAACAATTATCTGCATTGAATAATAAAATCCATAACTTTTATAATCACCGGTCAATTTGACCGCGCGAGTTACATTCCGTACCCAAATAAATACATTGTAAACACACTATAAACATATATATTTCCATAAGTTACATTCCATACCCAAATAAACGCATTGTAAACACACTATAATAATAGAATAATAAACATACATATTAAACATATCCCAATTTCCATATCCACACTTTCCTATACATTCCTATATATATTAAACATATCTTACTATCCAGATAGCACCTTTTTGTACCTACCCCATTTTTGGGATGACGCTTAGCTTTTAGTTGAAAACGTGTCTGAAGAATTCAGTTAATAAAAGATATATAAAAAAAGAGAAAATTCATTTTATTCCATTTTCATTTCATTGAGTACGGTTGGGTACAAAAACATAAGTGGCGTAGTCGGCAAACGAACCGAAAAAGTCCGTGACTAGATAAAAAAAACTATAATTTCTAAGCCAATTCAAAAAAAAAAAAATACATACACACCATATATCAATAAATGACGCACAAATTTGATGTAAACAGAAATATGGACAATGAACAAATTGAAGAGCTTCAACTGATAATCAGTCAACAAGAAGCCATTATTGATCAACAACGGCTGAAACTTCAAGAGCTTGATAATACAGTCAAGACTCAAGCACACCATATACAAAACCAAGGTGCTACAACAGCAGCAATGCAGGATTTAGTACAACAACAATATTTATATCTAAATAATAGAGACAAATTACAACAGTTTCGCCACTTGAAACCGTTGGAAGGAACAAGCCATCTAATGCAGTTTACAAAATCCGTGGAAAGAACATTAGGCTTATGTTCTGATGATGCAGCTGTACAGGAGTTTGGACTACAAATAATAATCCAGGAAAAAATATGCGGTGATGCAGCTAAATGTCTCCGTGAAATAAGGGAAAGCGCTACTTGGGAAGAAATAAAAAAGAAATTGAAAGAACATCTTCATCCAAGGACAACGTATGGCGAAATATATAATAAGTGTAGATATATCAAAGTGAGTAATTTACGAGAACTTTTAAGTATATTCATTACAGCAAAATACGATCTGTTAGAACAACAATTTTTTGACGATGAAAAAAAAGATATGTATGAACCACATAATATAGAACGAGACTTAATTGACCTTCTCTTAGACAAAATACATCCAAAATTAAGGTTAAAACAGAGGATCGAAAGAAAACAGCATTCAGTACCCCTCATGGTCATTTTGAATTTGTCAGAATGCCGTTTGGGCTTAAAAACGCTCCAGCCACTTTCCAAAGGCTGATGAACTCAGTTTTGAAAGAACATATTAATAAAACATGTGTGGTATATCTGGACGATATACTTATCTTTAGCACATCTTTAGAAGAGCACTTAAACAGTATAAGAATCATATTTAATACTTTATTAAAGGCAGGCTTGAAAATCCAAGTTAATAAATGTAATTTTTTGAGTAAACAAACACAATTTTTGGGTCATACTCTTACTTCTCAAGGAATAACTCCTAACGATAAAAAAGTAGAAGTAATACAAAAACTTAAATTGCCAACCACTGAAAAACAAATTAAATCATTTTTAGGAGCAACAGGCTACTATCGGAAATTTATCCGAGATTACGCTAAAGTTGCTTATCCGATGGTTTATTATCTAAAAAAAGATAACAAAATCAATCTAAATGACCCAAACTATATCACATCTTTTGAAAAATTAAAAGAATTAATAACAAAGTATCCATTTCTTAATTACCCAAATTTTAACAAGCGATTCAAGCTGACAACGGACGCAAGTAATTTTGCATTAGGTGCTGTACTATCCCAAGATGGGCACCCTATTTGTTATGCTTCTAGAGCGCTCAATGACCATGAAAAAAACTGTTCAGCTATTGAAAAGGAATTTTTAGCTATCGTTTGGGCAACACAATATTTTAGACTGTATTTCTTTGGTAGGGAATTCGATCTTCAAAGTGATCATCAACCACTTAAGTGGCTCCAAGCTAAATACAATGGCAAAGATATTAATCCTCGGTTGCAACGTTGGTTAATACAATTAGGTGAATATGACGCCAAAATAGATTATATCAATGGAAAAGATAACAAAATTGCAGATTTTCTCAGCAGAATAGATGCTTGCAAAAATGAAATAAATGCTATAAACGAACAAAATGATTTATTTTCCACAATGGCCACTGTTCACTCTCGAGAAGAAAACGCTAATGATCATATTCCAATTTTGGAAACTATTGTTAACACATTTAAATCACAAATAATTCTAGTTGAACAAAAAACAAAGGAATTTGAGAATTCTTAGGCAACAAACATATTTATATTGAAAAAAATGACATACCTCTTAATATTGCCGATACGAAACGAGGAACATGCAATTAAACAAATTGCACTCTACCATACCAAAGAATCTGGGCATGCTGGCATCGTAGCAAGCTATCAAAGTCTGAAACACGTAATATATTTTCCAAATTTACTTTATATAATACATAAAGTAATTAATAATTGTGAAAGATGTAGTGCGGCAAAATATGACCGTAATCCGATCAGGAAAAAATTTCGTACAACAGAAACACCACCGTTCATGTAGATACACATATTAATTGTAAACAAGCTTTTATAATGTTTTTAGATAAATTTTCTAAACACGCAGTCAGCTTCTACTTAGAGGACAGAAACAGTGTAACCTTGGTAGAAAAATTGCGTTTATACTTATCTCTTTCTGGAAAAATAAATAAATTTGTTTTTGATAATGAATTTAATAATACAAATGTTAAGCAATTCTGCAAAGAACAAGAAATTCAAACACATTTCACTAAGCCTAACAGTCACACAGGTAACTCAGATGTAGAACGTCTCAATAATACAATTACAGAAAAGATCAGAACACAAAATTTAGAAGAAAAACTCCCTATCAAGGAATAAATGTCGAAGGTAATTCAATTATATAATCACACTTTTCACTCCACTATCAAAGATACGCCCCATAATGTCCATTATAATAATGCGAATAAACAGCGAATTAAATTACAGAAGGAAGCAAGGAACAATAAACTTAATACAAAAAGAGAAGACTATATTGAAAACAGGAAAATAGGTTTTGTAAAAAATTATGCTAATGTACGACACAAAGAACAACCTAAGTTTAGGAAACTCAAATTAGATAACATTCACGAGTCGAACATTAAAAGACCACTTAAATTGGCAGACTCTTCTACAAATTATTTCACTGATAATAACTAACACAATGTCATTTATATTATAACATAAGCGTATAAGCGTTAGTAGTTTAGTACAACTATGGCAAATGTAAAACAAAAAAAAAACTATATATATATATATCTTAAATTACATTCATTTTCTTTACTTATATTATAAGCATTACACTTATTACAACTACTGTTAATTACAATTAACCTACAAAAAAAAAAAAAAAAAAAAAAAAATTTGAAATTTGGCATATATATATACATACATACGAATATTTTCTAATATTAAATTAGTTACCATAAGCACAGACAATTTAAACGTTAAGCTATTACGAGATCCAGGGGAATCTCGAATCTAAGAGGGGAGGAGTTACATTCCGTACCCAAAATAAATACATTGTAAACACACTATAATAATAGAATAATAAACATACATATTAAACATATCCCAATTTCCATAAGTTATATAGTGACATATTCACTCTCACATCCATCTACTAATATCCAATTACTGCAGCATCAGTATTTTGGTGACACATTCATTCTCACACCCATCCATTAAAGTCAAGTAAACAAATAACAAGAGCTGCGCATCATTTTTGCTGTGCAGAGAATTTAATGTAAAGAAATGACCGATATTCAGTGGCGATCGCGCCTTAAGCGTCTTCGCTTATACAAACCAAATAATCTATAAGCTCTCATCCAATGAATCAAGCGACCAACTGCACACTCATTTTAATGTAAACAATAGCCAAAACCAAGATTTTCATTCTCTTTGTAAATTAGTCTTAAGCTGAAATCCAATTGACACATACGAAACCTTTCTTTCGTCGCGTACAATTTTAATAAGTAATAAAAAATTTTAAACATTTGTATTTAATTTATTAAAAAAACGGATCTTAGCGTTGTCCTTAGTCTTTCGACGGGACATTTATTTGACTCAATTATTTTAGTATATTCAGTACCCAAATAAATACATTGTAAACACACTATAATAATAGAATAATAAACATACATATTAAACATATCTTACTATCATTCACCGTCGAACTGTCATCGTAACCGGTTGCTTTTCGCTCTGTGCTTATTGAGTTTGTTAAAACGGTATAACGGTTTGTTCTGCGTTTATATTACGCTCGTGCTTTGTTTGTGAATTAATTTTTTTATCGTTTTATATCTTTTCAATCACTTAATTTCTTAATTTGTTAAACTAAAATTCGCGTTTACTATGGCCCCTGGGGCCACCAAATTAGGGGATAATAGGTTTTCCCTATTATCTCCAATAATGAAAAAGAAAAGAAAAAAACCACATCCGATTCCGTTAGACCAATTTCCAGAATTACCAGTCTCAAACACGGATGATCCAAAATTTTTGGTCATGTCATCGCTGGACGACAACAAGCCACTTAATTCGTTATCATGCTTCGCTACGTATAAAGGTATTCAAGCAATCAGTAAGGAAGTAAGTAAAGTTACTGAGCTACGTGATGGTAGCCTACTGCTCTTTGTAAATAACAACAAAACAGCTAGCAAATTTCTTTCTGCAAAAATTTTACCTGGCGGAGGTCATATCAATGTCAAGCTTCATAATACTTTGAATACGGTTAAAGGCACCATATACGCCCCATTCCTGAATAACTTATCAGAAGAAGATATTGTTGATGGTCTTAAGGAGCAGGGTGTTTCTGCTGTACATAAGTTTTCACGAATTGCTGACGGCTCCCGTAATCCTACGGGTGTAGTTTTATTAACTTTTGATAAATACAAACTTCCTGAAAGAATTGATGTTGCCTGGAGGAACCTCACTGTCCGTCCGTATTACCCTAATCCTATGCGTTGTAAGCAATGTCAATTAATTGGCCACACAGCAAAATACTGCCGTAATTCACCTTCTTGTGTCTCATGCAACCTCCCTTCCGATCATACCCCACCTACTGAATGTAAGAGAATAATGTGTGCAAATTGCTCGGGCGACCACCCGGCATCATCTAATACTTGCCCTAAATATCAACAATCCAAAGAAATATTAAAAATTAAAACTATTTATAAATGTAGTATGCGTGAAGCTGTTACCAAGTATAAAATTCAATTTTCTCATACAACTTCTAATGCAAACTCTTTTGTCTCTATAGCTAAAATTTCTAACAATACTAATCAAATCAATAATGAAACAACACCTAATCCAACACCTAATAACAAATCCAACAATCCTACCAAAACTAATCTAACAACAACTACAGACATCAATTCATCTAAACAATCCCTTCCACCCCATCCTACCTCCTCTTCTGTCACTTCTCCTTCCCCTCTCTTTTCCCCTTTATCCATCTCTGACTCTCCTCTCAATATCCTTTCCTCCTGTCCTATCACACCCTCCCCCACCCTCTCCTGCTCGCAAGATCCTCTTGCATTACCCAATTTTCCTTCTTACAATGAAGACATTTAGTTTAAATAAAATATTCGTAGCCTAACTTTTTTCTTTTATAAGTTTACATATGATATGATTACACTTCTTTCAATGGAACATTAACGGTTATGTTAATAATTATATTAACTTAGAGTTACTTATGGGATCGTACAATCCATCTATTATCCTGTTGAATGAAACTCACCTATCTTATAATGCCTCAGCTTTTACCCCTAGGGCTTATGTGGGATATTTTATTAATCTCCCACATAACACCACCAACAAGCAGGGAGTTGCCATCCTAGTTAAAAGAAATCTACCTCACGTATTACTTCCCATACCCCTTTCAATTTTTTCTTCTGTAGCTATTGAGATCCTCGCCCCCTATAAAATTTCAATCATCTGTGCTTATTCCCCTCCTGATCAATCATTTTCTACTACTGAATTTTTAAATCTTATTCCTTCCGGTTCAAATCCTTTTATCTTGTGTGGTGACTTCAATGCTTGGAGTCCCCTTTGGGGCTCTGCTTCGGCTAACTCCAAGGGACGTAGCATTGAGGATGCCTTACTAAGATCCAACTGCATTGTTTTAAATGATGGTTCCCCCACCCATTTTTCCACTCACTCTACCTTCACTAATATTGATCTTTCCATATGTTCTGCCTCCCTCTCCTCAAAAATATCCTGGTGTTGTATTGATGATCTCCATGGCAGTGATCATTTTCCCATCCTTTCCAAAATATCTACTTCTCGCCCTCATTCATTTTTTAAGCCCAGGATTCGGTTTAAAACTGATTCGGCTGATTGGGATAGGTTTGAAGAAGCCTGTTTTTCGCATTCACGTTATTTCCCCTTTTCTTCCAATATAAATCAAGAGGCTTCTAGAATCCAAAAAATTATACGTTCTGCTTCTAACTATTCTTTTCCCCTTTCTTCTTCTAAACCAGTCAAGCTTGCTCCTCTTTGGTGGAATAATGAGCTTTCTGCACTAAGAAATCTGAAACAGATCGCATGGCATCAATTTAAACGTTTACGTTCTAGTGCAAACTTAATAGCTTACAAAAAATCCAATGCACTTTTTCGCCATAAAGCTAAGGCTGCTAAGGTTCATTGTTTCCAAGAATTTACGAATAATATCACTTCTTCTTCGGATTCTAGAAAAATCTGGACTGATATGAAAAGACTGGCTGGTTTATCACCTTCTTCTCCTATCACTTATTTAAATACTCCTCGGGGCACTCTACTATATCCCAAAGATATAGCCTTAGAGTTTGCCACCCACTTTTCCAATATTTCTTTGGACTCCAATTTCTCTTCTGATTTTTCCTCTAGTAAACTTTCTTCTCTTTGCTCTCCTTACCTTCCTCCTTCCACCTTATCTCAATCAGCTGAATATTTAGATGCCGATATATCTGAACTTGATTTTAATTTAGCCCTCTCGTCAGTCAAGGGCAAAACTCCTGGCATTGATAAAATCTCTTACCTTATCATCAAGCACCTTCCTCCATTCCTTATATCCCGTCTAGTCAAACTTTACAATAGTATTTTTCTCAGTGGCAACTACCCTGTCCTCTGGAAGACTAGCGCGATTATTCCTATTTTAAAACCTGGTAAACCTCCTGGTGTGGTCAGCAGTTATCGTCCCATTTCCTTCTTCCTTGCCTTGGTAAATTGATTGAAAAGATTATTGCTACTAGACTCGCCTGGTATGCTCAATCTAATAATCTCATTTCGCACAACCAAGTTGCGTTCAAGAGGGGGCAGGGTACGTTGGATGCTCTCCTGCACCTTGATCACTTTATCTCTGATACTCTGTCCCACAAAAATCATGTTTCTATTCTTTCTTTAGATTTCCTAAAAGCATTTGACAGGATTGGGATTCATGTAGTGTTAAGACAGCTTAGTAGGTGGAGAGTGGGTTCTCGTATTTTTAACTTTGTCAAATCTTTCCTATCCAACCGTAAATTAAGTGTTATCATATCCAATGTTTCATCCTCTGTTCTACCATTAGATAATGGTACCCCACAAGGGTCACCGCTCTCGGTGATCCTATTTACTATTGCATTTGATGAAATCAGTACCATTCTATCAGATTTTGTTACTATCCGGCATCAGATTTATGCTGATGATTTAATTTTATTCTCAAAAACTTCAAATTTGACTTCAGTAACAATTACTTTCTCTGAAATTTTATTGCGTCTTTCTCGTTGGTCCTCTACTTCAGGCACATCAATATCTTTTCCTAAATCGAAACTTTTTCATATTTGTAAAAAAACATCAATGTACTATCCCAACGCTCACATTTGATAATACAAACATTTTGTGTACAGATAGTATTAAGTTCCTTGGTATTGTATTAGACTCTAAGTATACATTTAAGAAACATTGTCAGTATATAAGAAAAAGACTTTTTGTTAATTTAAATATTATTAAATACCTCTCATGTAAGCGCTCACTCATCGGCTCGGCTTTACTGGTCAACGTCACTAAAGCCCTCATCTCATCTGTAATTAATTATGGCTTGGAAATTTATGGACATCATTCTAAGAATCATCTAAAGATGCTTGCTGCGCCCTATCATTCTTCAGTTCGTTGTTCTCTTCGAGTGTTTCCAACATCGCCAATTAAAAACATACTGACGGAAGCTGGCCTACCTTCTCTAAAAGATGCAGTGGAAGATAGCTTAAATAAGCTTTATTCAAAACTCATACTCAGCACGAACTTTACTATAAAAAAGGACTTTCAATCATCACTTTGCAGAAAGAGGTCTCCTAAAATACCGTCTTCTATTTTTAAAAGTGCTTTGTTTGCTAAAACCAATGAGTTGCCGCTTAAAATATTGCTGCCTTGCAGTAAATATATTCCACCGTGGAAAGTAAATGAATCTTCTTTCATTAGTGATCTTACTTTTCTTCGCAAATCCATCACTCCAAGCACTGTGTATAAATCTCGATTTTTGGAATTATCTGCGCACTTCAAATCTTTTGGTTGGCAGTTTATATATACTGATGGCTCCAAATCGTCGCATACATCTTACAATACAAATTTTGTGGGTTTTTACTTGTTGCAGATTCGGCAAAAATTTTAGCATCATGCACGCTTCCTCGGTTTCCTATTGTCGCTTGTCTAATTCTTAGTGAATAGTCACATACTACTTGCATTTTTATGGCATACTGTTTTTTGCGAGAGAAGTATATTTCGTGATCTTTCGAAGGAGACTCTGCTAATCTGATTTCAGTACCGTCAACATAGCTAATGCATTCTGGAAGCTCTTCCATTATTTTTGTGACAATTTTTCGCCTTTCTTCTCTAGATGGCCAACATAAAAATGTAGATTTTAAATTAATCAATGCGGTGATAACCCGCTCTGTCACTTTGGTAACTGTTCCGCCATCGCCTATTCCGAACAATGTTGCAATCTTTCTAATAGAGTCACTCTCTCCACTTGATCCCAGACGAAAAGTGTTATCTTTAGTTGAAGATCGATTGGTAATTGTGGAACACAATTTTTGTTTTGGAAAACAGGGTCCTGCTTGATTAAGGATAATATGTAGTTGAACTCAAAGATTTCTACGCGCAACATTTGTCGCATGCGGCCACTATCAAATCTGGGAAGAACATTATTGACCCATTACGAAGATTTTGGTATACGCAAATGGGTACTTCTCCGATTAGCTATAATAAGCGCTGCATCAATGCCAAAATTTATTAGGATATCGTCATCCTCTTCGTCACTGCCTAAACTGCCTAGACGGAGAAATCAGACAAGCGGACGAAAGAAAAACAAGCATGCATACGCAGCGTTCCAGCAACATACGCCGTCCCAGCAATACACACCATCCCAGCAACACACGCCATCCCAAAGCAACATGTTGCGAATGTGTTAGCACGCAGCACAGGCTTGGTGGGAGTTAGATGGCCGATGATCAGTCAGTCAGCACGGGACTGTGACAGCGTACACACGTTCAGCATCAGACTACGCAGTGAGTTTATCCTCTAACTAGGCTTGGTACCCTGACATGTGATTAAATTTTTTCACTTTCAATAAATAAAATAAACACGGCCAACGAGGAATGTTTGAGGTCAATTATTAATAGTGTACGTATTGCCAATACAGTACATGAAGTGCTCCAGGAGGTCAATAGAAACTACTGAAGGGGGTGGGTTCGTCCTGTCAATATTACACGCGAAGAGGAACGATTCTACAAAACTTGCATCAAGCAACTTCAGGAAAAGGATGAGGTGCATTTTTTTAAAAGCTAAAAGAATGAGCGTTGATAACTATAATTTATTGTTGCCGCTATTAAAGCAACGACTAGAACGTTTTTCAAATAGAAAATCAATTCAGCCTGAGACTTGTTTGGCGGTAACATTAATGTAAGTCAATGTAAAATAAGTATTACAGTGGTATACTTAACAATTTCATTTTCTTGGCACAAGGATGTGATTTCAATGTGCTATCGTGGTCTTTCAAACTTGGAGTTTCGACAGTCCGAAAAATAATATATGAAACATTTGACGCTGATTTGATTTGAGATAAATTACATGATGTATATTTGTCAACACCAAACACACACGAACTTCGAGGTATTACAAGCAAGTTCTATATAAAGGCTGGAATGGCGAATTGCTTGGGAGCTATAGATGGGAAGCACATTCGTATAACAAGCCCAAGAAATAGCGGATCGTTGTACTACAATTATAATAAAACGTTTGGCATTGTACTAATGACAGTGAGTGAAGCTAATTACGTGTTCACATACTAGGCCATCCAGGAAAGTGACTACAACCAGTGTTTCGAAGATTGGAAAATCCGTTGGCATAAGTGCATTGCATCGGGAGGGGATTACTTTGAAGGGGATGAAATTGATTTGGAAGAATAAATAAAGAATTTTCAAAATAAATACAATGTCACCTCATTTTTTGGGCACAGTAGTATGTTGATATGGGGGCTCTAGTGACGGTGGAATATTTGCCCGCAGTGACTTGGAAAGAAGTTGCTGAATGGCACTCCGGAAGTTCCTTGTGACACAAACTTACCGGGTACAACGAATAGCTTTCCGCCAGTTACCAGAAGATAAAGACAAATTTAACTTAGCGTTGTCTAAAGCCCATGTGCACATAGAAAACGCATTCGGAATTTTGGCCAATCGATGGAGAGTACTGCATACAACAATACATGCTTGTCCAAAGAATGCAGAAAAAATTTTTTATAATATATATTATATATGTATATATATATATATATATATGACGATATAGACGAATTCATTGCTACAATAAATGAAACAATGAAATAAGTATTTCACTACATTGCAATTTGATACTATTTCCTGTCACTTGTAAATGTTATTAACGAAATGTAAACAAAATAAAATTAATTCCCATACCAATTCTTGGTATTGATACAATTGTAAAAGCAAATAATGTAAAGTACTTAGTAAGCATTTCTTATGGTAAATTGTAAACTTTCATTTTAAGAAATACTTTTCAATAAAATGAGTCTGTTTCTGCACTCCTTCAGCGTCACTTCGTTGTAATCAAAATAAGCCTTTGCTTTTCAATTCTTCTTTTTAAAAACCCGTTTTCGGCGGTGCATATCAAAATTGGCGCAGTCGGTTGTCCTTTTAATCCTTAGATTTAAAGGATAGTGATACGAAAACCTTCGGAATACAAAAAAAAAAAATTTGTATAACACCCAAAAACAACCCTACGATTCTGTAGCCAACTCAGAAGTTGACCAGACCCTCTAGGGTATAAAATAATATAAATAAAAAATAAAAGTGAAGTGAAGAGAATTCGACCTAGTGAAATATAAAAAGCCGAATTATCACCACAACATGACCAAAGAAGTGAAGCAAAGTAATAATTTGGCAAAATTTCGCTTACAAGACAGCAGACGTTCGATCAAAGAAGAAGGATGACGCTGGAGCAGACCCAAACACCCAAGGTGGAGTTGATAGAAGAACTCAACACTAAAGAGCAACAACTAGAACAGTTAAGACAAGCATACATAGATTTACAACATAGGCAGACAGTCAACGATAATAATTTACAGCGTATGTATAATAAAAAATATTACGCATTTACCTACATTCACTGGGAGAGATGATGTCACTATAAACTCATTCATAAGCGGCGTAGAATACATATTGTCCAATATAAGAGACGAAGAAACCAAAGCCGAAGCAACAAGAGCAGTGTACTATAGGATAATCCAAGGAGAAGCAAAGGATGTCGTAATAAATCTACCAAACCCCGGTAACTGGACAGAGATAAAAAGGACTCTGAAACTGAGGTATAAACCAGACGTGGAACCGCATGAGCTGTACAGACGAATTTGTAACATAAAAGCAAACACGGTAAGCGAATTAGCTATTGAAATTCAAAAAATTAAATATAAGGCCGATGAAATTAAAATATACTATAAAGACGACGTCGGCATAGATTTAAGTAATATAGACAGCTTATTAGTAAACACAATAAAAGAAATGACGCAGGGGACGCTACTCGACAAAATATATGAAGAACAAGACCTGTACAATATTATACAAATCATGACAAGAAGACGATTCGAAGATACCTGTATCAGGACGGAATTTAAAAAATACAGAATGAACAGATGAACTATTTAGGCAGAAGAAAAATTATTACGAAGACAAGCAAGTTGATAAATTCATAAATAGAGACAGATCAGGGCAATTTAAACAAAATAATAACAATTATTATTATATGGTAATCAACATAAAGAGTACAGAGACCATTATTCAAGGCAAAATAGAAATAACAATTTTAATAATAATCGAAACCATTTTAACAATGAACAAAGTCAAATGCCAGGAAACCCTAGACAATATTCAGGCCAAAATCGCTTGAATCACCATAGGCAAGGGCAGGTCGAACCAATGGAAATAGATAATATCGAAAGAGACTTTAATAATCCTCAAACGGCAGGAAACCCTAACACGCAGTTTAGCCAAAATAGCTTAGACTACGGTAGGCAAAGCCAGAAGTAAATTATACTTTAGGGGAAGAAACCACTAATAGCGTTTTTTTATGAAAGTGCCTCGGAATGTTTACCAAAAATAAAAATGATGATTAAAAATAAAACATATATTGCTCTAATAGACACAGGAGCTAGCTTTAGCCTAATTAACAATGAAATATTCGATTTCGCAAAAGTCTAATTAAAACATCCCATAACATTTAGCACATTAACAAAATATGTCTAAAGTATAGTTTACTTCTGGCTTTGCCTACCGTAGTCTAAGCTAAACAAACAAAGAAGTGATAAACTATGAAGTGCATTCAGAAGCACCGGAAGAATTTAATCTTGCCAAAAATGCAATGGTTCGTTGGAAAATAGCACCATTAAAAGGAAGGATGTATGATTTTATATAAGGCGACTACAAAACTTTTTAAATGCACAAATAAATATTGAAAAAAAGGAAATAATACTTAATGGAAAGCAGAGTAAATTTTTAAATAATCCCTATGAATTTAATAATATTTGTACTCTCGAAACCAGTGATTTGTATTTAGACAGGTTAAAATTGGACCATCTAAATGAGGAAGAACATAGAGAAGTTCTTAAATTATTAAAACGATTTAATAAGTTACTATTTAAGGAAGGTGACAAATTAACAAATACAACTGAAATTCAACACGAAATAAAAACTGTTACACAATATCAAATTAATTCAAAATTATATAGATACCCCCCTCAGCATGAAATGGAAGTTAGGAAACAGATCAAAGAAATGGAGGATCAAGGAATTATACAAAAAAGTTATTCTAGATATTCAAGCCCACTAATAGTAGTACCCAAGAAGATAGATAACTCAGGTGAAAATAAATATCGCATAGTAATAGATTACAGAAAATTAAATGAGGTTACAATAGACGATAAATATCCGCTTCCGAACATCGATTCAATTTTAGATAAACTGGGCAGAGCACAGTATTTTACAACAGTAGATTTAGCAAAAGGGTATCACCAAATTCTAGTAAGAAAAGAAGATAGAGAAAAAACGGCATTCGTAACGCCACATGGTTTATATGAATTTGTAAGGATGCCATTTGGACTAAAAAATGCACCAGCCACATTTCAACGGCTGATGAATGAAATATTAAGAAACTACAGTGGAGTCTGTGTATAGTGAACCCCCGGTATAATGAACACCTCGATATAGTGAACGCCTAAAAATTTACATTGAGTACTCTAAATAGTGAACTATCGAAAACTCGAAATAGTGAACAGAGTTTTAAACGCAACGGCAAGCATAAACTGTTAAAAAAA
This sequence comes from Bactrocera neohumeralis, assembly GCF_024586455.1. NCBI lineage: Eukaryota > Metazoa > Arthropoda > Insecta > Diptera > Tephritidae > Bactrocera > Bactrocera neohumeralis. The sequence continues at coordinate 65,730,169 of NC_065921.1, read as the reverse complement.
ACTTAAACAGAAATAAAGTCGGGTATTCCCCGAAATTGCTCATTTTATGTTTTTTACTGGAAAAGCTGCTGCTATGTATTTGGTGCCAGTCTTTATTTGTCTCTTGTCGGGTGTAAAGCGCTTCTGAGTAGAGGTGGGCACGGGCCGGGCTTTTTTTCGTGGCCCGCGGGCTTACACAGGCCCGGAGCGGGCCCGGGCCCTAAAATTAAAATTCGTGCGGGCTTCGTGCGGGCCCGGGCCTTAGCAAAAAGGCCCGGCCCGTAAAAACCCGAAATAGGCCCACAAAAGCCCGAAATAGGTCTGAAAACAAATTTGATTTGATCGCGTTCTTTTTTTTTATTCTCGAATTAGAACCGCCATTTATCGCATTTTATTTGCTTACGGTGCAACGCAATGCAGCTAGTATTCTATAAATTCTATCCTGTCGAGATGCCCCATTATCGATACTACTATCGATTTGGTTATACAATATTTTACTTGTTTGCACACCACTAATTCAAAATTGGCGTCCTATTGTGAAATTCATAAACTTTGAAATATAAAATATGTCGCGACAAATCATTCAGGACGCTGTGAATAAAAAAAGTGAATGTGTAAAGCTAATACAAAATGAAAAGGGCAGGAGTGACGTGTGGAAGCTGTTCGATTGCGTTAATTATAATGGCAATAATGTCGATTTTGTGTGCTGCCGGAGCTGTAAGCATGTGCTGGTGTATAATTCAAAACAAGGCACGGGCACCCTCAGCCGCCATAAGTGCATGTCTCAACAAGATGCGCTTAAGTCACAGCCCAAATTGGGCATGTTTGCCAAAAAAGTTGTTTCGACGCGATTTCGGGATTCGTTTGCTCGAAAGCAGCTAGCCTTAGTTGCAAAAGACTTGCACCCTTTCAATATTACCGAAGGTAAGTTCTATTCACATTGCATTTATTGATTGACTCTTTTTTTTTGTGAATTGGTAGGTAGCGGCTTCCGTGATTATAGCCAAGCGCTTCTCAACATAGGAGCAGAATTTGGAAGTCAGTCTTTCGATGATTTGGTTATATCCCGTAAAGTGTTAAGCACTACCATCATGGAGAAAGAGTACGAAACGTTGAAGACTCAACTTATCATAAGTTTGAAAGACCAACAACTGGCATACACGACCGACATGTGGAGTGACGACTACACGCAGCGAAATTTTATATCGCTGACTGCTCACTATGTGGATGATAACTTCCAACTGAACGTCGCTCTTTTAGGTACTAATATAAATCAATTTTTATAATATATTTGTGTGTACGATTACATATAATGTACATGTTCATACCTACATATTTATTTATTAATGTTTATGAATTATTTAACGTACTTGTGTATCTTTTAGAGGCATCAGGGAGTTCTTGGACGAGAAGAAAACTGGAGAAAATATTCTCAAAAATGTTCAAGACATTTTGCAGCATTTCAACACCCTTGAAACTATCGACCGAGCTGTGTTCGTTACGGACAATGGTGCTAATGTCGTTGCGGCATTTAAAAGCTTCAAGCGCTTATCTTGTGCTTGTCACAATCTGAACCTTGTCATGGATGACGTCATTGAGAAAAATCCTCTTGCGGAAGTGAAGGCTTTAATAGATTGCTGCAAATCATTAGTCAAATATTTTAAACATTCTCAGCTTAACAGTAAGCTCTCAAAAACGCTGAAACAGCAAGTTAAAACACGCTGGAACTCTACATTTTTTATGCTTTTGAGTATATTTGATGTAAAAGAAAAAAAAAAACTTTTTTACTTAAAAAAGATTAGCTACAGCGAATTAGTAATTTAGATTTTTCATTACTTGAAAACATTTTATGCTTCTTAAAACCTTTTAAGGACTGCTCTGAAGCACTTAGCTCTGACAAGGAACCAACAATGCAAATATTTGCATTGTGGTCTGAAAAATTATGTAAACTTTGCAGAACTAGCACACTTGATTCCCAAATAATAACTGAGTTTAAATCAATGACCCTAAGCGCATTAGAAGTCAGGTTTCTTCCGGCAATCGTTCATTTGGTTGGGCTTTTCTTGAACCCTCCTTATAAAGAGATGAATTTCCTCTCAGAGGAAAAAAGAGAAAATGTGTTAGCTACGGTAAAAGCAATGCTCTCCGAATTTATAGGAGATCATGAAAATAGTAGCTTTGATGACATAACTAATAAAATAAGCCCAAATAAATAAATGGAATGTTTGATGAATTTTCAGACTTAAGTTATGTAAAAAAACGAAAAGTTGAGAAAAACGCTATCGACATAGAGCTTGACAAATACTTGACCATTCCAGTAGCTCATGGCACACATATTTTAGAATTCTGGAAAAATGCCAGGGACTTAAAATACCTTCCCAAATTAGCTCGGACCATTCTGGCTATTCCAGCCAGTTCGTCTACGAGCGAAAGGCTTTTTTCAACATCGGGCCATGTTTTAAATGAAAAACGCACTAGGCTAAAAAGCACAAATTTAGAGAAAATTTTATTTTTAAATAAAAATATGACTTAGTTCGTTTTTTTTTTTTTTTTTTTATTTTATAAAAGCTTACATAATAATACAATTATTATACAAACTTAAGAAAATACGCAGCACTAGCATCATGGGCTATCGGCCGACTGGTTATGTTATATGCGTCGAAGAAGGTCGCTGTCTTTCAAAAAGTTGTAGATTTTCGAAATGTTGTTGCTTGAGGGATCCATCAATAAAATTATTGGATCAGTATTATTGAAGTTTGACAGTCTATGAGTTTGAAGTGCTGGACAATGTTGCAGAAGATGCAATAGATTTAAATCTGAATCACAAAATGGGCATTGGTTGATCTGAGTGCCATTTAGTATGTGAGCGTGTGTGATAATGGAGTGGCCAATGCGAAGTCTGATATATGGAATGATATAATTAGATGAAAGCGATGACGGAAAGGATGGTTTGATACGATTTGAATTTATTCTAGAGTAGTGGTGTCTGTAATTCATCCAATCAAGCGCCAATTTAGTGGATCTTTGTTGAATAATAAGCCGTTTTATATCACTCTTAACAAACAAGGCAGATGTAGTTGTAGTTGTAGTTTTTTTTTAATACATAACAATATTCAATATACCTTAATAAATGTGGACTTATATACATATATATAAATTGCATGTCTTTTAAATTTCCTTATATGTGTAAATAAGTTTCGTGCCGGGCCGGGCCGGGCCCGGGCCATTGTGGAAAAGAATCGTGTTCGGCCGGGCCGGGCCTCTCAAAAAAGAGTTTGTTTTCGTGCGGGCCCGGGCCTCAAAATACAGGCCCGCGCCCACCTCTACTTCTGAGTGAATGTGTACTGTTGTATATATTTTTAAAAGTGTTTATGTGCTAATAAATTAAGTGTTATCATGCCTGTGAGGAAACTTCTTCCATTAAAGCAAAAACTTGAAATTGCTCAAAAACTCGAGAAAGGTGCTAGTGTTTCATCCTTAGCAAAGATTTATGGTGTGGCCAAATCAACAGTTTCGGGAATAAAAAAAATGCTCGTAGTATTATATCCCACCAGGCAGTCGGAGCATCTAAGCGGAAGACTCTTAGAAAAGGCGAGTATCTCCGCATGGAGAAGATGTTATACAAGTGGTTTATAGCTCAACGAAACAAAAATTGTCCAGTTACTGGGGAAATGCTTAAGAAAAAAGCAATGAAGCTGCACGCTGACTTTAAGGAAAAAGAAGGTAGCTTTCATGCCAGCCCCGGTTGGTTATCTGGATTTAAAACTCGCTTTGGAATCCGACTTTTAAAAGTGTGTGGCGAGAAACTTTCATCGGATATCCAGGCAACTGATCCCTTTAAGCATAAACTCAGAAACATTATTTACGAATTGATGCTTTCCGAGGACCAAGTATATAACGCAGACGAGACCGGCTTGTTTTGGAAAATGCCTCCTGATAGAACGTATGTCAGTCAAACAGAAAAAACAGCTCCGGGAAGAAAAGCAGAAAAGGCCAGAATTACTTTTCTTGCATGTACAAATGCAACTGGTCAGCATAAAGTCAAACCGTTAATAATTGGGCATGCCAAGAAGCCGCGCTCTTTTAAGTGTGTGATTATTTTTTTTTTTAATTTTTGAAATCATTATCTGAGGAATTGTTTTTTTTTTATTTTTGAAATCATTATTATAAATTATAGTTAGTTTTAAGAAGAAAAGACTTTAGATGTTTAAATTAAACGAAATGTGATGAATAAAATCAAAAATATAAAAAAACCAAAACAAAAAACCAGCAATTTTCATTTTTAGAAAAATATATATTGCAGACCAAAGTAGATAGGTATTATGCAGTCCGATTGGTCTATGCATAAGACAGTCAAATGCATAGACCAAAGTAAATAGCTTTTGTGCAGGTCGATTGGTCTATCGCAAATATCGTAAAACAGCTGTTAACTTTTACATGCATTTTATTTTACGACAATCTTGCAAATATGCGAGACCGTTTTCAGTGGCAACCATAGCATTTTGCGCAATTCGCAATCAGCTGGAAGCGTCTATTTGCTGTTTTAAAAGAAATGGAAGCAGTAAGTAAATTCATAACAATTAATTATTGGCTTGCATTATTAATATTCAAAATGTGCTAAACGGGGGGATGTTCGAGTCTCAATCACTGCGGCAATATTGCAAAGCATCACGTTCGATGCAAAAATGTGGCAACTTTTGCAAATGTCAAGCGTTCGAGCAACTCAAATTTTGACATTTCTTGCGCGCAAAAGTGACAAAATCGGCATCAGCGAAATTCATGATGAAAAATATGAGGTAAGCGAAATCGCTCTTTATTTTTGTTAATAATTAATTATTATTATTAATTATGTATACTAATGAATAATATTATACTATTTTTTATTTTAAATATCAATTCCAGCCCGGAGCTAAGTCGCAATTTCACCAAGCAACAACTCGACAAATCGACATCAGCGAAATTCATCATGGAAGATATGAGGTAAGCGAAATCGCTCTTTATTTTTGTTAATAATTAATTATTATTATTAATTATGTATACTAATGAATAATATTATACTATTTTTTATATTAAATATCAATTCCAGCCCGTAGCTAAGCCACAATTTCACCAAGCTCCTAGTGAGAAGCCGGCTCGAAATGGAGCACGAATTTTCTGCGGGGAAACGTAAAAAGTCAGTTTTATGGGCAAAAGTGGTCAACAAAATGAGTGTGGTTAATGCGGATGTTCCAAAATCGAAGGACCTAATGCAAAGAAAGTTTTTGAATTTATTTGCGACATACAAACGTATAAAGAGGCGAAATGAGCAGACTGGGAGAGAGGCAACAAGCTGGGAGTTTTTTGAAGAGTTCGACGATGTGTACGGTAGGCGGCATTCCATTCAACCGCCAGCCAAAAACCTTCAAGGCTCCTTAATGGATAGCGCTGAAGTGTGTGAAGGGAGTGGAGACGATAATACTGACTACTCTTCCGAAAGTCAACTCGTAAACGAACGACGAAAGCGTCCAAAGACTGCCGCCAACGAAGCATTGGAATTTTTAAAGAATGAGGCTCTAAAAGAACAAACACGTCATGAAGAAGTGCTACAATTCGAAAAAGAAAAATTGAATTTTGAAAAAGAAAAAATAAACGTAATGATGAAGTTGCGGGAAACTTTAGAAAAGTTAACCGAAAAGTAAAAAAAAAACAATTTGAAAAATGTAAACTTGATCTCTTTTTATAATTTTTTATTACTGTTGTGACCTGAATGAAATAAAATATCACATGTACATATATTTATTTACTAACATTTTTATTAAAAAATATATAATTTAAGAAACAAACAACATTTTTAAATTATTTCTTCTGATAATACCTTCGTTAGTATCATTTATGTTGTCAGGCGTTTCAGCATCGTTTTCATTATGTGTTTCCAAATTTTCCAATAGATAATTGACTTCAGGATCATTAAAATTGTTCCGCATTATTAAATTATGCAGAATTACACAAGCTAATACTACTTTTGATACATCTTTTTGAGACTTATTAAATTCCACTTCTACCTGCACGCCGCGCAAAATATTTGCAAAATATTTGATTAAGTATCAGCTGAGTATCTGCAAAAAAACATCAGGGTTGCAATATTGCCGCAGTTATTTGCTTGCTCGAACATCCCCCGGCACATTTCGTTGGTCTGAAAGACAAACGAAAGACCTTTTGATAAATATAGTGGACGCAATAAAAGAGAATCCGGACCATTTTGAGGTAATATTGATATATTTTTTGTCATTTCATCATTTTACATTTTACGATCTGCTTTTAGAAACCAACAGCCCAAAGGTTTTACAACAAAATTGGCGAAAAAGCTCCAGATTTAATGAATATTAAATGCGGCATAATTGACATGTATGTTAAAATTGAAACGCAGAGATTAACATTCATCAGGTTGAATCAGACCAAACTCCGATCTGAAGATTATAATCACCTTCGAGATGTGATTAATACTGATGGAAATGCAGATAATGTTGGTCGGATGACTATTCTTCCAGCAACATCGGAAGCCCTCGACCTATGCACAAATATGTTCAAGATGCCTTGTCGTATGTTCGTCATTATGGTACAGCAGATTTGTTCATCACATTTATATGCAATCCGCACAGGAGTTATTCCCTGGGCAATCATTGATTGTCACCATTGATCGTCATGATATTACTGCCAGAGTCTTTAGACAAAAATTTAAATCTTTAATGGATTTCATCGTAAAACGATATGTGTTTGGTGAGACACGCTGCTGGATGTATTCTGTGGAGTGACAGAAACGAGGATTGCCGCATGCACACATTTTGATTTGGTTGATTGAAAAGATAAGGCCAAATGAAGTTGATGCAGTGATATCAGCTGAAATCCTTAATGTAGATCCTGGATTGCAAGACGTAGTTATCAAAAATATGATACCATGGACATTAATATCGGAAACAATTACTGGTAATGACGGTTATCCACTGTATAGTCGACGATCGACAGCTAACAATGAAGGATCAACAATTGTCAAATTAAATCAACAAGATATTGAAATAAATAATCGTGGGATTGTTCCATATTCACTCATTTTATCAAAGACCTTCAAAGCACACTTAAACGTTGAATCTTGCCATTCAGTGAAATCTATTAAATAAATTTGTAAATATGTAACCAAAGGGAGTGATATGGCTGTGATTGGAATTGGTGCAGAGAATTCCAATGATGAAGTTACCCAATACCAAATGGCCGCTATGTTAGTAGTAATGAAGTATTCATGAGACACCCTTCTGTTGTTCATTTAGAAAATGGACAAAGAGTGTATTTTACAGCATAGAACGCAGTACAAAGGGCTGCTCAGACACCATCTACTACATTAACCAGTTTTTTGAGACATGTCAAAACGATGATTTTGCACAAACAGTGCTATATTCTTAAATGCCAGAATATTATACTTGGAATTATTCCCTAAGAAGATTTATACAAGGGAAACAAGGAAAACAAGTTCCAGGATACCCAGATGTGTATTCCACCGATGCCAATGGTCGAATTTATTCAGTAGATCCAAGTAATGATGAAGGTTTTTATTCCCAATGCCCAACATCATTCCAGAATTTACGAACTGTTGATGGTGAATTGTGTGGATCTTACAGAGAAGGCTGTCAACGTTTGCAATTGCTAGAAAATGATGCTCTGAATGATGCTGTAATATCATCACACGCTCATCAAATACGAACATTGTTTTCTATAATCATATGTACATGCTCCCATCAAACCCAATTGATTTGTGGATCAAGAACAAAGATTATATGTGTGATGCAGAGAACGTCAGCAGTGCCACTTTTTGGCACCCGCATCACACTTATAAATGTGGAGTGATTGTCGCACTCACAAACAGCAATAAAAGAATAACACACCCAAACGCACAAATCGCTTTCCGTGTTTTGTGTTTTAGCATTTCGTCATTCACTCAAACAGTAAGCGTCGATTCTATTTCACCAGACACCCAAAAATTTTGCGTAGATAAGTGAACGGCACAATGCATTGAAAGCAAATGTGCGAACAGCAACGATAGATCACAAAAAGGAATGCGCAAAAATGAGCTGTGAGCGAAACACTCATGTTTTACAGTTATGATTTCGAGTGTCTTCAACTTTTATGCATGAGCAGAGCATTGAGCACAGATCGCTGGTTTGTTCTGTAGTCGCTTGATTTCAGTTGTTAGTTGATGCCTTAAAAGGAATAAGCAAAATGACTGAAACGCCGGACTCTATAAAAAGTAAAATTAATTGTGGAACCAGAATCTAACAACTCTAGACAATCTCCAATAGAAGAAATAGAACAATATCGTAGAGAAAGGGTTATTTTAAGTCATGATTTCGATGTATTGCAGTGGTGGTGAGTAAATGAAAATCGTTACCCTCTTCTGTCAAAGGTGGCATTGAAGTTTATTTCAATACCTGCAAGTAGTGCACCGGCTGAAAGAATTTTTTCATTAGCAGGCAATGTCATTACTGAAAAGCGGAATAGATTCGGACCCAAGAATGATAGAAAAGAGATTACGCATTGCGCAGGCCCGTTATACTTGAAAAATGTAAACAAACAATTGCTTACGTCACACGGCGCAGTAAAAAATTTGACAGCTATAAATTCGTGATACCAATCAATGTGAATATAGAAACAATTTATTTTACCCGTGTAATTTTGTATTTAAATAACAAAATGAAGTGTGTAGTGAAAAACTGTGTCAATGATAGAAGAAATAAAAATGTGAAGAAAACATTTTTTATGTTTCCGAACGATAAAGGGCAGCAAAAAAAGTGGACCCAATTTTGTAGAAATAATCAAGCATTTAAGCCGAAAAGAGGTGAATTTGCATGGACCACTTCAACGATGAAGACATTATTGGAAACGGGATGTACGAAATGGGTAAGTTGATAAATCACCTTTGTGTTAAAATATTTTAATTTTAAACTTTTCATAGCCCTTGACGCTAAAAGGACTTTGAAACCAGGAGCCATTCCCTGTCGCTATAACGTTGCAGCTAGTGAAAATGAGCAGCGAGGCAGGAATGTTGACTATCCATCATTTTCATTTTATATATTCATTCCTGATTATAACGCGGAGCGGAGCAGTACTCATTTTTACTGATTTAAGTGACTTTTGTATTTTCTATTCCTGAGTGTAACGCCGGGCGTAGCAAAACGCACCGTGCCGATTTAAGTGACATTTTGTAGAGCTTAAGTGATATGTTTCTATGGATTTCATTATGAATAAAGCAAACAATTGGAAATCTAAAAGTGTACTTTAATTTCGAAATGATAAAAATCCTACAAATGGGGGCTCGTCCGGGATTCCCCTAGTGCGGTTATCCCGGGAAAAGTGAAATGCGGAAAACTGTGGAAAACGATAAATACAAGTGGTGTGAGAGATAGCGAGTGCAGCATATAATCAAAAAGAATTGCGAAAAAAAACTGTGAAACATAGCACAAACTATACAATAAATCGGAAAAGTGGTGGTACATAAAGACCACGAAGGTACTGTACCTGTACCTACAGTCCAAGGAGCGTTAGAGCGTTAGGCGATTCCGTTAGAACGCCAATGACTAACGGCTCGCTCACGGAAATAGCAGTACTGCTACTTGGTGAAACATTTGCACCAATAAGAAGACGGCATCGGCAACAGTGTGAAATCGAAACACACGAAGCAAGCGGTAGCGGTATATAAGTATATACAGCGGGGCACATAAGCAGACAACGGCAGCGACGAGTATATAAGTACGCAGCAAACACCAAGCGCATCAGCAGACACGAGATCAGAGATATACAACGGTGGTTCAGCGGCAGCGGCGTCGGCATTCACGGCAACAGAGTTCAACGGATGTTGAATGCGACGCAGAGTAGCAGGCATAGCAGAGGGTGAACGGCGGGAGCAGAACAACTAAGATAAGATTTTTGAATATTGTAGTAGTTAGAAGTATACGTACACATACATACATATATCGATATATTCAGTGAAGTATTTAGAAGTAGTACAGCATTAACTGTATCATTTAAACGCTATTGTATTCTTACAGCATTTTGTATTTAACATATGTATGTATGTGTGCATTGTAGTAATACCCCAGCAGATTTAAAAGCGAGATCTCCTGAAAGGAGGAATGAAGGAGTCCTCCTATTGACCTCTTTTAGGAGCAGTAAGGGAGATTTTTTAATTTTGTTCTTATATTGTGTTTTTTTTTTATATTTTATTTTAGTGTTGACCTCCTTTTGTCATCTTTTAGGAGCAAAAAAGGAGATTTTATACTTCTATTGTGATTTTTTTTACTTCATTTTAGTATTGATCTCCTTTTGTCCTCCTTTAGGAGCAATAAAGGAGATTTTTTAATTTTTCGTAGCTTAAAAATCGTACTTTTGATTCAAAAATTACAATTTAACGGGAAATAATAACTGTTATTTTTTGTCTTCAAGCGATTGTTCATTTCAACTGTGTTTTTTAAAGCGTGCAGACGTAAGTGTTTTATATCTAAGTATTAAATATTTTAAATTGATAATTAAATGTACTCTAAAAGGCATTTAAAACGCCTAGTGAATAAAAAATTAAATAATTTATACAAAAAACAAAATAATAATACACAAAATGAAAATGATGTGAAAAGTGTTAATGAAATTGAAAGTGATACAAGCTCTAAAGAAGTTTTTGAAGAAGTTGAAAGTGGTACAGGCTCGAAAGAAGTGATAGAAGATTTTTGTTTGCCAGCTGAACCACTTTCAAAACAGTTAGCCATTTGGGCAATTGAAAATCGAATAACAAGGGCCGCATGTAATAGTCTTCTTGCAATTTTAAACTCACAAAATTTAAATGTGCCTATATCAAAAAAATAAGCTCTTACAATCTTTCCAACCAGATGATACTAATGTAATAGCCATGCCGCCTGGAGAATATTTTCACTTTGGCTTAGAAAATGCATTGAAAAATGAAATAAAACACGATAATTCTGTAGGTGAAACAATTGTATTAGATGTTTTTTGCGATGGTTTGCCACTTTACAAAAGTTCCGCGAAAACTCTTTGGCCAATATTGGGAGCAATTTCAAATTGTGAATCACAACCATTTTTAATTGGCAGTTTTATTGGTTGCTCAAAGCCACAGGAAGTTGAAAAATATTTGGAGAAATTTTTGGACGAGTACTCTGAGCTAAAAAAAAATGGGATGCTCTATGGCGGTAAATCTTATAAAATCAAAATAGGAGCTATCATATGTGATGCTCCAGCCAAAGCTTTTTTAAGTGGCACTGTTGGCCATACGTGTTCATATGGATGTTCCAAATGTGAGCAAAAAGCTGTGAGAATAAATAAACGTCTCTCATATTCTCTAACTTCTGGCGTCTTAAGAACTGACCAGAGTTTCGCCGAACGAACCACAAAAAACTTCCATTTAGCAAGATTTCATACTACTGCACATCCACTGGAAAATTGTGGCGTAAACATGATTACACAGTTCCCTTTGGATGTGATGCATTTATTCGATTTAGGAGTGGTTTTACTTTTAATATGGAAAGGTAAACCGATAAAAAAAATAAAAAATGCCTAAACAGTAATTTACTTAATGAAAAAATTGGAATTGTTCGAAAATATACGCCAAAAGAGTTTAATCGGAAGTTGAGGCCATTTGAAGAGATGCCACGTTGGAAAGCTTCAGAATTTCGACAAATAATATTGTATACAGGTTTCTTTCTGTTAAGAAATGTTATTGAAGATGATCTTTATGAGCATTTTTTGATTTTAATGACAGCATATAGATTCATATCCTGTCCAAGAATGTGCGAAAGTAATTTAGCCTGTGTGCAGAAGCTTTTAGAGGCTTATGTTGAAGATTTTGCCAATTTATACGGTAAAGATCGAGTCAGTTATAATGTTCATAACTTGCTCCATATATCGCAGTGTGTAAAGGACTTTGGATGTGCTTCTAACTTCTCTGGATATAAATTTGAAAGTTTTTTACAAATTTTGAAAAAGGATTGCCGGAAATCTCAATATATTTCTCAACAGTTGAATAATCGCATTACAGAGCGAAATTTTATTCCTAGGAAGAAAAAAAAAAATTGTCCACTGGGCAAAAAAGTTAATAATATTTATAATAAATATCAGTTCGGTAATTTTTTTTTAAGCAATAAAGTCCCAGATTGCTATTGCATGACGCAGGAATTAAATGTTTTTAAAATAATTGGGTTTCAAAAAGTGGGTGAACAGCTGGTTGTTAGAGGTAAATATTTTAACGATGCAACAAGTTCATTTACTTATCCAGTAGACTCAAAAAGTGCGTTAGGGATATCGAAAGCATCTGTTTTAGCTGATTTAGAGCACAATATACCTCTCGAAATAATTTACTGCAAGCTTTTTGCAATTGCTGAAGACGATCACTTTCATTTTGTTCCCATTTTGCATCATTGTTACTAAATTAATATATAATACAAAAATAATATAATACTTGTAAAATAATATAATATTATACACTTAATTATAGATAAATAAAATGACGTCACAAAATAATTTTTTATTCAATTCTCTCGGTAAGTTTATCTCTTGCAAATATTTTTTCATAACTCTTTAGCACATTTTTTTCCTAGAATGCGGAAGTTCTTCAATTTTAAGTGGAGAAAATATCAATGTGTCCACCATTACTTCCCGAAACACCTCCTCCTGGCAGAAAAACATGGAACAAAGAATACGGAAGCTAGAGGAAATATCGGCGCAGAACACTATACTCCTGGAGCGGATTATTGACATATTGCAACCGAAGAAGATTGATTTAATGATATTTCCTATTAAAAGCATAAATGATTTAGCATCTACAGAGTCCTTGCTTTTGAATAAGCCTGAGGCAGAAATTGTGAGTATAATAAAATACATTTGATAAAATGTTACTAAACAGTTTGAGTTTATTATAGGTGGCGTATCTGAAGCAAAAACTTTCAAAGAGACCCCTATCAAAAATTTTGGATGAAGTGATTGCGGAGTCCCTGCTCTTAAAGAAGTGACATATGGGATAAAGCACTGAAAAATCTTAGTGACATCTTTGAAGTTTGTACTACAAATTCTTCTAAAGCTATCAAACTTTCCACTATTTATCACTAGGTGGCCCTAAACATTTAATTTTTATGTATTTATCTAATTTGAATATGAAGTTGAGAATTTGTGCAAGAGGCCTACTCAGTAATTTTGAAAATCAATAAAAAATCAATTGTTCACTTTTTTTGGTAATTCAAAGTGGATACTACAGGTGTTGGATTATCAAATGTAAGGTTTTACAGTTTTTCTTAATTCCACCCGCGTAACTTTTTTATTTTCTGTGGTGCACATATGTGTATCAGGAAAACATAATAAATGTGTAATGTATGACCGATTTTCAGTTTCAACATGGACGACCGAGAAATTGAGTTATTGAATGATAGTAATAAAACTTGGACTTCTCTGGAGATAAAATACCTTCAGATTTCATGGAAACGGAATAATTGCAGATATTGGAAAAGTAATATGCAGATGTCATGGAAATGGATGGCGAAGAAGATGCAGGTGTGGAACTGGTACAGAAGAATTAATCAGAATACACTACGTTCAGCGTTGTGGCGCACTATCCCCGTGGGCCAGACATTTCAGAGGATGTACTTGATTCGGAGAGACTTCAGACATGAATACTCTTTTAGAGTATCTGGGCCTAGAATTCTGGGAGTTAGTAGCAGAGCAGAGCAACCTATAAAGCGGGATTTAAAATCGTTGAACACGACCGCTATTTAAATTATTCAATTTTCAGGCGTGCACCTGATGATGGGCAACCTCAAATATCCTCAAGGTAAGCTTTACTGGAATAGAGAGTTATGTGTGCCTATTATTGCGGATACAAAGAAATAAACTTCGAAATTATCTAGACTTTGTAGATATAAATAAGCCAAATGCTGATGAAAACTATGGAAAATAAGACCACTAATAAGAGATTTTGAAGATTAAGTTGTCACGGTCTAAGCATATGTCCATAGACGAACAAATGATTCCATTTTCAGGACGATGTGAATTTCGCCAATATGTGTACAGCCAAATCCTCTTGGTCTTAATTAAGAGATGGGCTGGTGTTGGATTTTAGAGTATAAAATATCTACCCCAAAGTGAAAATTACTAGGAGCAGGCATGGTAGAAAAACTTTGTCGCACAAGTGTAAACAGCGGTGTTCTGTACACCGACAGGTTTTGTACTAGTCTAAAACTGGCCGAGCGGTTGCTACAAAAAAATAATGGCATTTTTCTGACTGGGACTGTGATGATAAAATTGGACCAGTAGCAAAGAAACTGAAGGCTGATAAGGTTCTGCAAAAGGACATTGGGATAATAAGGAGTGAGATGTGTCCAAATGGATGGATACAAAGCCTGTAACAATGCTGTCGACATGCACAGGAGGTACTCCGGCAGATATCTGTAAACGTTAGTGTAAAAAACAAAAGCGAAAAATTGACGTAGATCGGCCAGCAGCTATTAGAAATTACAACACCTGTATGGGTGGGATTGACTTATGCGACAAATTGCTTACTACCGGTGTAGTATGCGAACAAATAAATGGACAGTTAGAACTTTCTGTCATTTCCTTGACCTAATTGCCGTCAATTGTTGGATTATGTACAGGCGTTGCTGTGCTGAAGAAGACATCCAACGCAAGGACAAATTAGAACTACTCCCATACAGACTTAATCTGGCCAAAGCGATGATGAACTATGCAGGCGGAAGAGTTGAACTTCCTGGAACCACTTCTCGTTCCAGATCAGTGCCTCTAAAAGATCCCGTTTGAATGCTGGATGACGAATTAGACAATGTCGATGAGTGATAATGAGTCAGCAAACCGATAACTGGACAATGTTGGTCATCTGCCGAGATTCGTAGACAATAACTTGCCTCAAAATGTCGTTCCGAGCTTCACTGCCGCACCATTTGTGTAAAATGTAATATCTACCTATGTATATTAAAAAATAATTGTTTTGAAGACTATCACACCATGAAAAATCTCAACTCGAAATAACATAAGTGAACCTGAAGGAACACATATGTGCAACCGATTTTTCCATACTTACAAATAAAATTTTTATATCTTTCAAAGATGTGTTTTTTTTATACCTCCCCAACTACAAAAAAACCAAAAAAACCTTAAAACCATGTTTAGATCATGCTCGGGTCTGAAGAGGTTAAAAGTGAATTGGGATGGAGCAAAAAAAAGTTGCATTGAAGAATTATGCACTTTTCAATAAATTTCTTTACGGTAATACATAATTTAAATCATGTCATCTATTTTTTTAACAAGTTTAATTTTTAGAGGCCTTAAAAGATGACTACTCATACCCTGATTTTGAGGCAAAGATCAAAAAGGCGTTTCTCAAATGTAAGGCTCAGTTCTACAGGAACACTAATAATATAAAAAAAAATAATAAATTTCATGTACATTCATTTAATTAAAATTAGGATTTAGGATTAATCATAGAGATCTCCTATAGTAGTAATCATAGAGATCTCCTTTAGGAGTAATCATAGAGATCTCCTATAGCGGTAATCATAGAGATCTCCTATATCAGTAATCATAGAGATCTCCTTTAGGAGTAAATAGAAGATCTCTATAGCAGTAATCATAGAATTCTCCATTAGGAGGTTAAAAGGAGTACTCGCGTTCCAATGACATGCAATGTTAAAAACGAGTATACAATTTTACGTGTATTTACACACGAGTATTAGGAGTAATAGGGAGTATAGGATATCTCCTAAAGGATTAATCCAGGAGGTCTCAAACGATCATCCTAAAATCTGCTGGGACGATACAACTACGTGTAGGTGTAAGTAGTAGCAGTGTTTTGAATACCCTAGATTTGAATACTTTACAGTTTATAATTACATACATACGTATATAAGAAATCATTTTGTAAGATGGACGCAGCTACAATAAAGGGTATGACTGTGGATATGTTGAGGGAAAAACTGAGAGAGCTAAATTTAAGTACAGTTGGTAGAAAGAAAGACTTACAGTTAAGACTGTTACAACACATGGTTTTTGGAGACGAAGTGGATGAGGGGGGAAGTGATAATGAGTCAGCAAATTCGTTATACACTACAGAGGATAGGAGTGTAGGTAGGGTGCTATTTACGTTGCGCGATGTCGAAGATAGCATATCCAATTTTTATGGAGACGGCACTTATAACGTGTGCCACTGGGTTGATGAGTTCAACGAAGTTGCGGAAACAGTAGGGTGGAACGATTTACAGAAGTTCGTATATGGAAAGCAGTTGCTAAAGGGAGCAGCCAGGCTATTTGTTCGAGGAACTGTAGGGATCAGGAATTGGAATAGTTTGAAAATTGCGTTGGTGGAGGAGTTCGGAGAAAAGTTGAGTGCCGCAGAGGTACATCGTACGCTGAGGAATAGGCGCAAGCAACCGAAAGAAAGTTTGCAAGAATACTTGTACTCCATCAT
Source organism: Bactrocera neohumeralis (assembly GCF_024586455.1). Lineage (NCBI taxonomy): Eukaryota > Metazoa > Arthropoda > Insecta > Diptera > Tephritidae > Bactrocera > Bactrocera neohumeralis. The sequence goes on along the minus strand of NC_065921.1, from coordinate 65,713,695 downwards.
CGAGATTGGTAAGCCAATATCACTCGATGAAAAGAGTATAATAGAATATTTCGTGGAGGGTATACCGGATAGTCGAGAGAATAAAAGTGTTTTGTATCAAACGCGTAGTGTGAAGGAATTAAAGGAGCAAATCCGCGTATATGAAAGAATTAAAGGTACATCCGATGCAAGTGGTAAAGTTTTCGTTCAGACGTCAAATGGAAGTAAAGGTACTGAAGACCAGGTTAAGAAGAGGTGCTATCGTTGTAATCAAGAAGGTCATTTAGCTAGAGAGTGCTCACGAGGGGGAATAAACAACGTCATTTGTTTTAAGTGTAAAGAAAAGGGCCATTATGCCTACGATTGCGGGGTCTCACAACCGGTTAGCGTGGTGAAAAATGAGCGGATTAACACAGTAGATGATCGAAACGGTGTAGTGCAAAGTAAATACATATATTTTCGTGAATGCGGTGATTAACGAGATCACGTTTAGCGCATTGGTAGATACGGGATGCTTCACCAGTATATTGAGGTACGATACGTTTATGAAGCTGGGAGAAGTTAGTCTCAGAAAGGAGGAACAACGGCTTTATGGAATAGGAAAAGGCGAGCTTACAACAATGGATAACTTTATAACAGAGGTGACTGTACAAGCTGTGACAGTGGAAGTCAAGTGTGAGGTAGTAAAAGTGCAAGATATATCCTACGCGGCAATGTTGGGAAACGATATACTTAAAGAAGTGGATTTGGTGTTTAGTAACGGCAGGGTAGGATTTAGAAAACCTAATACGGTTAGGGAAAAGTGTGAAGACACGGGTGCCAATGAGTTGGCGGTTAAAAGTGTGGGCGATGAAACTGAAATCTCAGTGAGTGAGAGGGTTTCTGCCGAGCAAGTGTGCGAAGATCAGGTTGTTCCGGAAGTGTTAGGGAAAGAAGTTGGAAGGGAATGTAGTCAAGTGGGCGATGAAACTGAAATCTCAGCGAGTGAGAGGGTTTCTGCCGAGCAAGTGTGCGAAGATCAGGTTGTTCCGGAAGTGTTAGGGAAAGAAGTTGGAAGGGAATGTAGTCAAGTGGGCGATGAAACTGAAACCTCAGCGAGTGAGAGGGTTTCTGCCGAGCAAGTGTACGAAGATCAGGTTGTTCCGGAAGTGTTAGGGAAAAAAGTTGGAAGGAAATGTAGTCAAGTGGGCGATGAAACTGAAATCTCAGCGAGTGAGAGGGGTTCTGCCGAACAAATGTGCGGATATAAGGTTAGTCCGGAAGTGCCGGGGAAAGAAGTAGATGCAAAGGAAAAGGACAGGGTATGTCGTGGCAAAGGCTTCAATGATGAGAGTGAATCTAAATTTTTGGGTGAAAAAGAGAAGCAATTGGATAATGAATCGGATAAGGTAGAGTTGTCACATTTGGCAGATTTTGACGCAGCGTTCGCCAAAACGTTGATAAACAAATATCAGCCTCAGGAACCGATGAATGTGCCAGTTCAAATGAAGTTAATTTTGACAAACGGGAGACCGGAGTATCAACGGCCTAGTCGAGTGTCATACGAAGATCAAAGATACCTAGATGATCAAGTTGGGAAAGTGCTTAAAGAGGGGATTATTCTAGGTAGCACGTCGGAGTACAATGGTGTAGTCCAGCATAGGTCACGAACGCGGATGAGACATGTGCACGCATTAAGTCGCGTATATTGTTTACTAATAGAGGTTGAAGAGTTAAATACTCAGCGCGACTTAGTAAGACAGGAGGCAAAAGAAAACATAAAGAGAATTCAGGAAGAGAACGTTAGAACATTCAACAAGAATAGAACAGGGAATTTTAGATACGGAAGATACGAAGTAGAAAAAATAGGAGCTCATGAAGGACCTAACAAGACCATAACAGTTGCAGAAAAGACGAAGAAATGGGGTTAGTTATTTGAGGGCGAATAACTTGTCAGGACGGCCGATTGTGGGATTAGAATTGAGATCGTATTCTATAGTTTATTCAAATTGACAGATAAGTGGCAACCACTTGTCCGAATGTCAAATAGTGGATGCCAACTGTGAATTACGATCTCGTTGTGGGCGGTAAAGCTTAGCGTCCATCATTTTCATTTTATATATTCATTCCTGATTATAACGCAGAGCGTAGTAGTACTCATCTTTACTGAGCCAAGTGACATTCCAGTTTGTAACGCTAAGCGCAACATTACTCAGTGTTCCAATTTAAGTGTGTTTTGTATTTTCTATTCCTGAATGTAACGCCGGGCGTAGCAAAACGCTCCGTGCCGATTTAAGTGACATTTCGTAGAGTTTAAGTGATATTTCTTTTTACTAATTGCAACATCCAGCGTAACGAACGCATTGTGAATTTGGTGACTTTTAGATATACATACATTTTCTTTCTCTTTGATTGTAACGGCGAGCATAGCCACGCTCGGTGCTAATTTGATGACTTTTGGCTTAACTAAGTGATATGTTTCTATGAATTTTGCTATGAATAAAGCAAACAATTGGAAATCTAAAAGTGTACTTTAATTCCGGAAATTGGATTCCTACATGTATCTAATGTTAGAGAGACTGTTAGAGAAATTTATAATTATGATGAAAATAACAATAATGAAGAAGAATGTTCAGTGACAGGGAGTCCATTGCATCCTCAAGTGACTGACAATTCCACAAAAACAAGACTTTGGGACATGCACGACAGCTCTTTAATCGTTGAGGAAATATCAAAAACACAATCGCAGGGTATTTTTAAAGAGGTGAACGACTATTTACAACAACGTCTACTACCCAGAGACACAAATATACATATATCAATATTGGCATTTAAGCTCATTTGTCTCTTTAAAATCTATAGCGCTAAAATTTCTTTCCGCTCCACCGAGCAGCGTGGCTAGCGAGCAACTTTTTAGTGCCGCTGGGCAGCTTTACAGTGAAAGGCGTTCAAGCCTGCTCGGTTATAATGCTGATAAGCTCCTGTTCCTACACTACAACATAAAACTATTAAACTTTAATTATTAATTTTATACATACATACATGTACATATGTATATTTCCAAGATCATCATGAACTTAAGTTTTTTTTTGTTTAGACATGAAATGTCATTTTTAATTTAAGTATTTATTTGTATACAAAATAAAATACATTTTCCTGAAATAAATAAATAAATTTTTTATACGGCTTCGGCTTCGGTATTCGGCCGAATGTTTTTTTGGTGCCGAACTTCGGCTACGGCTACGGCTTCGGCCAAAACTTTACATTCGGTCGGGCTCTAATACATATACATCCGCATAGCAGCGATAAGCACGACATCATTCGATCACGCAAGCAATGCATGTTTAAACTAGACTTAACCAATCAGAATACAACACGCTACTTAAGTTACACTATTTTATCAACTAACCAAAGTACGACACGCTACTCTAGCCATAACTATAAAAGAGCAGAGCGCATGGAGTACTTGTTCGCATTTTGAATATATCTATAAGCATAGCCGGTAATAATATTGTAAAATATTAAATATTCAATAAAGAAACCCAATCCTGGTGAAATAATTCGCTTGTGCGTATGCGCATGTTCGAAATTATCAGTACAAGGCAACAAGCGTTATTTTAGTGTGCCGATCACACTCTAAGTGTCGTAAACGGACAAATGATTCGGGTACACTTATTGTTAGGGTGTACCCTTGCCGTTCTCTGGTGTGATGATATTTCGTATCAAATACGATATAGAATGGGAAATCCAGATATGCAATCAGTGAAGAAATTTACAACGAAGCATTGATTTAAATTGAGGACTTGTGCCTGATGATGTCAAACAAACTATTAATTCAATTAGGCCTGGCCGCGCCCAATCGTCCAATGCATGATGCTTTTAACCAATTAATTAATTCAAACAAATCTTCCACTGTTGAATGGACAACAGAAGTATGTGTTTGATACTCTTTTGAAAGTAACAAACACTTTTTTGATTTTATTAATATTAGCAACGATTCGCTCACAAAATAAAATTGCACTTGCACTCGCTTCGTCGGTCGAACGACCCATTCAGATCTACGGAGCAATCGTAACCAATTTGGTGGTGCAATGATTTTATTAGCAGGACGTTTTCGTCAAACATTGTCAGTGATTCCACCATCAACACCAGCTGATGAACTCAATGCATGTCTAAAGTCCTCCAATTTGTGGAAACATGTAATGCGTGTCGACATTGGTAATGGCAAATTTCCTATAGACATGTTGACTGGCTGCATTAACTTTCCTTAAAGTTTTTGTCAATTCACTCAAACAAAGGATGAACTTCAGAAGGTGTTTCGAGATGATTTTCAAAATTACAGAAACCATAATTGGTTGAGCCAACGAGCTACATATATTGGCTGAAAAAAAAAAAACAATGTACAATTGAAATTGATTGTGGAAGTAAACACACTGAGCAAATATAAAATAAAACCGACGATTTGACGCTAACAGGAAACTAGATGATATGGAAGGACAAAATAACAACCAACAACAAATGGAAAAAATGGAGATTGTAATAAGGCAACAAGAGAAAGCAATACAGGGACACTCAATTAGGCGTTTGAATTCGGAGTATAGAGTTGAGGAGCAGGGACGCAACACCACGGAACACTCCACCAGACGAACAAATCCAGAATATAGAATAGCGGAGCAGGAGCGCGACACAATAGGACATTCAATCAGGCGCTTGAATCCTTAATATAGAGCTAAGAAGCAGGAGCGCGACATAATGGAACGTTCTGTACGACGTCAGAATCCAATAACCAGAGAAGAAGAAAGGCAACGATATGCAGCATTGAGGAGAAGTCGTCGAGGAGATCCAATAAGAAGACGTCGTGAACAAATTTTAAATTCTTCTCAAAGAAGAGTGACACGCCAGCAAACCAGGCAACAACTTGCAAACAAGCAGGAATCAACGTTGGAAAGAGTACAATTCCATAGGTCGGATCCCGCAAATCGTCAGTTGGAGTTGGTCGCAAGTTATGTATGACTACCCTAGTAGTTGTAATTAAAAGCCAACCATGCCACAGAGGCATGGATTAGAAGCTGAACATTACGGAATGTCATGAGTCAGCATTTTTTAGCAATGTATAGAATTTAATATGTAGCTTAAGAAGTCGTAAATTTTGAATTGAATAAACAGTTGCTAAACTAAAATCATTGAGAGAAGTCATTTTTGGGAGCTGATAGCGTAAATAACATTACTCGTGTGCAGCTTAAGGGGCTATCTATACCAGTGACACTTTCAAAAAAAAATTTTTTATTTGCTTTTTCGATAGCTTATATTTCTATAAATATCCTGTGAAATCGGGAAGGTCGTATCTTGAATAGTTTTTGGATGACAGCGTTCTAAAGAGCGACCGCTCGGATGTGCAAACATAACATATATAAGTGAAACTTTAAACGCGTTTTTCTCGAAACGACATTTTTCAAAATTGCTGGTGTCATAACCCAACGAGAAATTAACCGATCGACTTCAAATTAAAAAAAAAAAAATAGTATTTTTGAATACATTTACTATACAATGACCTACGATCTTTTTGATTGGTTGAAAATTGTCAATTTGGCATTAAAAAAACGACAATTTTTTACCTAAAAAACGATTTTTTTTTTTTGCAAAATTACGCCATTTTGTTAATTTTTGATATTTTTCAAAGGTCGTGGGTCATTGTATAGGAAATATCTTTAAGTTTAATAAACTTTTAAAATTTGTTTGTTTCAGCTACTCACGATTCAGAATCACGCTAGCAGATGGGGCACTTTTTTTTGGCACCTCCGAAGACAGCCCATAACTCCGTTATTTTTCAACATTTTTGTAAAAAAAAATCTTAAAATATAGCTGAAAATATACCTTATTACGTTCAAAGAAGTTCGAAATATTCAATCGCGTACTTTCTCTTATGCTGGAAATTTCTCCATTAAAAGAAAACTGCAGCACATCGGAAACAAATTTGTAAATGGATCGGAAATATCGGCTCAAGAAGCAACTTATAATATTTTGGGACTGCATTTATCTGAAGCCAGTAATGGGGAGACATTTATAAATACATCACATCCAAACAATCAAGTAAGGATGCTAAAGCCCAGACGTGAATTGGATGCTTTACAGGAGAGTTCTGCGGACATATACATATGTACCGAGTGTACTGGAGCACTACTCTCAAAGACCCGATCAATTGGAAGAACTATGCTTAGCAGTTTTTTCAGCATGGTTCAGATTTTCCAAAACAAGTAGAAATATTTCTGTTAATAATGAAGACTTCAATGAAGTAGAAAGCGAGGATGACACGACATCTGCACTTCCAATGGCATTAAAAGATGGATCAGGATTTTTAAGGAAAAGGAAGCAAGCACTTATTCTGCGCTGGAAACGTTTTAGCGTCGTAAATTCAAGAACTGATTTCTTCAGAGAAACTGCCATGTCACCCACGGAGAAATGAGGAGACCGAGCTCTTAAATAATGATGTCGAGAGTGCTTGCAACGCACACAAGGAGCAAATTGAGCAGAATAAGCTCAAATATGACAAATTTTTATCCAACGAGCTCGAACGGATTCTGGAAAACACAGGGAATGCCTCATACATTGCAGCTCAAAATATAGATTAAATATATGGTAACATAAGTACGAGTTGTGGCGGTTAGATTTAATTTTAATATATTTTGCAATTTTAATTTCATTCCGTTTTCAATTCTAAAATTCGCGACAATATCGAAAACCCACAATACGTCAATATTGCATAATAAACGTTCAATAAATATTGCCATTCGGGATCGCGGTTAACATAAAAATATTAAACGTATAGCCAGCGTCATAGAATCTGATGAATTATGTATTTTTTTCTTTTTCGTTTTTTATATGGCATCTCTAGGAGTTGAATTTAGCATTAGAAGCCATAATTACTTTTACAAAACACGTTCTCAATATACTCGCGGTATAACGATTGCAAAATATAACTGTATAGATAATCTATAATGTACAATATTTCTGAACAATTTTTAAATAAATAAACAGTTTTAGTGGGATACAATGTGTTTATTTCATTCACGCAATAACTAATGCAGGTAGATACCGAATCGCCTGGACCTGAAAGCACAGCGGTGCGACTATGGATGAAATTCGCAGAATCAAGAGTTGGAAGCTTTGCACGTTCCAAGTAGCCTCATAGTCGCAATGCAGATTGGACACCAATCATGAGCGTGGTCCGATCATTCCAATACAAGCGAAATGAACAAATAACCATAGAACGTAGACAGTTCCCTGTCATTCCAGCTGAAGCCATCACGATACATAAAAGCCAAGGTGGAACATACGCTCAAATTGCGGTTCATCTAGAGGGTAGAGTTAGCAGGTCAGCTTTATATGTAGGATGTAGCAGAGCCACAAATGCCAATGGATTATATATAATCGGGAAATTTTCTCCTCCGAACCCATTTGGACAGCAGGATTCCATTAAAACTCAACTTAATAGATTGAGGACAGAAGGTGCGTTGACGACATGCTACAAATTTTTAGCCGAAAAATCGGAACAACGCCTAGATATTTATTACCAAAATGTAAGGAATAACACTACAAATAACAAATCCTATTCCTGATCCACCAAGTCAGGAACAATTATGTAACTACACACGTCCAGAAGAGGTGGACCTGAACATCTTTAAATAACTATTCACTTTTACGGGAGATTATAACGAATACAGAAACTGGAGGTAAATGGCTACAACCTTAATGGATAGCATCAAACGATTTCAGAGACATAATATTTACGTACAAGCACTCATAATGGAAAGAGGAAAGATTACAGGACGAACAGCTCAAATCCTGATTAACCATAATACTAAAGAAAACTTATACATGTTAACATGGCAAATGTTAACAATTACTAAATAAGTAATAACACATCATCAGCAATAATTAGCAAATCATAGCGGAAATGCATCTTTAGTTGCACAATATTTCCCACAGCAAAAGCCAGACGCTTTCATCAGCATAAATGCTCATTTTTCGGCGTGAAGCGGAAATCCAACACGCGCAACCGAAATAAGCCAATTCGGAGAATCGGCAACAAAGTCAGCAGTTGGCCGGTGCAACGTAGCTTAGGTTTTAAGTAAATTAATTCTTAAGTTTAGTCTTAGCTCTGTAATGAAACGAACAAGTAATAAATAAATTTTTTTTAAAAGAAATTAACATAAAATTTCTTAACTTACAACATTATTGATAGATTAGATGAGTCATATGCCGACAAACGTCCACTCCACGTCTTAGAAGAGGACATGATGAAAATTCAGCAATGAGATTTGCCACAACATGTGTACTATGACAACCTAAACCAAGCATTGAATGTAGTGTTGTCAAAATTGGAAATGACAAACAAGAATGAATATATTCCTAGCTCAAGAAAGATCTTTATTTTTCTCCCACCAGCGGTAAGGATTTAAAGATTCTTTTTTGAGTTTAACGTTTGATCTTACAAATCAAACGGCGGTTACCATGGGTCTCGTGTTAAGAAATCCCAAAAATTGTTCCTGGAGTCTTTTGTTTACTTCCCGGAACATTTAGTTTGGTTACTTTAACATTTGGTTGGTAACCAACCAAACGATTAACATGGTCCTGCCAGACGAAAGTTACAGATTGCATAACCTACACTGTTACATTTTCTGCAATTTTTAATTGAATGGAAGAAAGCGTAAGTAAGAGAGAGATGAACTATCGACATTCAAGCTTATCGAAATATTAATATGTTAAAAGAGAAAAGGCGATACACAATTTTTCAAGAAGAAGAATCAATAACAGAAACATGGAAAAATGCAATTTTGTGGTTAATGTTGGCGTTTCAATTGATTAACAAGGCGAGAAAGACTCGTAAATGAATCGAGAAAAAATTATTGAAGTAAGTTTTCTAAAAACGACTGGACATTGCTGGCCGTGATATCACCCGATATGTGTTTAAAGTTAGTGGCGCTTAGTACATACATTAGTACAATAATAAATTGCGGTGTTCAGCAATACTTGCCTGAACGGCAGCAATATTCTCATTACTTCGAGCGGTTCTTGTAAAGAAAATATATGGTCCAAATTTTCGATGAATAAAGATAACATGAGAACACATTACACATTAAATTAAAAATATTGTTTGTAAAAAAACACATTCAAGTGGAAATAACCTTTGATATTATTTTGCTGAGTTAGAAATTAGTAGGTAAATTTTAAATGCATTGGCTGATAGTTAAATTGTTTAACCATTTTTTTTTCAAGGTTAATTAGTCGGTTGAATCGACATCAACAGCACTTCAATTTAAGAGATAATTTCTTCGTGTGTTTTGACGATATCCTATTACAGTTGAGTTCATTTATAACGACGTCGCTTATAACGACTAACCGTTTTTAGCGTCGATATTATTTACTCAAGTTCTGTTTAATAGTTAGATACTGAGAAAATGTAACCGTTTAGTGCGACTCCGGTTTGAGCGACAAACCGTTTATAGCGACATTTTTTACGAAAATTCGTCCGTTTAAAACGACGCGTCGTGTTTTGTTTTAATTTAGGTAACGAATGACCAATACCTCGGCCGCCTCACTTTCCCCGCGCGCTTCAACGTTCAATTCTCCTTATTGGCGCGCGTAAATCACAGTCAGTGTTTGTCACCTGTTATGACAAGTTCATAAAGCGCCATAAAATGAGTTCTGTGAAGAGAAAGTGTTTTACAATTGAAGAAAAGAGTGCAATATTACACAGATTAGAAGCTGGTGAATCAAACGCGACCCTCGCAAAGGAATTTGGCGTATCTCATTCTACAATATCAACAATAAAGAAGAATAAATACAAGATCGAGCCACTATTAAATGCAAACGTGTAAGAACTTCTACTCATGAGCAGTTGGATAAGGCATTGGTTTACAGTGGTTTGCGCTTCAGCGCGACCGGGGAATACCTCTTAATGGGAATACCTCTTAACCTCAGACAAGACGTTGAAATTTAAAGGTGAAAAATGTATAGGAGGAAAATTATCAAAGGAGCGAATAACAGTGATGGTGGCAGCCAACATCTCGTAATCGGGAAATCTCAACGTCCCAGATGTTTTAAAAATGTACGGCATTTGCCAGTGGATTATGAGAGCAATCGAAAAGCCTGGATGACTGGTGACATTTTTACCAAATGGGCACGCGCATGGGATCGTGAACTTACGAAAATCGACGTCGAGTCGAGTATATGTGCAGCCGAAACTCGCTACGCTACAACAATGGCCATAAAAGACAACTGTACTCCGACACATACATATGTAAATATCCGTTTAATACGACATCCGGTTAGTACGACATAATATCGCCGGTCCCTTGAAGGTCGTTATATCCGAACTCAACTGTAATTCCTTTCTTGGAGAGCAATATATTGTGCAAAATCGCGTTGTCGAAATTATGGCTTTATTAAAGAATGAACGCGATCAACTAAAAATTAAGCGCGATTCATTGAATATTAACTGCGATCTGCATTTCTTCAAAAGAAGGTGATGTTCTACGAAATTGCTGATGCCTATGCCGACAACCTGAAGAACAAATGTACGCAGCAGAAGACAAGATAATTTCTTTGTTGAAAGGACTTCAAAATGAAGCATCTGAATCACGAATACGTCGTGCCGTTTTGGCTGAAATTATGCGTTCTGCTTTTAATTACAACAGCCAGTTTGATTATAGTATGTACGGATACATTAGGATGTTTCCAGATGATGTACCCGGCATGTGTTGCGCTAATGGCAAAGTCAGATTACCAACTCCAACCGAACCATTGTATTCATTAATTTTTGGGACATCTGAAACGTCGAAGCACTTTTTGAGTCATATTCAACAATAAAATTCGACATTTCAAATGACACCTTTTGGTGCTAGAAAAATTATTGAGATAATTGTATACCGACGTTTAAGGTAAATACTTCAACAGGATTGTGGTTTTAAAAATTAAAATAATTAAAAAAAATTTTACAGTTTCAGAGCGATTTATCATTAAGCTGGTTGGTTATTGACATACCTCGACGCTGATAGTAAATTTTTACAAATTTATTTTATTGGTGATGACAATTGTGAATTGGATCAACGTTGTGTAATTGTTTTGAATACAAGACGAGAAATTAATCGTGAACTATAAAGATTTTTCCATCAGTATAACGCATTAGTTCAATTCGTCAAAATTGCTCTCGATCGTGTGCCATCTGATAACCACAAAACATTACGTTTAATATTACGACTAATAGAACACACATGTAATATAATACGACATTGAATTTTATCAGCTGATGCGAGTTATAAATTTAAAAAAGTATAACGCAGAAAAGAGATGAACGTATTAACAATAATTAAAAACAATTTTAAAACTTTGTATTACTTTTCTACGAGCATTAAACAGGGAATAAAAGAAATTTCAGATACCAAACATCCTGGGGGCTTACTCTGTATTGCTTACGCATAACTAACAATGCTGTTCATCCTTGCTTTTTGCTCTTTTTATGCATTAGTTGACATTACTGTCAAAAATGTCCATCGACAAGGAGCGTCAGAGCCGATTAGAAATAATTTTACTATTTTTACACGCCTGGCAGCACCGTGTAAGATCAACACCTCTCATCTTAATGGCGCAATCGAAAAAGGTGAAGAGGGAAAAAACTATCGTAAATTACTTCAATGACGTGAAAAATGTTAATAATAATACAAACAAATAAATTAAGTATATAAATCAAATTTGAAGCCGTAATCGGCATATCGTACAATTTCGGAAGTCACATTATGGCAATTACTTATTAGTTAATTGTTAAAAATTTCAATTGGAAAATAAATAAGGCAGTAAATTTACATATAAATATTAAATTAGAAATATAGAAGTTAGTGGTACAAGGGAATAAATTTAGTAAATGTCATTCTCACTGAAACTCATTGACTAAAAAGTGAGTATTCTTCAGTTTAGTTTTCGCATTGACTCTTGACAACTTATGGTTTGAAAACAATTTTTTTTGACAATTTTTTATATTAAAATTTTATCGATATCTAAACATAATTTTTCAAATAATCTGATACTTATTGTATATATATATTTTTGTACTTGTAAGAATTTAGCTCATTCCATAAAAGTTTTTTAAAGTGCGGACTCACTTTTTTACTCTATACAACACTTGAAAAAATAATGTAAAGACTTTAACGTTAGTTAGTTTCGAAAGATTTTAAAAATATACTTAAGAAATATTTTTTTAACCGTTATATGTATAAGTACATAACGTTTTACAAAACTCAAGCCTCAATTTTTGTACTTAAATTATGTTTTTTTTTTTTTTAATTTTTTTAATTTTAAATAATATTTTTTAATATTGTTTCCTTCCGTCACTTTCTAAATACCTATATCTATCGTTACCTTATGCTTGTTGATTTTATTTGTAGATGTATGTATGTGATATAGCTGATATTCATTAACACATGTTATTTATTGAAATTTCCAGCATTGTAGGTTATGGTGAATTTATCTCTCACACTTGTACACTCAGTAAATCTGAAATATAAAATAAAATTTAATAGCAAAAATAAAATATACAACACAGAAAATAAATTATATTGTTATTTTTCGGAATTGTTAAAAAAATATACGTTGGGAAATTATACACGTGAAATTAACCGATCAACTTCAAATTAAAATGAGTATTGTTGAATACATTTACTATATAATGACCTACGATCTTTATGATTGGTTGAAAATTGTCACTTTGGCATTAAAAAAAATTATAATTTTTCACGTAAAAAACCGAAGTTTTTTTTTCAAAATTACGTCATTTTTTAAAAATTGTAGCTCATTGTATAGGAAATATCTTTAAATTTAATAAACTTTGAACTTTTTTGTTTCAGCTACTCATTCGGCCGGATTTTTTGTAAAAAAAAATTTAAAATATTGCGGAAAATATACCTTATTAGGTTCAAAGAAGTTCGAAACATTCAATTGAGTACTTTCTTTAAAAAAAATTCACGAAAATCGTATAATTTTTCATGCGTTACACTGGTATAGCCCCTTAAGTCGGTACACCTCAGTAGTCCGTTGCGATTTTTACAATGGATATAAATATCCGACAAAGAATTTGTCTCAAATTTTGTATTTTTAACAAAAATTCGTGTGCGAAATCGTTAAGAATGTTGGAAGAAGCTTACGGTGATTCAAAACCCAAAGTCTATGACTGGTACAAAGTCTTCAAAAACTGTCGAGAGATCGTTGAAGACATGCCTCGTTCTGGACGACCTTCGACTCTTGAAAATATTAAAAAATTAAGGATATGGTGCATGAACATTGTCAGAGAGCTCGACCTCTCTCCCAAGTCCGTTCGAATAATTTTAGTGAATATTTTGGGTATAAACGCGTGTTTACTCGTCTCGTCCCGATGAAGTTGAGTTTTTTTAATAAGAGTACGATTGTGACCGAATTTAAAGCCAAAAACGCTAAACGTTAAATTAAGAAGCATATATTTTGTGTAGAATAAACTAGTATGCACTTACCATTTTCGATAGTTCTTAAGCGCTGTTTATATTTGTGATGGAGTTCGTGAAGAATTCATGTCTATGATCGTTATAACGGTGTTCTGCAGTCCATTATTAAGTTAATCCTTATAAAATTTCAGTTTAGTAGTGTCTTCTAGATTCAGCTTTTGAAATTTTTTTATAGTTTTATGATTTACAGCACGAAACAGTAAAAGCAGCGGACGATGTCGGTAAACTTTATAAAGCATTACGTTGCGCGGGGCACATCTTCATGTTTTTCTTTGTGGATGATGTGAAAGATCCCCGGTTACCAGGTATAGGTAACCGGAACGAATTAGAAAAATAACAGACCGACGATTATTGAGCTCGTTTACGGGAAGGCAAGAAGGGCTTGCCTTGATCTCAAGTTTGTTGCAAGAAAGCCGGCTCTTTAAAAGGAAAACGACTTCCATTTCCAAATCCAAAGGCACTCGTACTTTAGCAGTATCGCTCACATAACTGCATTTTTGGATTAACGTGACCAAAGTGATCGCTGTTATGTATGGATTATATATCATAGCAGGATTCCGCAAATGTTTCATTAGAATATAAGTGATGCGAGTGAACTGTAATCTTAGCCAAATAAAAAACTGCCACACTGCAATGATTATTAGATCATAACATAAATATATAATTTTTTGCCTTCTTTTGCGTCGATTGTCTCAATGGAGGCATCATATATAAAGGTGTATAACATAGTTCCCATTTTATTCATCCGATGGCATTATCTCTCCAATAGTGTGCAACGAAGTATATTAAGTGGCCCACAACAACACTAATAACATTAATGATCTTTAACATAGCTTTTGTGGTGTCGCCCCTTGGCCACTGCAGTCGGCAATTCGGTATACGTTTCCGGATAATCTGTGCTTATGACCGAAGGAATTACGCCATGAGTATTTCACAAGTTTAGCGCCTTGCAACTAATTACAATTTTTTGTGGATTTTTTCTAACGATGTTAAGTCGATTTTCAAGAAACAAAATATAGCAATATTTTTACTGCTCTCCATTAGAGCTGTGTATTTTTTATGTTCGCTTGATTAACTCGATCCGTGTCAAGCAGGTTGCAGTTTGCTGTGAATCCGCATGCTGTTAAGAGCCGCAAATATAGCAACATTCGCTAGAAACTATTTGTGAAATATAGGCTTTAAGAGAAAACACATCTCTTTACTGGTATCCATTACGTTTGTGTTTCTTTCTCTCGTCATCTAGTTAGTGTCCATTTCTTAAGAGTTCTCACGGCAGAGATCGGCAGTAGTCAAACTAATATTACTGTTATCTTTCTTTTAAATATCTTGATATTTTGTTATGGTCTATATGACAGTTTAACTTAGCTGCAGGGCCAAAATCTTCAAACATTTTTGGATGCTTTTTGAGTTTCTAATTTTTTCTTTGTGATTGAGTAGTCCTTTAAAAATCGCCAGAGCCTCGCCTGCTATATACAATAACAAGATTCACCGCGCGTAGGTGAGGTTGACATTTGGATTGGATAGGCTATGTATTGCGCGTCACAATCCCTTGAATCTCAATGGAAAAAACAAACAAACAAATTTAACATTAATAAGTACATGTAATAGCATTCCCAAATTAATGCATGTGATCGATGTAGTGATATAAGGCATAAGACTGTAAGAGAGAAACCCTATTTCGATAACCGAGTTCATTGAGTGAAGCTTTACAATAAAACCTAGCGTACCCATTAAAACCGCACACGCTTCTGTGCCGATGAAACTATTGAAAGCCAGAATTGAATTCCTCGGCAAGTCTTCCAGCTCTCCTGGATAACGATTTTTTCAACCAAATCGTTCAAAATGACGAAGAGAGAGTTCTGGTAAACTTTGAGTTTATAAAATTAATATTAAGTTTGGCTGTTTCGTGTATTTCGTCACCTGAAATGCAAAATAACCTAACATCACTTTTCGTAGGTTTACAGGAAAAGCAAAAAAGCGTATAAAAAGAAAACCACTTGAGAAATTGAAACAAAATTTTCAAATCTGAATTAACATGAAACTATAAGTATATTTTAGAAAAGAAATAAAGAAAAAATTAAGCAAATTTTATAGTAGGTGTCTTACGTTATTTTGAATTTTCATTTCTGAAACAAAATTACGTATGATCAATCTAAATTTGTATAAAAATTAAAAATTTGATATTAATACTTTTTTTAATTATAAATAAAAACAGTTGAAAGTTTTTCATATTTCATGTTATTTTTATTATTAATATGCACATAAGTACTAGAAAAAACTTAAATATTTCAAGCTTAAAAATGAGGATAATGTTTAATTATTATTTATTAAATAACTAATTATTCAAAAGGTATATTATCATAAAAGTATAACAGTCTGCTGGAATTAAAGCTTCTAGGTCCTGCAGATGTTGCCATTTCTTCTTAGTTATTAAAGAATAGGCTGCTGAATTCCTAAAACAGCCGGGTCTGATAACTTGGATCATGGAGTCGCTAAACCGAACTCTGGAGGGGTCTACTGTCAGGAGCTCTTTATCAACTCCAGTTTCTCCAACTTCCTAAGTATTGCAATGTCTTCCACGCCGAGATTGGAGCCATTAAGGTAACAGTAGATTTACTACTCCGGAGTGCAGCCTCCTTCATAGGAGTGACCATCGACTCAGGTAGCAGAGCAGCGATTCCAGCCCTGAACTCATTAACAATGAGAGAATTCAGAGCTGATCGAAGACATATCCGTGCTATCAATAGCATCGAGTGTCTTTGTGATAAGAATGATATGAGTGCCAGACCACAGCGGAATTGCAGGAAACATGAGCTAGCAAGAAGAGGCACCCTAGAACCGCTATCGGTAGAATGGGAGCGGATCTGTGCTCCCGTAACCTATTCTATTACCGCTGGGCCACAATTTTTACACACGCTGTCGAAAAAGTCTTTTGTCCCAAGATCGTTTACATGAGATCTAGTGATCTCTTTGCCCTCAGTAAGGCAGCCTTTCCCTTTTCCCATTATCCTATGGGCTTCCACGTAGTAAGACTGGAAATCCTACCAGACGCCATCTGCAGAAGCTGCATGGAAGAAGATTAGGTGGAAACAACTCAACACTTCCTTCTTGGCTGTCTTGCGTTAGGGAGGTCAAGACTTAATCACTTGGGGGCGCATACCTTCAGGCATCCCACCGAACTGGCGGGAAGCGTTTTGTAAATTTATAAGTTCGAACACAGGAGTTCTTATTTTCTATGGCCTCACAAAGGACTACATATACATACATACATATGTATATAGTAGTCCACGTTCGATCAACGATGTGGCCTAAACTAACCAAAGCACATTGAACTTAATCACTAAAAATAAACATAAACAATAAATGAAGGCTAACTTTGATATAAAACAAACAAACACTCTATTACATTTACATACATGACGATACGTTATTTTGTTTAACGAAATCAAGCACTTGATGATACGTTTTTTTTTTGAATTTTTAATATAGCTTGGGTATTTTTGATCGCAGAAGCTTAAAATTTGTGACACATATGTAATATGATGCGGTGAATCGTAATTAGTAAAAAAAAAAACTCAATTTTGAATTTTTTGATGATACGTTATTTTGCATTTCAGGTGACGATTTGAACAAATTATTGTATGGTGAAAATAAAACGTATTCTTGTAAGAAATTTAACGATCTACAAAAAAGTTATAATATAATATATTTTTTGAGAGGTCGACTCATTTAAGGGGTTTCATGGGTTGCTTTGGGCCTTTTTTCCACAATTTTTTCTCATATAAAAAATTAAATATTTTATTAGAATTTTTTATTGTTACAAACATACACTATTAACAAAGAAAGTCTGAAATTTTTGGAAAAAATATTTTAAGCTCGGCCATTGCGCCGCCATTTCCAGTGAACCCTCGGAAAAAAGATACGCCCGCGTTGGCAGAATAACTCCTTACAGGATCATCTAAAGTGAAAAAATAAGTGTTTTAATTAAAACCTTCGTTTAGAATTTGGACAAAGAAAAAAACACTGAAAATAGGATTTTTGCAGACATTTTTACAAAAACAAAAAAAGGAAATTTGGCGGTTTCTTTTTTTTTTAATATTTGTAATCGAAAAAACTTTCGTTCGCGTCTTTAAGAATTGTATCTCAAAGACCTATGTAAAATTTCATGAAGATCGGTTGAGTAGTTCTGGAGAAATCTTGCCAACCGACCTCAAAAACACAGTTTCGGGAAAAACGCGTTTAAAGGTGGCGCACTTAGCCTAGCTAGCCTCGAGCGCACAAATTCTCAAGGCTGCATCTACGAAACTATTACTCCGATCAACTTGAAAATTTAGGACAATATTTTAGAGGTGCTGTAGATTTTAATAAGGTAATAAAAAATCGTTTTTTTTGCAACCCATAAACCCATGTAACCCCTAAATCGTATTCGAGGTCAAAGTAAAAACATAACTTTTTTAACTTTATGTAGCACTGTGGTCTTTAATTTTGGTATGTAAAGGACTTGATAAAATTAAAGACCGATTGCGACCATTTTTAAATAAGAGTCTTTAAACTTTGTATAATGTAAAACGAAGAAATCTGGTGGAAGTTCATGTTGTACTATATGGGAAGTAGGCGTGATTGCAGTCAGTGGTTCATTTTCTAGCTGTAACATAAGGATGTCAAGATAAAAGATATTTTTTTGGCATGGTATACTCCCGATCGTTAGAATCAATGTCAATGACAAGTTTCAGTACCTGTACATTTTAAAAAACCATATGGAATTGTAAACTCACTTTCTGCAATTATTTAATACGTAGGAATAAACCTTTAAAGAAATCTCAAAGTTTTGTTATATATTAAAAACTTTTACGATACAGTACAAGAAAATGAAGCTATAATAAATGTGTAGCTGACCTCGAGCACGCAAATTTTCAAGGCTGTATCGCCAATAGTATTACTCGGCTTAACTTGAGAAGTTGGGGCAATATTCTCGAGTTGTTATAGAATTAAATAAGATAAAAGCTAAACCGATGGCTAAGAATTAAAAATGGATCAAATAGTTCATCACGCACGCTTTCACCCCTAGGTAAGGTCGTTCAGCCGTCTAATCCCTGAAGATGGCGGGAGATCACACTTAGGCTGTTATGTGCCCTAGTACTGTTTCTAAACCTTGCAAAATATAATATATGTATATTCAACAAAAATTTAATACAAATATGGTTCTTACATTTTAATGCTCACAATTTGCACAAAAGTTCTAGTGGTTATTAAAAAAAATACAAATTCATATGTTTATAGAATAATGTATACCATAAAAAATTTTTGGGAAAAAATACACAACCAACACTTCTACGCACTTCTTTCGGCTCACTAATATTTGGATGAAAACAATTTGTTTGATCATTACAAATTTTCATCTGAATATACGTGGGTTGAATTTTTTAAATAAATAAAAATATACAATGCAAAATAATATTACCTGATTTGCAAGAACTCAAAAAGATGTGGTCTCACATTTTTTTTGCATATTTTCGAAATTACATTTCTGTTCGGTTTTACTTTCGTTTTCGAGTATTACTACAGATGATCCTATGCTCAGCGCACAAACTGAAAAATCTACTGTCGCTGCAC
Source organism: Bactrocera neohumeralis (assembly GCF_024586455.1). Taxonomy (NCBI): domain Eukaryota; kingdom Metazoa; phylum Arthropoda; class Insecta; order Diptera; family Tephritidae; genus Bactrocera; species Bactrocera neohumeralis. Next base: position 65,694,595 of record NC_065921.1, on the reverse strand, counting down.
GCACACACACGCGCCTATACATTATTTCCTATGTATGTATGTGGGAGGGAGGTGATAAATAACAAAATAAGTATAATCACTTGAAGGCGTGTGTGCGTCTGCGCTGAAAGAAACACGAAATTGTAAACTATCAGTTTTCATTTTCAAAAGTACTCAAATATATTCATATACATATGTATGTATGGTATATACATAGTGAAATTGTAATGGATTTTACATAAAAGTTTTAAGTATATATTAGTGAAGATAAAATGTACACAAGTATAATTAAAAAAAAAATTATATAATATATTTTCATTAATTCATTGTGTGTTTGGTTGTGCAAGGCATTCTGAAAGTAGATATACATATTATGTATGAAGAATCAATTTGAAAAGTACATTTAAGTTTATTAATTTTCGATTTAAAATAATTTTCATTTTTTGGTCCGTATTAACCTACTGATTTACTAAATATTACAGTATTTTTATTGAAAAATTGTGAGATATTGTGTTCAAGTAACTAATACGAACAATTTTTTAATGCGTAGTTTTGAGTTTCTGCAAACAATTCGCTTTTGTCATACTTTTTATGTCTCCTCGAACACTACTGTAAATACTTACTAAGTGACAACTCCACATTCTTCCTTGATATTCTTACTTTACCATTCTACTTGTTCAACTTCAGCATTCACCAGCTTTGGGCTCACCAATACGCTGCAAAGTTAAGAAGCTTAAAACTAAATATACCGAAATTTCTTCCCAAAAGTCAATATGCGCTGCAATATTTTCAGGTACTCACGCGCAAAGCTAATAAAGACCCTGACTTTGATTCCTACTTTGGCAGTGGTACCACTTCCTTTTGGCTTATACGAGTGCGATTCCAGAAGTCATCCGTAGATCCCAAATCAAAACTATTGCCACGACATATTTATATAAAAAAGTAATGTTATATGATGCTACAACAACAAAACAAACACTAGAGTGACCTAATGAGTGACCTCGAGAAAATATTTATTTGAAAGATTTGTGAATATTGATGCTACATATTACATTTGATAGTTGAAACGCCTGTATGACTTTCATAAAAATATACATATTAAAATCCGACGACTACACCAATGCTTCAAGGAATTAAAATTCGACTATCGGCAAGATGATATTGAAATACGGTGTTTGAAACTATGTGCAATGACAAATATTTGCCCGAAAATGTAGAAAAAATGAGAAACTTCGGTTCTTATTGTCTGGACAGGGTATATTATATTAAGTTTGCCACGAAGTTTGTAACACCCAGAAGGAAATCCTATATACGAGTAATATACATATAAGTGACCAGCGTGACAAAGAGAGCCGCTTTAGCTATGTACGTCTGTCTGTATATGCACGAACTAGTACCGAACTGAAATTTTGCCCGCGTCCATTTCTCTTCAAAAAGATGCACATTTGTCGGAGCCATCGATATCGGACTACCATAGCATATACATATGTAGCTGTGATACCAGGTGAAAGATTAAAAATATATCCTTATATGGAAAACTATTTTATTTCACGAGATATATTCATGAAACTTGGCGTGTATTGTTGTCCAAGGCAAAACTACAAACCTCAAAACAAATTTTTCATATCGGACCGCTATATCGTATGGTTGGCATACAAACTGAACGCTCAAAATAAAGTTTTGGTATGGAAACTTTTTTATTCGAGGAGATATATTCACGATATTTGACTTGGATTATTGTCCAAGGCATCACTACAAACCCCGTACAATTTTTTCAGATCGGGCCACTATAGCATATGCATAGATATGTAGCTGCGAAACAAGCTGACCCTTTTTGTATAGAAAACTGTTTAATTTGACGAGATATCTTCATGAAATTTGGCATGGATTATTGTTAGGTGGCAACGCTAAAACTTCCGACCACATTTTTCAGATCGGACCACTATAGCATATGGTTGCCATAAAAAACGGAACTATTAGAATCAAGTTCTTATAAGGAAACTTTTTAAGGTTATTACAGCTTCGGTGCAAACAAAGTTCGCGTTTTCTTTTCTTGCTTTTGGTTATATCTGACACTTCGGTTACCGCACTCGTACATATGTGTATGTATATGTACGTATAATAAATTAAAGCACATGTTTGTATAGCTACCATACGAAATATTCTTTTGAATTGGGTTTAAAACTTCCAATCCTATTATAACTGAGACTGTTTACAATGTTTTCTTTTCTCTGATGCCAAACAGCGATCTGGATAATGCTTATAGAAATCTAAAATGTGAATCAGCAACAACAACCGTTATTTTCGTAAGGTTTATAAATATATCATATACAAAGCAATGCACAGTATAAAAATATACATACAAAATAATAATTGGAGTATTTAAAAAACCTTGAAATGTAATCGAAAAAAAGAATTACGTGCATTTGCGCTCGCCTACATCCGTAGTATTGCTGCCAACACCAGCCTATCCGTCTAAAGCCGACTGACGATTCCCAAACGGCAATGAATGGTGCAGGGAGAGGAATAAGCATGTACGTAAGGTAGTAGAATGTGGCACATCATGATGGCAGAAGCAGCAGCAACAGCGGCAAAAGACTACGAGAAATATTTATGCAGACACACATACACATATAAACATATACATACATATATAAATATACATATGTATAACTAATGAAATTCGCATTACAAAATTTGATATAATAAAGAAATTATATGCATTAACAGTCAAATAGTTATAGTAAAATCATGTTTGTACGTAAGTATGCTAAGTTCGCAGTGATAAACATAATAAATCATTGAGAAAATGCATGTACCTGTGTATGTAATATAAAAACAAACCCAACATGTCGGACCAAAATGAAGGCACCGTTCAAGTCACGCACACATAGCTAAACACAGTCAAGCACGCGTTAATGGGCGCATGCGCAAAGGTCAAACACATACATACTACATACATACATAAACAACAATTGCAATAGAGCACAACGAGGCCTACATATCAACAACATAATATATGTATTAAGTTGCTATGAAACTCCACTATTGCACTCCACTTTAAGAAGCATCGCTCCATGGTATATGCGAAGATTCCTACTGCTCAACAAGTGTCTGGCGGCTGTGTGCTTCGCTGCCTACGCGAACACCAGCTGAAAGTAAGTTAGACAAAACTAAATAATACACATACATATACATATAGATACGCATTATGTATATAAGTATTTCATATAATTTTCATTTTTGAAAATTATATAAACTTGTATATACATTTATTTACATTTATATACATATATATAAATACGTTGTTTTCAGTGTTAAAACAATGCTTTATTAAAGGTTATTTATTTTATTTTATTTTATTTTTTCAAACTATTTCGAACACGCTTGCGCGTCCAATAAACTGTGTTTATATATATTTTTATTATTATACTTTTTTCGCTGACAAAAACAATTGTTGTTGTTATTCTTTTAGCTACAACACCGCACTAAATGTGTGTGATATTGTTTTTGCCATTTCATACAATGCTTAAAATTAGATAGTTATATATATATTGTTGTTGTTGTTTTCTGATTAATTAAGCGAAACAAATACTTTGTTCCGTGCTTGTGTTCTATAAACAGTAAAATGTTTAAATATACGTATTTTTCTTTGCCATTATTTTAAAAGTTTATAAACAATTTTTTTATATATTTAACGGTCGTTTTAAAATGTTGCAACACTTTAAATGGACTCTCACGCATGTTTTCTGTTAATCAATATATTTGTTTTTGTATCTAAATTCTGTTATACACGGTTACCCAGGTCTATAAACAATAATAATATATAAAATGAGCAATAACTAAATGGAGGTTTATATAAAAAAATAAAGGGCACTTTAAAAACATATAAAATATGATTTTTGGTTTAAAAAATGTTATATCAATTATTTTATAATATAGTGAAATCAGCATTTTAAATAGGTAAATATTTTTTTCTTCAAATTGCAATATATGTACATACATACGTGATAATAATTTCAAAGAGATATTGCATGTAGAGCAGCTTACCATAGTTTGGGAAATTATTTACTGCTATTTTGTATTGTACGTACGTTTGTGGTAGTAGTAGTAGTAGTAGTGGTAGGAAATTTGGTAATTTGGCAGTTGGGTGAAGGTAAGTGCTACTTGTTTACTAGAAGTTATTGTTTGCTGTAGACTCTTAGCTCTTTTAAGAAACTGTGCAACTGGAAATAGATTTATGTTTATGCAATATAACATCAACCAATATAGCAGAGTAATTAAAACATAATATGTTATGTACGTATTTAAGTTAGGTAAATAGTTCTTGGGCGCACACACAAACACACACATATATATAATGCGTGCAAAAGTTTTATATAAACAATTCAGTTCAATATAATATAGCGAAACACATTATTTTCACACACATATAAATGTTTATATGTATGTATGTAAAGGTAAATAGATTGTGTTGAAAGTTTTTATGTTCAAATATATTTTATATATACTTGATATATGAAAAATTAATAAATTTAATATATTCATATAGATTATATTTGTTTTTATCAAAACAGTTAAGCAATGTAATGAATCTTACCAAGAAAAGGTATGCATAAACCGTGTTTCTTTCTTTCTGTTTTCAAGTAATTTACTTTGCGCACTTTGCCTCACATATATGTATATATTTTTACTTTTTGCTCATATAGTTTCGCATTAACGAAGTTTGTGCGACCGCTCGATCACCAATCGAACGACCTGAAGACGCGTGTGTGCAATCAACGTACCGGAGGACATGGGAGTGAACCATAGTTGGTTGGTCATTTATGTACATATAAAAAAAGATATAAAGAAAATATTATAACTAACTTTCTCATAGAAAAAATATTGCATACAAATTTTTGGTTACACGAAAAATATGGCATATTTTATTAAATGGTCGCTGGAAGGATTATTGAAAATGTGGTTTTATATGTATATATGCATATGTAAATATAAGCAATCATTATATTATATAAATTTCAGTTTAAAACCAGTTTGAATATCGTACAGTTGCGGTTAAAATAACCACCCCAATTTTGTTAAGCTTTTTAGGTTTGAACGGGCTGCTGCATCTTCCATTTTGCCTTCCAAAAGTTATATAACATAGGAAAATACGCTATATGCGCTCAAGCGTCTGGTTGAATATTAAGAGAAACTTTTAATATTAGAAATTCGCTCAGAGGACTGCTTCCTTTATAAAAGTGGAATTTTTATGTTGACCGATTTATGTATATCAAGAAATTCCTGTTTTCAAAACACCAGTTGCGAATTAATCGTCGAAAAAAGCCTACACTGTAACATTAAGTTTTGATTATAGTAGTTTTACATAAAACTTGAAATAGAAGTATGTTTCCATTGACATAAATGGCGCAGAAACATCCAGCTCATGCCTTATTGACCGCACTTATTATGCTGCTTGCATTTAAACCAGAAAGAATTAATAATTTGCTCACAGCATTGGAAAAAAACCGTTTAATTCACCCTATATTATTAGGACTCGTGTTCAATTCCCACGACAGCCGGTTCTACGTACCGGAATTGACTCGGATTTCATCCGACCAAGGGCTGTTTTTTCGGCGATCTAACCCCGTTTGGATCGGTAAGTATTAGGACTCGTGTCATTATTTCATATTTATCAAATAAATATTTCGTAATTTGAAGTTGAACATACACAAAACCAAAAATATGCACCAACTGCCGCCACTAAAGGATTCTGAAGAGTATGAAAACAGCAAGAGTTCCCACAGTATTGCTTAAAAAATACATATATGTATATAGTATAAATTTATGTAAGGAAATTGGAAAAAAAATAATATATTGGGAAATCAACATTGGTAAATATGCATTTCTAGTAAAATATGTAAATATAAAATCAAGATTAATATCCTAAACACACATATGTACATAATATGTATGTATATCAGATAAAAAAAATTAATTAAGAACAAAAAAGTTATATGAATTAAAAAAAATCAATAAGAAATTTTTTCGTGAAGCTGAGAGTCTGTCTGCAATTCGACCAATCAATTTGTCAAGAATAAGTTGCTGCTGCTCCATTTTATTATTTACTTTGCGTTTTGTTTTTCTGCCATTTGGGTTATCCTTCATTTCGCTTCTGCCACTTACATACTTGTACAAGTAAATAAACCCGCCACATTGTGATTTTCAATGCTAATTAATTGAAATAAGTATATCAAGAGATTGTTTAATATATACGTATATATGCACTATGTATGCATATGAATGTATATGTAATAATTATATTGGCATTATAATTGAATTTCTTATAATATATTGTACACATATGGTAATTTGCATGTTTTAAATATACATATAGGTATGTAGATAGTAAAGTTACATAGACATACATATTTCATTTGCAAAATGGTAAATGACGTATTTGTTTAGGCAATCAATAATAAGAATTCTTTAAAAACAAATGTTTTCTATTTTATATATGTATGAAAGTTGCATATTTTTTTTTTTGTCATTCTGTGTATAATAAACGCAAATATGCATATATTCACTATGAGAAATTTTATGTGTTTATATATATTATATGCATTGTTGTTTGTTTTTATCAGCACTTATTTGAAATAATTCCAAGCTTACCACGTGCAGTTCACTTTTTGTTTCGTACAACATTTTTTGTTTTATTTTCGATTCTATTTAAAATTTAACGGGAATGAATTTTGTAACGCGCTGGAAAGTGGCGTCCACTTTTAAATAGTCGAGTGCGGTAATGGCGGCGAGAAACGCGTTCTCGTTGCATTTGCTATATTTGGCTGACATTTTGCATGCTTGTACGTGTGTGTGTGTGTTGCTATATTTTAGACATATTCCAGCTTCTTGTTTACACTGTCAGGTGAATCATTCCATTGTGTATGGAGTACGCACATTTCGTTGTAGTAGTTGTTGTTGTTATGATGGTGCATTTGGAAGAATATTAGAATATAACTTTACATTTTTATTTGATTTCGCTGTTATTATAAAAGATTAGACCGTTAATGCGGATTTTGGTTTTTGTATGCACGTCTTAGTATTATTATATCTACTATTTACTGTTATGTCAAGCATTAACCATATAGATCAAAAGTTCTTTTTTAGTTTTGTGGAAAATTTATGAGCGTTAATTGTCACTAAGCCTTACATTGCAAATATTTCATTAGCTAAGAGAGTGTTCACATTTTTTTACTCTTTTCTTTTTTTTTAATGGAACAAAACGACTAATGCATTCTTTTACTAGTTTTTTCCTTCGACACGAAATTTTTTAGTTTATTCTTTTTTTTTTTAGAAAACACTCGATAGATGCTTTCGGGTAGCGTTGCAATACTATTTTATGTGAACGTTCGCAGTATTTATGATGTTTTTATGTGTATTATGCACTCAAATTTGATGTGAATTTAACATGATCTAGAGTCGCGCCTTTGATTTGTATCTAATTTTTCATTTGTATTAATGCTGTTGATGTTTCTATAAATTATGCTTACAAACTAAAAAAATATATGCATATATTTATAATAATATATTATTTTTAAACCATCTCGCACACGCCAACACATTTTCGCAGACTCATTTTCTTTTCTTTTTTATGTATATTATTTTAATTTTTTGCTGTGAGTGGTAAGGAGTAGTAGTAGTAGTAGTAGAAGTAGTAGTAATTGAGACATTTGTGACCTCTGCAAAAAATGTTTTATGTTGGTATATATTTCGTTATATAGGCACGTAAAATAATATTATAATTGATATATATGTATAGAAACAAACAATTAAAACAGTAAGTTATATAGTAAATGGTGAGAATGTGAAATAAAAAGTTTATATAAAAATTGTAAATTGGTTGTCAATTGTAATAAGGCGCAATCTACCAAATAGTAAAGTGTAAAGGAATTAATTGATTTAAATATATATATATATACGTATATATATAAATATAAGGCATAATTATGTTTGGAAAGTTTTAAATGTGATAAACAATGAATTTGTATAATAATATAGTGAAAATGGCAGTTTCAAATGTAGCAAATATCTAGCAATTTTTCAAGAAGCACTTTAAATTTAATATACATATGAAAATTCAGTAACATATTCACATAAACAACTCACCCCATTCAACTGCTTTAACATCATTAATCATTTTGCATTTCACGCGTTACACAAATTTCTGCTACGTCTACATTGCTGCCGCCGGTACTCTTATACATAGTATTTACTTCTGGTCGCCTTTTTGTTTATTCTGATTGGCGGCATTTGGTCCGCCACCCATATTACCGGGCTGCATGTTGGGTTGTGGCGCGCCTGGATATCCACCTCCTGGTGCGCCATAGCCCCCATAAGCCGCTTGTGGATAGCCGGGTGCAGCACCGCCTGCCGCCTGACTCGCTTGCGCCGCTGCATAGTACTGTGAATATTGCGCATATTGACTAGGTGTCATACCTTGCATTGCTGCATTGTTGCTGCCATCAGCGGGGTTATTACTAGCGCCTGCGTTGCTACTACCACCTGCATTGCTATTGATACCTGCTGCATTATTACTGTTAACGGCGCCGCCTGCTGCATTCGCTTGGCCATTTTGTCCTTGCTGTATGGACATTTTATATGGTTAATATAAATACTATTTCTTTCAAATAAAAATCTTCGTATGCAACAAACCTTCATTTGCTTTTCGATGGCTTCAGCTTCAGCAATCTTGCCTATACTGCGATAATATTCCGCCCATTGCGCGCTATAATCTGCTGTACCTCCACCTTGTTGTGCTTGTTGTTGCTGTGGCTGCTGTTGAGGCTGCTGTTGTGCTTGCTGTTGTTGTGGCATACCAACAGCACCCATTGGTTGACCAGCATTCGCACCTTAAAGGAACAGTTATAATTTGAAATGTGTTTAGCTCTTAATTTTCTAGCATATATGTATGTGCTTACCAGCTTGTTTAGCTTTTAGCTGTTGTTCTATCATTTCAGCTTCGCGCATCAAGCCCATTGATCTATAAATATTTAGATATATATACAATTTATTTAACAAACATATTTAATATTTTTTTGGATTATAACTTACTTGTAATATTCGATCCATTGTGCGGAGTAATCAGCTTGGCCACCAGCAGCTGCTCCCGTATTTTGTCCCATGGCGGCACCGCCCATCATCATTTGTTGTTGCTGATTTTGATCACCCCAACCTTGTGCATAACCGCCCCACTGCTGTTGATAAGCGGCAGCAGCGGCATTTGGGTCATTTTGCATGGGGTTCTGTCCATAACCACCTTGGTTATTATGTTGTCCAGGAATGTTACCACTAATGGGTTTGCGCGAAATAATTGGCAACTCCATATTAATCTTTTCGGCAATCATTTGACGTGCAGCTTCGACTTGTTCCGAGGTGCCTTTGCATTTGAAGAGCTTCTCAGATGGTGGATTGACAGCATTTCGATCCATTTCACAATATGCCCCAGATTGCTGATTTATAAGCTTGATGGTTTCACCACCGCGACCAATGACAATCTACAAAAAATATTTAGCCATAAGTATGCAAATATTATCAACGTCCAACTATAAAAATATATTACTTACACCACATTTTGACGAAGGTACCATAAATGTTATCTCTTCACGTGGCGGCTGTTGTGCGTGATTTACACCATAACCGTAACCGTAATTGGAATTGTTTCCGTCCATACTGCCATTGCTACTGCTATTAGCGTTGCGTTGTTGTCGTTGCTGAAAACATACAAACACAATACATTTACTCGCTTTGCAACAAATAATAAAGTAAATTGTAACGTCTAAAATCGTAAATCTAAAATATTTATATGTATATAATATATTATTAAAATTATATTTTTATAAAATTTTATAAAGTTAAATTGTAAATGTTAATTTGCTCACCATCATATTCTCAATAAGTCCGTCAATCATACGTTTGGCGTCATCAACTTGTTGTCGTGTGCCTTGTATAAGGCATCGTCTGTCGCCGGGTTCATCATTCTTGCCTTGAATGAATTGCAGCTTACAACCGCACTCGGTCTGTATTTTACGTATCATGTCACCACCTTTACCAATAACCACACCGACAGCTATTTTCGGCACAAATACTTCGCACTGTTCGCCAGTGTTGCCAAAATTATAGCCGCCACTTCCGCCAACCCCAGCGCCTTGCACACTCCCGCCATTATTACGAGCTGCAAGCGCAGCTGCCTGTAAATCTTTTTGTGCTATCAAGTCTAATACAGCTTGCTTGGCATGTTCGATTTTTTGCGGATCTCCAGAGATACGAAGTGGTTTCTAAAAATATTTAAGATTAAGTAAATTTCAAACAAAAATATTTAATTCGAATATATTTACAATTATTTCTTGATTTGGTCCATCTTGTATTATAACCATTTTCGCGCCCGTTTTTTCTTGCAATTGTTTTATGGTATCACCACCTTTGCCAATTACCAAGCCCACTTTGGTGCCAGGTATCATAATTTCTTGGTACGGTGGGAATCCTGTAGGCCCTGGTGGGGGCATATTTATGGTCAACACAACTTCGATATTTCCACCTCCATTACGATTAGACAATTGTTGGAATAATTCGCGTCCTTTAGTAACAGTCTCACGGGATCCACGTAACGTAATGACTCGATCTATTTTCAATATATAAAAATCGCATATATATATATTTTCCGGTTTAAAATGGAAGCTCACATACCTTGATCCTGTGATAGCTGCACTTTACAACCAGATTCACCCTGAATTTGGGTAATTGTCTCAGTGCTGCCACGTCCCAATACTGAATTTACCAGCGATTCTGGAATGCGTATTTGCTCCTCCACCGTTGTGCCAGCTGTAGCCGCTAAACGCTGTGCAACAGCAGTGGCTTGTGCGAGTGCTTGAGAAATATTCGTCGATCCAGCATTACTGCCGCCGCCTCCCACGCTGCTACCATTGGAATTATTGTAATCGTTGCCAGGACTAGTGAAACGTTTGGCTTCCGGACCGGAATCACTATCATCGTGGTTACGCTTAAAACCAACGCCAGATGGAGGTGAGATACCAGCACTAGAAGAACCTCCACCACTTGGTTGTGCGGCATTTGGCTGTATCTTTGCGGCTATCTAAATATACATGTGTGTGTGTGTGTGGCAATTTACGGAATAGAATTTGATATTTTTAATATAGTATTGTATAAAATTTACCTGCTTAGCACGTTGTAGTGCTGCTGCAAAAGCTTGCGACTGATTTAGATTAGATTGTGATGCAGCAAATTCACTCATTTTTCTTCTTGGAAAATTTTTTCACACCGCTTTGGAAACAAAATTTGCAGATTATTGAAACGTAGCTTTATACGATGCACGAATTTATAGAAGTGAAATAACACTTTTACACACTTAAAGGATTATATGAAACCTTTTTCTATTAAAATTGTTAAATATATATTGATTTTTCTTGATACTTTTCGATAAATTAGCAAAACTTTTCCCAACACCACATGAAATCTTCCACTGAAAATTATAAATGGCGGAGGGCCATCAATGCAGTCGAAATAACTGAAACGAACTGATAAATGGAACACAATGCTGCCACCTGTTCAAAAATAGTTCAGCATTACTTTATCAAATTCTGGAAGAATTTATGAAGAAATTATATTTACCAAAACTAAAGAATTTCAAAACTTATGTTATCATTGAAGAAATTTCAAACGACATCATAAATACCAAACAGCATTTTTTAAAGTTATAAGTGTCAGGCCATTCTATATTAACAAATAATCCCTCAAAGTTCCACTAAATTGCTTTGCTTAGTTCACTACAAACAACTCTACACCTGATCAGCGCTGCCAGATTCACGGATTTTTCCTGATTTTTCTAGTCTGAAAAAGGTCTTTTACATTTATACTCAGATATATCCGGAAAATTTCAAGTAATGAGATCTATTTTCTTTATTTATATAAAATGAATTCGGAAGACATGGCATATCGGTTTCTCATTTCAAAAAGCGAAGATAGAAAGAATCTCATTATTTGCTCGGTTGATCAAGAAAACTGAACGCTGTCGGACTCTAGACTTCTTTTACTTTCGCTTGCTCCATTTTCTCATATTTTTCTCGCACTTTCTTGCACCCTCTCCATGGTTCTGACTATTCGGGGAATGCTGAATTCGATGTTTGATTAACAAAGATAAGTAACTTGCTTAATTTAAGGGCGGTAGCTGGAATAATTTTAAAAATCTGGCAATACTTATGAAGCAATGAGTATCCTTATTCTTTATGTTAAGTGTAGTATGTACTTAACTAGTGACAAAAGGGTCACAACTTAAAAACTCTCAAAATCAGTTGCTGACAATTTATCAATTCAAAGTACACTTACTACACTACACGAGAAATTTGCTCATTGAGAGTGTTAATCCATTTGTAATATGAAATATGCAAAATTCCACAAATCTGTACATTAGCAGAGCCTTCGCAGAGCTCATTATGTGTAAATTAATGTTAAAGAATGTAATAAAGCTAAATTTGATTAAATTATATACTACAACTTTTTTTGATAAATCGAATGTTAAAATAATATATTGTATGTATTCGCCTATTTTCAATTTAACTCCTTTTCGAATATAAAAGGTTTCATACATACCTATTTATTAGTTTTACTATATTTTATACAATTTCATATTCAGTATTGTACATAAATAGATGTGAAGTCGGATTTTTTTGGATTTACTAACGCTCTGCCCACCTTTTTTTCCCAAATGTGCGGATTTACAGCGCAGAAGATGTGGCAACACGGCCCCTGATTACAAACACTGTGGATTAATTATTGTGCTTTTACTAACCCGTATTTTATCATATTTTGTTGAAGTTTATATTTTAATAAAACAATAATTTTTAAAAAATGTCAACAGACTTAATTGGATTTTTATATGCCGCAACTGTTGCCGCTGGTGGTATTATGGGCTATGTTAAAGCCGGTAAGCGCTAATGAACGTGTGCTGAAATTGTGCAACTCATTCTTATACCATCACTTTAGTTTCTTATATGAGTATAAATAATATTCATGTACATTTATCTGGATTTTAGGTTCCATACCATCATTGGGTGCTGGAGTGGCATTCGGTGCCATTCTCGGTGTGGGTGCATACTATAATTCGCAGGATCCGCCACGTCCACTCTTGCAGTTGGGCACTTCTGTGGCTTTGGCCGGTATCATGGGCTCACGTTGGCAACGATCTGGTAAAATGATGCCTGCTGGCATGATTTGCATTATATCTGTTGCAGCCATACTTCGAAATTTAATCACTTACAATCGTTACTTGCCATTACCGGGAAGACAACAGTAAATCTTTATGTAGTATATGCATATAAATCAGTTTGAGCGCTTGTAGTTAATTGCTGGCAGAAAAACTTGCCTTTTTTACACTCACACAGAGTAGAATATTTTGTTTATAATTAATTATAGACGTTAACATATGAACTTACTAAGAGTTGTCACATTTTATTAAGCTTGGTAACTGGACTTGTGGTTTGTACTTTAAAAGTTGAAATTTGTTACTATAATTTTTCAATGGAAATAAATATTTTAGCATTATTCTTGCTATATTTTGTATAATATTTTTTGTTTTCAGAGCATTTTGTAATCAGACTTTCATTGAAATAAAATTACTACTTTTTACGCTTAAGATTGTGTATTGACCTGTTTAATCAGAAATGATAACGCGCCCTATTTCAGAACTCACTTTATTTTTCAATCAATATTTGGACTATTTAAAATTTTTATTAAATGATTGAAATGACAATTCTCACTTTTGTTGTGAAAACGCCAATGTAATACAATTAGGAATGACTGTTGATGTGATGGGCTTTCTGTTGGCGGGCACATATACCGCATTGGGCGTTGTAAAAGCTATGGATAATGGTAATTAAAATATCACATTTCTCTTTTTTTATTATAAGAAAGTTTTTGTTTGTTTCAGACTCCTTTATTCAATTAGGAGCAAGTCTCATTGTTGGTAGTGTTCTAGGTTATGGTGCATATTTGAATTCAAAAGATCCCCCACGTCCTTTGTTTCAGTTGTCTACTGAACTTTTGTTGGCCGGCATAATGGGTACACGTTATACTTTGACAAGCGATGTTAACGATGGCGCATTATTTTTAGCCACAGCTGCTTCAGCGTTTTACAATTCTTATACTTATACCGAAGATTTAAGTAATCAAATTGATATTGACGACTTCTTGGGAAGAGTGGATAGTAGGAAAATCACTATTAAAATACCAGATATCAAAAAGGCGATGGAATAACTGAATATGAAATTTGTGAATATATATATGCATATGTATGTACATACATATATAAAGAGTTTAAATATTCATAATGCTTTTAACATGTTTAGAATAGTTACCTCGCCGCAATCTCCAAATTGATTTGGTGAATATTTCTGCCATAGTAAAAACAACTACAATAATCTTGTGTTAGGGGCTTTGTAACAACCCTACTATTAAACTCTCTCCTCGTACCTACAAAGCGGCCAATTAACAAAGTTTTTGCGGATTTTTGCGAACTTTATAGTTTTACAGCTGTGATAATAGATTATATCTTCAATACTTACGAGTTCGTATACTCTTACGCATAACAATAATGAAAAATGTTATTTTACAAAAATAATACACATATGTATCAATAAGCAAATTTTATTTTCAACAATTTTTAAATTTTTACAAACTCTAAATTAATGGTTTTCACATTCTTTCGCATTTAACTATAAGTATATTTTTTAATTAATGTATTTAGCTATATATATGTGTGAAACATGTATATCCTTTATTCGCCTTCTTACCTAAAATGTCAAATGACATATTCATACAATTATTAGACTTATGGTAAAATATTCACATAGTGTATTTCTTTATCATGTGTCTACAACACAATAAACATTTATATTTAAACAATATGTCAATGAATTGTATGTATGTATGTATGTTATAGGTCGTAGCTACTAATGAAATTTAGTTATTATTGTTTTTTTCTTGAATGCGAACATTCTATGCGTGTATTTCTTTCGTCTGTTTGAAACTAACATTATATAATGAATTTTACAAAATATGAGTTATTAGAATTCGCGCAAAACCATTTATTCACATATATAATAACTTCTTTTTTTTCAATATATATGTATGTATCTACATTTATTCATTCTAATGCACAAATGCATTTTACAGCTTTTAACAAAAAAGAACATAAAATTTATTTAAAAAATACAATTAAATTAAATATAATTATTCTTTAATTTACATATATATAATAATTAAAACCTAAAACAAATCAATAAATTCTAACTATGTTTCTTTTTAAAGTACGTATGAAATATTTAAATATGGATGTTCTCAAGTGTGGTTATGTGTGATCGATGCTTCTTGTATTTTTACGACGCATACATGTATGTTGTGTTGTACATAACTACATACTTAAGTAAATATTTTGGGTAGCATAGGGATATGTGCTGGTTTAAATGAAACCGTTTATGTAATTGCGTATGTATGTATGCGTGGCGCTGTATGATTTCATGCGTTTTATTTGATTAATATTCAGTTTTAACTGCTTCAACTAAATTCATGCATTAATTTCAACTATTTGTTTAGAAATGTAAATGTGTATGTTAATATTTGTTTGAAAAAATTTAAAATGGCAATGATGTGTCTTTTGCAAGCTGCCTAATTTAAATATACTAGTACGTAAATCTTTTACTAAATATGTGTTTATATCGACATAATATACGGCTGTTAATTGTTGTGGTTGTGTTGAGATGCTCGTTCATGTTACCGCTGCTGTCATCGTCAATTGCTGCCACATTTGTTTTTGCATTATATACTTCCGATCATATTTATGGGACGTCAAATCAAAATAGAAAACGTTATTTATATGAAAAACGTATGGCGGCGCCTTCACTCAGTCAGCAACGGAATTATTCTCTTCAAAAAGGAAACGCCTTCCAGTTAACCACTATACAGCGCACATAAAAAAGGAAACGGTAACAATTAGTAAACGTACATAATAAAGGGTGGTATGAATGAAAAGAAATCGAAAGTAGTCAGTAAATGTGAAATGTGTAATGTATTTTAAAATAATTACGCAAATAATAAATATATGTATGTACGAAGAAAATAACAAAAATAAGTAACAAAATAAAAACTAAAATAAATAAAAAAAACTGTAACCCTAAATATGAATTAATCGGTATGCATATAAAGAAATGCAAGTATGTTGTTACTAATGAAGCCAGAATTGTTTATTTTTGGTGTAATTTGTTAAGTTTTTTATATCTAAAATATATTTATTTATTAAATTTTTTGATTTTATGATGAGTGATGTGTATTTGCCGCCACTGTCATGCAAAATTTCGTAGTTCAAGATGATGCTGGTTTTAGTTTTTAATTTAATTTACATTTCAAATGCAAATTAAAATGTTTGTATGTGTATTTTTTTAGTTGACGAGTTTAAATTTTGAGTATTCTTATATATTTTATAATATAATATGCGAAAGTTTAAATTTGTTTCAATGCATTTCAAATATCCATAATAGTATAAGGTTGATGGTGTTTATTTTATACTTCTCCTTAACGTTGTAATTTATAACCATATTCCACGTTCCAGCTGTATTACGCAATGCGTTTATATGTATGTAGGTAGTTATCCAATACATCCAGTTAAACTAAATTAAATTATATGTACTACATGCTAAGTATTCCAGAAACCTGCTGCTGTTGCTATAACTTTGCATAAGTTTTTGTCTAAACATCCATATCCAAATTTTAAATTGAATTTATGCATTTTTAATATGCATAATAAATGCCTTTGTATGTATGTGGTTTCTCATAAATTTATGCGTTTGTGAAATTATATGGGTTTTTATACTCTTTATATGTTCTACTGATGTTCTTTAATGCTTAGACACCATTTAATCCTTTTTATTTGTCTTGTTTTAGTAATGCAATATATGTATGACTGATTAGCTAATGCTACATGTGTACTGTATTAAGTGTTGCAGTGTTGCATATGATTGTGTTCTTGGTGTTGGTGAAAATAGTGGACAGTGTTTTTGTTGTTTTTATGAGTTCCATTGTTTCTGTGTGAATGCGAATGTGAGTACAAACATTTTTTGTTATAATTTTTCATTTGTGTGACCCTGTACTTCATACCGGTTGATTGGATGAGCATAGAAGAAGAATAGTGTAGAGAATATAAGTTGAAATAAAGTGCGCCAATTCGTTAAAAAAAAGAAAGTTCGCGTAACTGTAATTGTTTGCAAAATTCTTGTGATAAAATGCTTTTAAATTTCTTCAAATATTGTAAAAACTGTGTACTAACAAATGCCGCTACATTGCCTATGATGAGATAATACTTTAAATAAGTCTAAGAGTGTTTGCGGAATTTTAGGTAATGGAACTTGCCATAGGCAGTAGTGGAGCAGCTATTAGTGATAATATTGTGAAAACAAGTACAAATTGTCTGTATACAACTAAATAGTTGCTTTTGTATTATTTGGGAAAGCTAATATGTGTGTAAAGTGTATTTTCTGCATTGCAATATGCTGTGGAGATTCTTCAGCGATTTGAGAATGTGCCACGGACACTTTATTTGTAAATGTTGAAGTGAACTTCACTTGAGTTTAAATCCGATTGCTGTTTAGATTTTACTTTTTCTCAAAATTAACGGAAAAATGTGCATGAAAAGGAAGATAAAGAGTATGAATAGCAACCAATAAGTTAAGAAGATGAAGTATTAATATTAACAAGTCAATGAAACTATGTATGTGTGGTGAATGCATGCAAACATTTCACAAGTGATATGATCACATTTTGCATTGTTTG
Organism: Bactrocera neohumeralis; assembly: GCF_024586455.1. Lineage (NCBI taxonomy): Eukaryota > Metazoa > Arthropoda > Insecta > Diptera > Tephritidae > Bactrocera > Bactrocera neohumeralis. The sequence continues at coordinate 65,676,742 of NC_065921.1, read as the reverse complement.
TGTGTATAAATGAGTGCCTTATGCAGTATATTTTAACTATGACTGTGTTCTAGCGGATTACTTGTAAAGCACATATGACCAACATATGCAAATTTTACAATATTTTGCATTTTTTAAATATGTTTTTTGTTAACGATGACATTAAAGGATGCCAGTTCAATTTATTACGCAGTTAACGGCAAAAATGTGTTAAAACGTAGCATACGCATACTGCTCTACCATATACCAAGCAAATGGTGGCTTATGCGCTCTGACTTTAATAAATTAGCACCAATTGTTCAATGATGAAGCAAATTATTTTTTTTTGCGCACGGAGAAGCAGTACTTAATATCCACCTACAAAGTGAGTAAAGCTAATTCTGCGCAGGCAAATACGCTATATTTAAAATTAATGTGCAGATGGGGTTATGTTGCCACTTCATTTTCGCTTATCCGAGAAATGGGCGTCAAAATGTTGCACCGCGGCGAATTTGCGCTACACCTTATGGCCGCCTAAGTATTAATTCATGCAGCAATTATATAATTTTAAGTACCTAATTCCATGCGTAATGCTTTTAAAATAAAATTCATTACCAGGCCGTGCCTAATAACGGTTAGTTGTGCTTTTTTCACATGTTTATATAAAGCATACTCCAAGCTTCCGTTAACTGTATATTATATACCGTTGCATTTTATTAATGATTACTAAACTCTCCCAAGGTAATGCATGCCGTATCCAAAATTATATTGAAATCTTGTATTAAGTTTGCTTACCGCATTTTTGTAGATTGGCAACGAAAGTCGATAGTAACCGTGTAGTTATTTGTAATGCTTCTGAGGAAGAGAAGCGTGTGCGCTGTGTTTGCGTTTTATGTGAGCGTAGTTGATTATGTGAAAATCGCTTGGGCGGCTATAGCGCTAAGCAAGCAGAATAACCGGTACATTTGGCGTGGCGTTTCGCGTACTAAATATTATTTTTTCTGCTAACTGACAAATAATTTGAAAAAAAAATAGCTGCTTGTCAGAATGACAAGTTGGTAACTCTGCGTTTTTTCTAACGCTGTGTGTAGTGGCGTACAGTAGTGTGTGTGCGTGATTGCTGAACGCAACGGTATTGCGCACATGAAGTGAGAAAGTAATGTAATCCTCTTGGCGCTTTAAATGCTAAATATATAAATAGAATTACAAACTAAATATGGTGCTATAGCAGAACAAATGTAAACGCTGGCGTCACTTACGCACAAACTTTACGTATTGTCTTCATTTAATTTGCGTACGCAACAATTGACGACGTATTAGTTTTTGTGTTCTGATTTTATGTGCTTTTTGTTGTGATGTTTGTTGATTTTGTTGTTCTTGTGCGGATGTTGTTGTTGTTTTTGTTGAGGATGACTGTTGTGCTTGCTGTTGCTGTTCCAGCAAGCTTGGCAAATTATTTGTATTATCACCTAAATAATTTGTAACATATGCTGGTTGTTGTGTTGTTGTCGCGATGTGTGTTGCCACATCGCTCACAACATGTTCGTGCACTTGCTCGTGTGCATCATCATATGACGTACGACTGTTTGCAGCAGCATTGTGACTCGAAATGCGTGTAAGTTTTTTGTGATTTCTATTTGAATTGTTGTTGTTGTAGCTGTTACCATGATTAATGTAAATGTTGCTATCGCTACTATTACCAACACTACCATCAACACCACTACTACCTCCCACACTACTACTTTTACTATTCGATAAATTTTGCGTACGTTTGAGAAAGTGACTGCCGAACGTTTCCGCCGGCGCACGCTTCACCGGTTCGTTCTCGGGCGTATCGGCAGCTGGTACTGCTTTGCCGACGACGCCACTGCCCACCACACTCGATGTCGACATTGTGGTGCTCGTGGTGGTGGCCGTCAGTGTGGCCGTTGTGTCCGTTGGCGCATTAAGCGCTTGCAGTTTCTTCAAATAGGCGTCAAGAAATGTTGCCGGCCTTTGCAGCGCTTTATTGTTATTGTTATTATTGCCGTTACTGCCGCCATTGCTGCTGCTGCGAGTCGGTGCTGACGGTGGCGGCGCTGGTTGTGTGTTTTGTTGTTGTTGTGCACTCACGTTTATGGTTGTTGCTGTATTGAACTTACGTTTCTGTTGCTTGTCATCTATTGCCTCATTGCTCGCGTCATCATCCGCGTCCACATTGCTGTCATTCACATTGTCCTCGTTGTCATCGATGTCGTCCGCATTGTTGCGATTGTTGTTGTTCAGCAACGCCGACTGTTGCTGTAATTTCGCGGCCGCACTCCCCGTATTGCTATAATTTGAATTAGTTGTGTTGGTTGTAACGGTTTGCTTTACTGTTGCTGTACGTTTGCTATTACTCAAAATACTACTACTACTATCGCCAGCGCTGACGTTGTCGCCAGTGTGCGCTCGCAGGAAACCTAAATAATATTGTAACTGTTTGCGTAATTCATGCGTGTAAATTTGGAAGAGGTTAGGTTGTGCGGTTGGTGGTGTTGTTGCTGTGGTTGTGGTGGTTGGTTTGCGCTGTTGAATTTGTGTTAATTTTGCCAATCTGGTTGTGTGTTGGTGTGGTTGTGGTTGGATTTCGGGTTCTGATTTGCTTTGTGTTAGCATAGTTTTTGCTTTGGCATTATTTTCGTCCACTACGCTCAGTATAGGCTGTTTTTCGCTTTTATTAAGGTCAATATACTCAGCAACTTGCAACGCGCCAGTATCCTCAACAACTGTTTGATTGTCACTGTTACTATTACTACTATTATTACTACCTGAACTACTACTATTTGTGCTACTAACGCCACTACTACTGCTCGTACTGCTGGTCACGCTCGTTTGCACAACGACTGCGCCCTGCGGCAACTTTGTTTGTGGCATATGAGCGGATGCCACTTTGTCTGCCACTTTCGCCTTTGCGGCAGTCTCTATGGTTGCCACATCGGCGGCATTCGTGGCGGCGCCGGTTAGCGCGTTTACCTGCGCCGCTTGTCCCAAAAGCTGTTGCCATTGTGGATTCTGTGCTAAAAACCTGGCTAAAAATTCTAAAGTACCCTGTTGCACTTGCCGTTGCTGATTGTTGTTGTGTTGGTGTCGTGAGTGTGTCTCCAAGGTGATCGTGGTGCGTGAGTCCGTTTGTGTCGGTGTATGTGTATTGCTGGTGGTTATCGTTTTTGTTGTAATACGTTTGGGATCGGAAGTGTCGTCGACTTCGCGTGACGTCTTCTCCACCGTATTACCGAAACGTTGCTGGGTCGTAGGTGTACTCTTAGCCAAGACGTTCGGTAGATCCTGCTCTTCTTCGCTACTTACATTCTCCCCCTCATCTTCTTCTTCGCTACTAGTATCAGTATTTTCGGTGCCACTGTTGTTGTCACTGTATTGTTGTTGTTTTGTGTTTAATTTTTTTCATTTCAGTTTTGTGTTAGCGGTGTTGTTATGTTATCGATTGTTTTTTGGGTTGGTTTTGTTTTTGTTGATTTCGTGGTGTGACAGTGTTGCAATTTTTTGTGTTGTTGTTAAGCAGTTGTTTGTTGCGATTGTTGTTGTGGTTTTGGGTATGTAAAAATTTTGTTGGATTATTTTGTTGTAATTTTCAAACTATTTACATTGAACATGTACATATATACAAAAATTTACAAATTCGAAAATAAAATCAACTGTGTTTTAGTGTAAGTGTTTATATGTGTAGGTAAAAAGTGTAAATATAGTGTTCACTAAAGTATATATGTACATTTTGTATAAAATATATTCTACGCTAAGAATTTTGCTAACCAAAAACTTTCATGTATAGGCAATAAATTTGTTTTTGTACAACAAAAAATTATGCATTACAAATTTGAACCAAAAAATGTTAAACAAAAGACCAGTTAACTGTAAATTATTGTTTAAAAAATTGCTTCTTATTTAAAGCCAACGAGTAACGTTATTGTAAACAGTTATAACTGTAAAAGTCACCATACTAGTAACAATGACCGATACCGTTATATAGTAAATTAAAATTGTTTAACCAAACTAAAAGTAAAAAACTACAAAACTATAAAAATTTACTACTAAAAACTTGACATTCGGAGATATTTGAATTGAATAAAAAAATAAAATTTTGAACTATAAACACCTATGTATATAAGATTTGGCGATTGAAAAAGCGTGTACTTACTTGTAAGAACGGTAAGCTGGTATGACATTTGAAGTAGCTGGCGTACACCGACCGTCCAGACACGTCTAGCGTGGAGAGTGAATTTTTTTTAATTAAAATTTTTCATAATAATATTTTTTGAGCATTAAATTTTTTTAAATGCTTTTATTTTAATGCATTTGCAAAATTATATTACTCTCAGTAAACTCTCCAAAATATAAAATATTTAACACTACAATTACTCACCAGCCCGCTGCCACATGTGGAACCCTCCGCGGCCGGCCGATATGCCACACAGTAGCCCGTCTGCGCATCGAAACAGAATAGTTGCGCGCACACGCGCTCATCCTTGAAGCAAGCGTACGTGCCGCGATCGCGACGACACTGCGCGTCCAGCGAGAGCAGTGTGCCGGGCAATGCGCGTCCCAGCGCGCTGTCTTCATGCGGTGCATTGTGCAAGCAGGTGGCGGTGTCGCCGCTATAAATAATTAATAAAGAAGTTATATTTAACAATAAAAAGTACGTTTTTGTTGGCGCTACTCACTTCAAGAAGTGATGGAAACTCTGTATGGTGCATGGTGACCACCGGAAACCGCGCTCGGTGTGTCGCAAATCGGACATTATGTAGCCGTCCTCCCAGCGGCAGCGCTGTGCACCCGGACCGCCGAGGTAGCTGGGTGGTGGTGAGCCGTCGTGAACGGCGCCGAGCCTGTGTGTGTGTATGGAATAGCATGTCAGAAATGTGTGGGCAAAAAGCGTATAGTTTACAGTTATAATTTGTGTTTTTGTTTTCAACGTTAGTTTTTGCAAAATACCATATTCAAGTGTGTTACTTATTTCTTGCACTATTGGCTGACGAAGGAAATGCAAACGAGTTTGTCTGCATGTTAATGCGCATATGTCAATGGTGACAGCGGAAATCGCTGTAATAGTTGGGCTAGGCAATCGGCTAGAAACGTTGTCAAGTGTTTTTTCGTGTTTTTAGCATGTTTGCATTGTTGTTGCTTTTTTTAAGAAAAAGTGTTGTAGTCAATAAAAAATTGCACTTTACGAAACACTCTGTGCTGTGATGTGAGTACACTTTATGTTGGTGAGTTATCGATAATAGCTGCTTATCGTTTCTTATCGGTTCAAACTAATCAGTGCTTTCTTTATGAGTGACGCTTACAAGAGTGTGAAGATAATGTTCTGATATTTTATTTTCCAAATATATTAGGGGTATTCTCTTGCTCTTGCAAAACCCTTGCACGGTGCAAGAATTGCATATATTTCCTCTTGGTGCACCGGCACAACAACAAACACACGCAGAGAATTATTTGCAATGGCTGTAAAATATGTCAGACCAAAACCTATGTATATTTGCGTGCAATGTCACGCAAAAACATAATTGCAACCCTGTTTTAGCTGTCATTTTACTTAAATACATATTTTGATGTTAAATTGTTGAGGAAGGTAAATTTTAAATAGATTCTATAATTTCTATTTAAATTATAAAGATTTGTTATAGTTTTTTTGTTAAGAATGAATGCAGAATGTGCGCCAATTCATAATAGCCATGCACAATAGTCATTTACAATAAATTGACCAAATCAGCTGTTCATATATCAGCAGATTCTGCAATGGGTGCTTTCGTGCCCTTGTATATTTCGGTATAGGATTTTTGCAATCTGCAATCTTGCAAGAGCAAGAGAATACCCCTATTAAGTTTCACGGATATCCTATAAAATATGTATCTATATACACGTGATGAGCTAAATCGACCGATCCAAGTCCGTCTGTCATTCTTTTGAGATATCAAATTGATTTTGCCCACGTCCTTTTCTTACCAAGAAGCTCTACATTTGTCAGAACCGCTGATATCAGACCACTTTTGCTTATAACTGTCATAGAAACTGACCGATCAAAATTAAGTTCCTGTATCGAAAACTGTTTCATTTTACAAGTGAGGAAACAGCAAGGCAACGCTACATTTGCAATATATTGCTTATCAAAAGTTTATCGATGCAATCGAAGTTAAAGTTTTTTCTTAATATATGTATATTTAAAAAAATATATATATATTATTTAATTTTTTGCAATCTATATGGATTTCTTAGTACTTACAAGTGTCCAACTTCATGGGCAGCCACAATAATTCCGCTGAAACCGCCGGTATCCTCAATGATGGCAACACTGTTGACTTTTTCCAAACGCTTGTTCACAACGCAGGCACCGCCAACATATGCAAAACCTTTTCGTATGCGTTTTTATAACAAATACAACACAATTTTTGCAATGCAAACACCATACATTGATTGAAGACAAAAAAAGTGTAAGAAAAAACTTAGCAATTAGTACAAGAATATGTATGTTTGTGTGCGCATAGTTATCTAAGCAAGCAGTAGGAAGTTGACAATTTACTCAAAAATTAAACCGAAACCATGACTTAAAAAATAATAAAAAATTAGATTAAAAATTACCAGTTTTTTTTATTAGAAATAGCTTTGTGCTGCGAAATATGTGTAAACAAGTAAGTGAAAAAAATTGCTAAAATTGCTTAATGCCAGCAGCTAGCATTTATTGCAATATTTCGCTTAAAAAAAGCTGGTAATCCAATCAAAATTTCTGTGCTCGTATGTGCGTGTGCTTGTGTGACAAGGTAGTTGATGTATTTGAGGCGTGACGCAATTATGACATAAAATATGAGTATGAACACCGATCAGCAATCAATTAATACTCTTTTTTTTCCAAAAGCAAATGTGTTGTAAAATAAGCTGTGAATTTTTGTGATAAGATCAGTGCAAAATGTCTGACGAGTTTTTATTATTTTTATGTGAAAAAGTATTATATACATATTCTTTAATAACATAACCTCACCATGCAACTTTTCTAAAGTAGCAGAAAATGCGGGTTAGTCTTTATTTTTATATAATTATTTTGGAAAATTTATATTTATAAGTAACTAACATCAAAAACAACTTTTCGAGCTATGTTAGAATTTTACAAACTATCTTCGAATTTTACGAATGAACTTCGAAGTTTACAAACTACATTCAAAAATCGTTATCTAAAAATTTCTTATTTTACTTAATTTAAAGTAGATACGCAATTGTGTTTTTGCTTTCATTTCTTGTTCTTTCTCTTTAAGCTCTCTGCATTAAAAAGTAAACAATACAATTTACCCATATCGCTGGTAAAAGTATCACTGGAAATTGGTTTTCTTTTGCTCCTTATAATCTACTTTTCGGCATTGCAGTGACAATTTGGAATTTTTTTGCAATTAAGTCTCATTCATATTTTCTTATTGCTTTAATTACACATTTCAAGTTGGTCCTTTAAAATAATTTCCTGGATTCGCAAGTGGATTCCTACTGTTTTGAGCTTGTGACTATAACAAAAGTAGTATTATGCTATCACTTCTATTACTGAGAGTTTGAAAATCTTTTTCTTATAAAAAGTCTTGAAAAAATTGGCTGACAAGAAACTATACTAAAAAAATTTGGCATTACATTTCTAACTTGTTGTTATAATCTAACTTTTACTATGTTCGGACCGACAACGAAAACATGTTTTCGTGGAAAAACCGGTTTTCGCACGAAAACTTGTGTTTCCGTCCATGTAAAATCTGTCAAACGAAAGCACAGTTTTCGCTGAAAACTACTTGAAAACTTACATTCCACACATTATAATCGGTGCCTGCTCTAGTTTAATCGATGTTTTTGGAAGATATATTTTGCCGACCCTAAATTGTCACTTGATATTTGTTTACATTCCATATACAAAAACAGCTGTCGCTTGATATTCTCATATTAGGGGGATTCTCTTGCTCTTGCAAAACCTTGCACGGTGCAGAAATTACAGAATTTTCCTCTTGGTGCAACGGCACAACAACAAACGCACGCAGAAAATTATTTGCAATGGCTATAAATATGTCAGACCAAAACCCACCTTTATTTTCGTGCCGTCATATATCACTAGATTCGGCAATGGGTGCTCTCTTGGCCTTGCATATTTCGGTATAGGATTTTTGCATTTTGTGTCATCGTGCAATCTTGCAAGAGCTAGAGAATGCCGCTATGATAGTTGTCAGTGAAAACTCATCGAAAACACACATTGTAGGTCCGAACGACTTAGATTCCACAACATACAAATGTATTTTCAAAATGTTTTCAATGTCGGTCCGAACATAGTATTTGTATGTGACAACGAAACATTGTGTACACAGCTTAAATATGTTTATCGATTGTTTATATTGATCGACTTCCTTACGAGGCATCTCGACAAGCAAAAATTTATGGTATACTAACTGTACAGGTGTACGTATAGACTCCATAAGCAATATGGAATGCAATATATGGCATACAACTTTGTATGTTTTTTATTGTGTGACAGTTCAGTTTTCATTCCTATGAAAATTTCGAAGATTCAACACAGTACATTTACATATACACCGACGGCAGTTTTATTTCGGTTATTTTAAATTTAGTAGCCCGAGTGTTAAGACGGTTGTGCTAAATTATAAAATTATAATTATTATATTAATTTAATTAATATTAATTTAATTAATATTAATTATAAGAATTCTTCTTAATTCATGGACGCAAATTTCGAAGGAGTGTGCGAAAGATATTAGAGCAATTAAAAAAACAAAAAATTAAAAATCTACGGAAGCCACATGTCCTAGAGGAGCAAATGGTGGATGGGTGCAGAAAGTCTGGAATGTCGGCTGATGTGGTATATGAACCAATTTATACTACTATAAGGAAATGTCGTTTCTCGACCCTATTGTAATTATGAGGGCGACAAAAATCTGAAAAAAATTGTTAAAATCCTGTTCTTCCTCCCATAAAATATATTTAAGGTGATGTGTTTCCAAATCATGAAGACCTCTAAATTCCAGAAATGGATTTAGCCAGTATTTTGGTCTTCTTTTTTTGTTTCTTTACGTATTTCATAAAGCCTTTTCAAATTTTTAAGTGCTCGTACTTGCCTTCTTGACGCCATTTCGCAAATGATTATGCTATGATAGCAAATGTCCACATACAGATTTAGAATAGACAATGGCAATAGTTATTATGCCATCAACTTTTGCCTGTCGAGATGCCCCGTAATAACGGAATAGTATAAGGATTTATTGGAAATTTTAAACGTTAATTGTTTGTGAAAAAATCTTCTGAGGAACTAAATGCCAAAAAATATATTATTATACTATTTATGACTTAAATTGAATGACTTGCTATAATCGAAAATACAATACATACTATTGGTTAGAAAAAGGTGTATAAACAGAATATTAAAAAAAATAATAATAAATATAACTTTAGATAAAATATGGTAAAACATTTAAAGCATAAAGTAATACTTATAAGATAGCAGAGTTCAAAAAGATTTAAAATAAACTTTGACTGTAGGAAAGAAAATATCACAGTACTGTCAGCAGTGGGTATCAGCTGCGCGCATCTTTGACATTAAGCGCTGCAAGCGTGTGAAATGCGCTTAATCACTTTCGACATATTTACACGTTTAGTAAAAGGAAATATAATTTTTGTTTATTTTACAAATACAAGTTTTCAAAGAATATCACGTGCTCTGTTTTAAGGCGAGAGTAAAGAATAGTTGAAGAGTAAACGTGCTTGAGATTCGAGTCAACGAGAAATATTACACACAGTTTGAATGATTTGATGTGACGAATGCTTAAATGACATTTGTGTTTCTGTTTTATTTTATAACGTAAAGTTTTCTGCTTTTTATTGCGCTTCAAACTCCTCTTTTTCTTTATGTACACTTCGTTTTTTTGCGTCAAATTGACATTTACCTGCTGTACCACGATTACATTCGCCATAAGCTGTTGTACGTCTGCACATATCAAGTCTGTGTTGCGAAACGAGTTGTTTTTAAAGTTAATGAGAAAATAAGTTATTAAATACGATATTATATTTACTAAATTTATATTAAGGCTTAAAAAGGAGTTCATATCAAAGAGGAGATTTAATAGAATTAGCAAGTTTTGTTGTTTAAATTTAGTCAGTAAAGGGTGTGATGTAGAATGTTCTTCGGATAATTGAAGTAGTCTACTTAAGCTAGCTTATTATATTTTATTAAGTTAGCGTAAGGTTCACACGACAAAATTATCCCCTCTGCGATGTTATTGTATTTTATTTTTATGTATTTTCAACCAATTGCTTGCAAATAGCATAATTTAAATTTACGATATATGATTACGATATTACTAATTTATTATTATATCGCAGTTTTTCATCATAAAACGCTTAAATTAGAAAAGTACTTTGGCTAAAACTCTTGCATACGATATTTATAACTTACGATATATGCTTGTGCACCAAAATCTCGAAACTTTTTCTATTGCTTTTCGCTTTAAAAGGCTTAAAATAACTGCAAAACTTAAAACTGACTTAATTGTAACGAATGTGACTAAATTACGATATATTTTAAATTTACGATATAAGTCTTAGTAGAAAAAAAGATTCACGTAGACTTCTCTGAATTATTGATTTCTCCGAATTATGAGAGCTCTGTAAAAGAGCAACTTTAATTTACGATATTACTACACAGTGCTAAAAATAAGGCACTTCAACACAGCTTCTATTATAAAAAATCTTTTAATTATTTTGCTTCATATAGAAACAATATGCAGTTATTAAATATAAAATTCAAAAAGCCCAACTCCTTTTATTTTTATTATGCATTTCAATACTCAAATTAGTAAAACTTCTGTATTATCCGCCAACTTAGATTTACGATATTAGATTATAGCTCGTTTTGAAAGCACTTAAAACTGTTAAATTTTACATTTACTGAATTAGGACTGTCTAAAAACGAACAGACACCAACCAACCATCAAAATAATAAAACCGTTAGCGTAAGATATGTATTCAATCTACGATATTTGTAACATCAGTGTAATTTTGAATGTGCTGAAATAAAAACTTGAATGTGTGAGTATGTGTGCACTTATGTGGTGTTCTTGTTTGTGTATTCAAACACTTTTACATTTTGTTGTTGCGAAGTTTACTGTTATTTTCGTGTTTTTAATGTATAGTATGTACTATGTGCTGTAAATGTTTGCCGCTAACAGTTAACACGTTACACTGTACATACATATGTGCGCTTTCGTCAATTGATATTCTTACGATAAACCCCATAAAAAAGCTTCAAATGTATTATTCAGGTTAATTTCCAAACAAATTAAGATTTCGAACTACTTAAGAAACTAGTTGTAAAAAATGGTAGATTTCAGATTTTTACCCGCAGTGCCTTTGGTGCAACGACCGCCTTTACGTCTTCGACACATATCATACCTGTATTATGTATACATTTGAGTATATGCGTATTGAATTTTTACGATAAACGAAATAAAGTGTAGAAAAGTAGTTAAACAGCAAGAAAAATAGCAAAAGAAGTTTTTAAGTGTTAAGAAATAGACATATTTTAAATGAAAATAAGACAAAAGAATTTGGAGCATTTGAAAGAATTATTGTAAAAATGTGGAGAAAAATCTCTACAGTATTATGACGACAACTGTCGGCAAGTGCGCCAATTAAATGTTCACACCTGCCTTCTCAGCTGCGCTGCTTTGATTTTTTGATTTCAATTTTTATTTTTTATACTTGTAATTTTATTTCTGCTTTAATTTTTTTTATTGTATAATTTCTAAGTTTTTTTTTAATATTTTTTTTTTTGTAAATTTTTTAAGTTTTTTTAATATTTCTTTCTTTTTAATTTTTTTTTACTTATTTTGTTTTTTGTAAATTTTCTGCGTGCTTTACTCACTTGGTTATCGCGACAGCAATATCGTAGACGGGCAAACGGCGCTCACGGAATAAATATTTACCCATATCGGTTAAGGCAGCCGCTGAATCGATGGCATCTCGTCCGACACGATTCCTTTCCAGGTATGGTGTTGCATCTCTTCCCTGTTGTCATCACCACATATATTTTCGTAAAAATATGCGCAAAAGCCGTTGTGAAGTCACATTTTGGCGCAAAAAATGAGAAAAAAAGAAAAACACGAAATTGAGATTATTGTGTAATGAAAAAATCAAAAAGAAAAAGAAAAATAAAATGAAATAAACAAATGAAATAAATAACAATGTAACGAATGAATGACAACAATATGACCGGTGTTTACGTGTTTCAGATGCCAAATTGGCCGAGTGGCAGTACTTGAGTAGGAAGTCAGAAGTTGTCAACGAAATGAGGTGACATTTTTTTCGACAAAATTAATACGAAAGAAAAAAGTGAAAGAAACGAGTGCAGAAATGTTACATAAATTTTCTTCAAAATATGTTTTGGATTAATTTGGCTTAAATTGCAAGTTATGGCGACGGCAGTTGAGCACAATTATCGATAACAAAAATATCAGTATTTAAATATTATAATATCAATTATACAAGTATATAAGTCTACTTGAGTTTCCTATTTAGTTGGCATAAGTAATATACAGAGGTGTTTCTAAGCATTTTTACAACGCCCATGGATCATTGCCGTCAATTTGGAATTAGCATACGATTTCTGTAACACCACAAGTGTCAATCAAACTTTAAAATTAGCTTAAATAAATTACTAATCATGATATAAATCATGTATAATAATAAATGCAGCTGTGTTTACAATGTCAGCGGAATGTTTTACACACTAACAACAGTGCCCGCTTGTTGCTCTAGTATATAATAAATTCAATTTACTGATGTAGCGGACAATTATAATGTAAGCATGTAGATTGAGAACGATCAAACACCTACTGCGGGCGTACGGTTAAAAGAAATATAAGAAAAGCTTAACTACTATTTTTTTTAATCCTTTCAAGCTTCTAGCGTACAGCTGCAAGCGAAACTATTGTTTTTCGGAAAAGGCAAAAGAATAGCTGGTACGATGTGGAGAGCAACAAAGCGTCGGGGCCGATGTATTGTCGGCCGAGCTATTCAAATACGGTGATAAAGAACTGATAAGGAGCATGCATTAGCTTCTTTGTAGACGATTAGAATTTAAGTGTGCCCTGCCCAATCTACAAAAAGGGAGGCCTCACAATCTGCGCATACCGTGGGATAAGCCTCCTCAACATGGCATTTAAGGTTCTATCGAGCGTACTGTGTGAAGGACTAAAGCTCACCGTTAACAAACTGATTGCACCTTATTAGTGTGGCTTCAGGCCTGGAAAATCAACAATTGACCTGATCCCAAACTCGGCTATAACCGCGTAAGCGGTGTCTACGCCAACTAATAAGAAGAAGAAATCGATTAATTATCGATAAGCATAAAATATTACTTAGCAACTGATAGCTACCAAAAATCCAATATATAAATTGAAAGTATTCATAGCTTAAAGTTTACAAGAATGGGAGCATTAGGTGCAGTTTGATTTTGTTGCAATGCAAAGTGGAAAAGTGAAATTCAAAGTGGCAAATGTAAAGGTGATTATGTACAAAACTGCACCTGTTACAGCTACCTTTTGCCCTTTCGAAATTGCAACTACGCTACGAAAATGTTTAGCCAAAAGTAATAAATGAATATGAGAAAAAACTACGATCAAAACCGGTAATCAAAAGTGAAGAAGTCTCAAACGAAAAACCATTTGCCACAACCATCAGCTGGAACACGTTTAACCTTTTCGTGCCAACAGTTAGACGCCAGCTGATAATGGATGCTACGTACGAAACTAACGGTAATTGATTGAAATAAAAAGAAACAACAACAAGCAATAGCAAAAACATTTGTTATGCTTTGACAAGCCAAAACGATGCTATTGCCAGCACAACAGTTACAGTAATGTGCAGTTAGTTGAAAAAGTAACATCTTCGAATGAAACGAACGACGGTTTTTGCGCTGTACATATATATACAAACACACACACAAATATAATAACGAAACGGCCATTGCAATTTACTAACCTTTAAAATCCAATATTAGTGGTATTATGCAATGGAAATGTTAAGATTTCCAACGGAATGCCGAGGGAGGCCGCAACGAAATGTGGTTGGCATTCGCATGGGCTATGCTAAGTACATTGTTGCTGTTGGCGCTGTCATTAAGCGCATACGAGTTGCGTCAGCGACGTAGTAGTCGGTATAACGATAAAGTGATCGGTAGAGGAAAACAGCAAACAGCTATTGAGCTGCTATTTTAAAGGCAAATAGTAAAGCTGAGCTTTGTTTATGGTGCCAAGCGGTAGCCGAAGATGCATGATCTATACGCGCGCGCATGTAATGGCCTTACAACGGGCTGACAATGCAATTGCAATTTACTACAAGTGCGAATTATTTGCATATGCCAGGCAAACACAAAGCGGAAACCAATTTCCGTTGCAATGCTGCAGATGCACAGCAGCCAATGAAGTAAATAGACACACAAAAACAAGACAAAAAATAAAAATTGACTGCAGCAGCTGTTGGCAACAGCTGATAGAGTGCGCGTTAGTGGCGAAGAAGCGTGGAAGCGTGATTCGTCTTACATTTTTCGTGCATCATGTGGTGGTGATGCTCTCTGCTTGCAATGCAACCAAGTATATCAGTTAGACAGTACATAGTGGCAGCAACATTCGACAATACACAAAGTCAAGACAAAAATAAAGTCAAAGTCGTTCAGCGCGGTTGCTGTACTTCCCATACATTCAAGATAAGTATTTGAACTAGTTTCAATCCACTTGATATTAAAATTTGAATGCAATTGCATTGCCGCTGAAGGTGAGCGCTGTACGTTGAAGCGTGTAAGTGTTGCAGGCGCGCTTGCGCAGAAGCTATAGCTGGAATGCTGCTGTTCTGAGTGCCTAAAAATTATTGTTTATATATTTGCGACCACTTAACAGTTGGTAAATGGCGCAAAGGTCTAAAGCGCCTGCTAGAAATCGTGAGTTGAGTGCAGGCAATGTGTGGCAAATATGTCTATTTGACATCAAAATGTTGTAAAAATATGAAAAAGTTGAAAAATTTCCAGTTTTGTCTGTCACGCACAAAGACGGTCGCTTGCTGCGCTGCATTTTGATTAAAACACGGTAGATCAACGGCGTTCTGCTTCGGCTGTCAAATGAGCAGCGTCTGCTGTTGTTTTTATATATATTCTCCAATATTTCTACATTTGTTGCAAACATTTTTTAACACATCTGCGTGCTGGCATTTATAATGTTTATTGTGCGATTCGGTTGAAAATTAATAACATTTCGTATGTGTCCTTGATGCGATTTTTATGACCAAAATTCGATGATAATTCAATCATTGACAAGTGCATAAAGTTAACGAATTGTTCTTGGTATTGATTTGTGTTTCGCTGATTTGCTCATTAAAAGCATTCATTATTATCGCTTAAAAGCAATGTGAGTGGAAATTTGCATGCAACACCGCAGAGTTGCTGTCCGCACAAAAAGGTTCAATGCACCTAAGTAACTACACCTATGTACATATATATTGAGGAAATTATATGCAAGGAGAATCCATGTTTATACATCAAATGACGCGACTCGCTTCGACACCATGCACATCGCTAATAAGGCGATAATTAGAAAATTTATCGAATATAAAAGTTATGAAAAGCTAGTTACATCACTACGAAATAAAGTTTAGCTATTTAACATTTAATAATTCGCAAATCAAATACAAATTCGTGAATACTGATTGTGTGAAAGTGCTTAAAACCGAAAAGTTATTTGACAAAATAAATAAACATATAGCTATTGACTTATTAATGAAGTTTTGCTGTCGCTAATGTTGTATTTTAACTTGAGATAACTACTCTTCTTCTTCTCCTTCCGCGGTTATAGCCGAGTCAACAACAGCGCGCCAGTCGTTTCTTCTTTTCACAATGTGGCGCCAATTGGATACTCTAAGCGAAGCCAGGTCTTTCTCCACCTGGTCATTCCTCTTTCTCCGGCGGGTACTGTGTCGAATACTTTTTGAACTGGAGAGTTTTTGTTCATTCGGACGACATGACCTCGCCAGCGTAGCCGCTGTCTTTTAACGGAGGTAAAAAAAAAACTTTTTTTCGAAGGTTTAGTAATTTTATTCGGACCTTTTGTACATTATTGAGCACACTTTTGACAATATAGGGCTATTTTTTTCGTCACTTTTTTAGTTCATAACTTTAGACGGCGCATCGGTGCATCAGCTTCTACGAATACGGTGTGTTCTGCCTATCCACAAAAAGGGGGACACCACAATCTATGCCAACTACCGAGGGTTAAACCTCCTCAGCATCGCAAACAAGGTTCTATCGAGCGTACTGTGTGAAAGATTAAAGCCCACCGTCAACAAACTGATTGGACCTTATCAGTGTGGCTTTGGGCCTGGAAAATCAACAATTGACCACCACCTTGCGCCAAATCTTGGAAAAGACCCTTGAAAAGAGAACCGACACACACCATATCTTTGTCGATTTCAAAGCTGCTTTGGGCTGCATGAAAAGCAGCGGTCTTTATTCTACAATGTCTGAATTTGGTATCCCCGCAAAACTAATACAGCTGCGTAAACTGAGTTGAGCAATACTAAATGCACCGTTAGGATCGGGAAGCACCTCTCCGAGCCGTTCGATACCAAACGAGGTTTCAGATAAGGCGACTACCTTTCGTGCGACTTCTTCAACTTACTCTTGGAGAAAATAATTCAGAACTAAATGGAAAAGAGTTTACAGCTGCTGATGTACACCGACGATATTGATATAATTTACCTCAACAACCGCGCCGTTAGTTCTGCTTTCTCCAGAATGGATAAGGAAGCGAAGCAAATGAAGCAAGAATATTTAATCAGAAATATCTTCTGTCAACAAACAAACAGTCGTCGCACTCGCGAATAGGCTCCCATGTCACTGTTGTCACTCATTACTTCTTAGTCGTCTATCTTGGAACCATTGTTAACATCTGTGCCAAATGTCACATCAAAATAAACATTAGTGTTTGGTTTACGCTTGTCTTTCTGAAGCACATTCGGCGATTTGTATGAACAGTAAAATTATTCATCAAAGATGTTCCAATAAGTTTTGTGTGCGGAACTAAATTTCGGTGATAATTGTTTGTCGCAATCAAGTGTTTTAGATTGGTACAAATTATTCAAAGAAGGGACGAAAACTCGTTGACGACGAACAACGCCCAGGACGGCCATCAACATCAACTGATGATCAACACGTTAATAAAATAAAGGAATTGGTGCTTGAGTATCGACGATTAAAAGACAGAGATCTTACTGGGATCATTGGAGTGTTGAAAGTATCAGTGAAAGCTATTTTGAAAGATCAATTGAGCCTAAGAAAAGTGGAAGCCAAAATCACAAAATTTTTTTGAAGAACAGCGTCGCGTTAACGTTTGTGAAAAACTGCTTTCCGACTATCCCGATGTCATTAAACGTATTATTTCTGGCGATGAGTCTTGGATCTATACTTACAACCTGGAAACAGACGATAAATCGGCCGAATATCGTGGGAAAGGTGAGCCGAAGCCGAAAAAACCATGTCAAAGCAGCTCAAAAATCAAGGTTCTTCGATTATCGACGTGTGGTGCGCTCCGAATTCCTTCCGACCGACTAAACTGTCAACAAGGAATACTATTTGAGTGTTGTGCGTCAGTTGTGCGAGGCTATTCGTAAAAAGGACCGTCAAAGGACCGCTCCGGGGGAATCGTTTTAAGTGAATTGAAGACTTTAACAACTGCTTCAAGGATTGGGAAAAGCATGGTGGGAGGGGAACAACATAAATGTTGAAAAATAAATTAGGATTGTAAAATTATGAACAAAGTCTTATTACTTTTTATTTCTTTCCAACTATCGGAATGCCATTAGAGGCAGCGTGAAAACAATGCATAAAATATGTCAAGCCATAAATGTATTTATCAGCTGCCAAGTGTTGCATAAAATAAATTATTGCTCTATTGCACTCTGCCACGGATAGTTAGAAAATAACAAAGTACTAGCGGATTGTGATCCATAGACCCTGCAGATAACCGTTATACGCTATGTAAATACCTGTGATATGTTTATGAGCGCTGCATTCGGTGGTGACTTGCAAACGGCAAACGAAATAAATTTTCTACGTTAAGCCAGATATGCCAAGTCGGGTTTATATATGCTATATATGTATGTATCCATGTGGAAATGACGGTAGCGCGCCAACGTTGGAAAGGCGGTTGTTAAAATTCAATTTTGCAAATAACGATAAAGGAAAAGTCATTTGAAAACAGAGCAACAATCAAATGCTTGACCCCGCCAACAACAAATCGCCAAAAAAGTGGCGTGCAATTGTGAAATATGGCAGACAGTACTGTGGTAAAGTAATAGTACGAACACATTGTTGTCGGCCACGCGTGTGGGCGTACTTTTGACCATTATGCAAGCACAATGTACGCGGCAGAGGAAAAAGTGCAAGCCGCACAAAAAAAAAAAAAAAAAATACAAAGAAAAAACAAATAAATTGATAAATGAAATATATAACAACAACATATGGTAGTTGTAAGTGGTATGCAGAGCGCTGAAACACTGTCCAGTCGTTGCAGCTCGCTGTGTAACGTTTTTTGTGGCATAAACAGTGAAGCCGCCATCATAAAAATTGTGATAAGATATTGTAAATATAGGCAAAACTTCTGTAAAAAAATAAATTTATATTTTTTAAGCATTAAGACAACAAATAAAACAACAACAAACATGTATAACGGTATTACTAAATTGGTGTGTTGCAATAGCAGCGAAATAAATTTGAAGCTATCAGCGCGTGGGCCTACAAGTTGTCCAACTTAAGTAAATAAATGTGGCGCAAGCATGCATATAAACGAACATATATACACACTTACAGATATATAAACATACATACCTACTACATACAAATATATGTGAAAATTCAATCAGCTAGCTTATCCAAAACGCTACGCCAGCCGCTTGCAACAGCAATTTTCCTTGAGTATTTACCACCAACCAAACGCAGCGCGCACACGCACGCCAATTGACAGTCGTTAAGATTTATTGCTGGCTATAAGCAAATTTGCGCAAATCTCTAATTCGTAGGAAAATAAATTAAGTATGTGAACTCTTGAATGACTTACTAAGTAAAGCACTGTAAGCGCAGAAAATTAATATAAACAGCAGTCAATAAATCATTGGTGGCTTCACAGTTGACTGCAGCCACACACACAGCGGCACGCATGTGCAGAGTGTGTTGCCAGTGAAATAGGAACAAAATTGCGCTGCTGTGACCGATACTGTATCAGTCTCGACGGCTCCTTGCGGAAATCTAGCGCGTTTAGTCTGCAAATGACCAAACCCAAACGACGGCAGACAAAAAGCAGCAACAACAATTTGGCCAAAAAAATAAGTAAATCACACGTTTTTGTGACGGTTGTCAAAGGCGTGAATTCTGTCTGTCATTCGACTTGCGAAAGTAAACCGGTAACACCGTCGCTGTTATAGTTTTTGGACGCTGAATAGAGCGGCGCCGCTATGAAAATTGCGAAAAAATTATATCCGCGCTGGGCGCTGCGGCATGCAGTGAAATATATCTGCAAATACATTTATTTTAATTCAAAGTTAATGCCTCGGTGTGACGTTGTGCCGTCGCCCGCGCACCGTACACCGCGCTCGGTCTCATGCGGTATATGCGGATATATGTTGGCGCGTTGTTGCTGTTTTTTGTTTGCTCTATACTCGTATGTGTGATGCAGAGTTCGTATTAATTTGTACGCGCATGCTGAGCGCGCGCGGTGTGTGTGAGGTTTAGGCGTGTGGCTTTAAAAAAATTGACGCAATACTTTTGACAAATATACTCGTACCGAAAATTATGTAAAATGCCAATTAAGCAATTTGAAGTAATATGCAGTCGCGTTTAAGTGCATAGCTGGCGTATGCAGTGTTGGAAACTCTAGTCAACAGTTTCTTGGGCAAATACTCGTATATGAAGTGCACAAAAAACTCAGAAGTCCACTTGATTATTAAATTGTTAGCCAAGAAAATGTAATTGACCAGCAGAGAATTGAAATCAGGAAATTCAGGAAATTCAGGAAAGGAGTATACTAATTGATAGACAACTTGAATGCGACCTATATTTTTAGTTGTCTGCGGTAACACCGTTTAATTTTCGTTTTGAGGGGTGTAATTCATATTATTAATTTGTTATTGCCTTAGTTTAATTGTATGTATGACAGCTATATGATATAATGGTCCGCTCTAGAAAAATTCTTCGGATATTGCATCGTTGATTTCGCTTTCCATACAAAATCTTGAATTTGATCGTTCAGTTTGTATGGAAGTAATATCCTATAGCAGTGGTTAATGACCAGCTTCCTGAGGAGAAATCTAGTTCATGGATATATAGATGGAAAGGCGGGCAGATAGATGGATATGGCTAAATAGGCACAGCTGATCACGCAGAACAATAATATATATACTTTATAGAGTCACTGACTTTTAAAGCGTCGTAGCAAACTTAATAAACCAAATTCGGGCATAAAATTAAATCATTGTTAGTCATATCTTCAACTTTCGGGTTTTGGTTTACGCAAAATTTGAGGTTATACTTAGGTATTGAAATAAATTTTAGTTGTGTAGATGCTTAATGGTTCGTAAATCTTATATTGCAGCTATGGATTCATCAAGAAATGTGACTGCCTCAGACTGGTCTTCATCATGATTATACTGAAAAGTATGAAAACGCATCATAAAAAAATAATGGTGGATCTACTTGATAACCAACTGATGAAAAAATTGAAAATAATCTAAATTATACTATATGTATCGGCAAAGTCAACTTTATATATAACGCCCTTTTTTCACGCTGCGTATCGCAATTTTACCGACAAATTAGCGGTTATGAAGCATTTCCGAACTTTTGATGAATTTCATTAGAAAATTTTACATGCCAGGAATGGCATGCGGAAAATTGCCTTGGAACTATCGTATGTTGTTCAGAATCTGCGATTGAACCCAAGTCTCATATAGTCGTCGAACGTCTCTCGAGCTTTTACATCATGGTTACTAATCTGATTTCTCCAAACGAACTAAGTAGTAGAGACCACGTTAGCAAAAGGAAAATGCCGTAATACGATTTTGGCAAAATTCTGAAAGGTCGCAACGCAGACCGCTTAGCAACCGCAGTAATTAAAAATTGTGAATTGACCTGTTTGAGGTTAGAAATATTAAAAAAACATATAAAAAATGTAGAAAAAACAAGCACAAATTAATGACAACAATTTAAGCGCAATCACGCATGTTCTTAATTGCCTATGCGTGAATTAATTAAGAAACGCCAGCAGCGCTTAGTAATAAAACAGCTGCTAACTACAGGCTGTCAGTAATAAACAAATAAAAAAGACCGGTGAAAAACCAAACATTTTAGCAATTTTTTATTTGCAAAAGAGATTAAAACAATTTCCCAGATATGTTCTTGCAAAAACGTTGAGTTGACATGAAGGTGTATAGCAAATTGCGAAACTTCTGCGCGTCTAGACACCCAGAAACTGCATAACTAGCACATTGTTTTTGCTATTTTCCATTAATTATATTTTTACAACTTTTTTACTGCCTAGCGACATCAGTCAGAATTTCCAGTGTTTTCGCAATTCATATTTCAATGGTCAGCCGAAAATGTGCCTCATCATCACTACCAACTAACAAGTACTTTGGCCAATTCTGTGGCGTTTGGGCATAGCGACAGCTGGCGGTTATATGTTTTGCGTAAATTGCACAGTTGCGCAGCTCTGGCAAGATTTATCGGCCGCTACAAGTGTGTGTGTGTGCGTGCAACAACGGCGAATGTTAACAACATTGCGTCTTAAGTAGGTGGCCCAGTCAAGCGAGCGTGACCAAGTTGCAAGCGAGAGTGATGCGTCGATGCTTGGCCGCCGGTGCTGTTTGTGATGACCTTCAATTAATGTTGCTGTTGTTTTATGTGTTTTTTTGTAAATAAATTTTACCATCACTTGTTTAATTGTGTCTTCTTTCGATCGCTGAAGCTATAGAAATCAAAGAGGCATTGCAAATTAGCCATATTTAGTAATGTCGCGTATTACGCAATCTGCAGTTGACAAATCGACATTTCGATTGAGCGTCTCCAATGTATTGAGCAATCACTGAAAGTTGATTGGCTTAACGAGCTAAAGAGTTTTTAATTTATGGACATGCATGCTTGATTTCGATATATACTTTGGGGTCATTTATGTAGAAATCAAGAATTGTAAGCAGAAGTGTAACCGTCGAAGGAGTTTATTAACTTTAAGTGAACATCGACTGTTTTTTTACAATTTTATTGTCAAATCTGATTTAGAAAGAACAATTGATATTTTTACATAATTTTTTGTAAAATATCGTCAGTAGAAGGGCTTAGTAAGTATAGAACAAGTTTAGTAAAAATCTTTGAAGTATTTTAATTTTATTCTTGAATCATTATTCGTACTAAATTGCGCAAAAAACAACTCAGAAGAAAATATGAAGTTCTATCAATCACTTTCAGTTACAATAAGTGAAACACTAAACAAATGATCCATATCAAAGCTTAATGGAATTTTCGTACACTGAACAAGTGGTCACTTAGTATGCCGTGAGTTTTTAAAAGTGTTATAATGCGAAATAACATTAATGGCGGTACTTAAAGTTATTAGCGAAGTACCATATGCCTTAAATACTGCACAAACTGAACTTTTGAAACGTCAACTTTGATCACATTAACTTTTTTCAAGCATTTGCGCAGACAATAGTGTATTGAACGCAAAAAAGTTTAATTGGCCAAATATAAACCCTTTCTCTTTTAATTTAAACTTAACTTAAGTAGTTCTGTTCGTAACTTATAAACAACTGAGTCACGTTTGAGCAAATCGAATGTTATGTCTACTAAATAGTAAAATTTCCGCAAAGTTCTTGATTTCAATTTAAATTAAACTCTACTCTACAATTAACTACCACAATTTTAAGAAAGGAATTAATAAATTATATGAAATTACTATACGCAGCTGCAACATATGCACTTAATAATTACTTGCGTAATTAATTTTGGCCAGAACAACGATTTTCCATTGACAGTAGAGTAAAGTAATACCCAGCGCAGCGTGTTACGCATACGCAGAACTTTTAAGAACAGACAAGTCATTTAACTGGCGTAAGCCATTATACAACAATTGCAATTAATTAAAAATACTTTTTAAAATGCTTATATATATATCTAAGAATATATATGAACAAGCAATCAAATAAAGTTCGAAGCAAAAAATATAGTCGTTCAGCACATTTAGTTGGACTTTTAAACGGGTTATCGACATTAACGCACCGCTGTGTGTTGCAATCAAGCGTCAAACCATTTGTTCAATGTCCAACGCATAAATGCGTACAAACAATTATTTTATCAAATGCTAATAAATCAAAAAAAAAGTACAAGCAGAAATAAACTGTGCGAAATAGATAAATAAAGCTGATATACAAATAAGTTGCAAGTCAAACAGTAGTTCGAAAATCGTTTGGAACGTAAGCGGCTTGTGCATACAGCTGCCACATTTTGCATTAGCCGATTTGTAAAGGCGCATAATTTTCGCACTTTTATTTAAATTTTACACTTGTATTTCGCTTTTGAGCATGAGATAGCGGCGTTACTAGTAGTTTGATTGCGTAATATTTGACAGTTGACAACATATAATTGACAGCGGGGCGTTTAGAAGTGAAAAATACTAACAAAGCGGCGACAAATTCGGATTTTTAAACTAAAACTTGGTAGATATAGTGGTTTAGGCGACAAGTAAGACACAAGGAGACAATAACGTGTATTGGCTCTGCAATATCTTAACTTTTCTCAATCGCTATATCAGCTGAGCTCATGCAGTATTTTTGCTTGCGTAATAAATTGTTTAATTATTATGTTTAGCAAGTAAATAGTTTCGATAAAGATTTTATAACTTTCCTTAATGTTTAAACTCTTACAAAATATTTACAAGTTGGCAACGCTATCAACTACGTTAGCCAACAAGGCGATTAGTGTACTAAACAAGCACTTTAAGTGTCCGCAATTCAGCATATCATAACTCATTTAAAAAATAAATCAACAAAAAAGCCAAATAAATACGTACAAACGAAAATATTTAGCATATAACAATTATTTGCTTGAAAGTTTAGCTCAGTATTTTGTACAAAATAATTATGTCTAAATATTTCACATCGAACATACTGTGTAAACAGCGCCTTATACTCGCATGATATTTATCGATTGCTAGTGCTATCGAAGCATAACTAAGCAAAACATGCGTAAATTTGAAATATTTTTTTAAGCGAGTAAATTCAAATTTTACAATTTACAACAAATATTTGTATTTCAGTAGATTTATATTTTTTATATTGTACTAATATTTTACTGTGTTCATTTGGGGATTTTACCGACACCAGCAATGTTATCAGTTTCTTTAGTAATACATAATTTCTAAGTAGTTGAATTCGACTATATTTCTTATATGTACATAAGCATGTACATATGTATATTAATTGCTGTTCTTTTTTTGCTTCTGTGTAGCAAAAATATACATATTTCGATTTTTGTTGTACATTGCTTGGGTTTTTGTGATTTTTTGTTTGCTAAGTGGGACAGAAGTTGTTAACTAATAATTCGTAATTTGAACGGCTATAAATAAGTAGTTGAAAGAAAAAAATATGAATGCCGTGAAATTTATGATTTTTCTATTAAATTATTGCTACATTGATTTGCTTATACAAGTACAATCAATAAATTGTGTTTATTAACAATGGCAAGTTTAATTGTACTTGTGTAGTAGCAGTGTTGTGGTCAGAAAGCGATGAAAAAAGCAAACAAGTGAACTGATTGCTGGTAGCTGATAATAATTCACAGTTTTCAGTTGAAAATGAGAGTATGGGAAATATGATTATTAATTTCAAATGTACTAAATGAGGAATTTTCATATTATAACCGTTTAACTGACCTTGCAAAGGTTAAAAATGACGCAAAGCAACATGAAAGCTTTTACTGTTATTTAAGTATGCTATGTTTAAAACATCGAAAGTGGTGTAAAGCATAGTTTCAGCTTATGAGTTTGCTTATTACTGAACTGAAGACAAAAGTTCGTGTTAAAACTCACTACATGCTTCATATGTGCCTACTAACTAAATCTGGAGTTTATATACAAAAAATGATATTAATAATATATGCCATATCACTTAAGTGAACTGAAAAGTTTTGTATAACGCGTGTTTACTGTATTACGTAAGGAGTAGAAACTCAATTATGCTTAATTAACTCATTTGAAAGATAAATAGTATTATTATTATCAAAAACCTGTTAAAATCGTGACTAGATTTTGTAATATATAAAATTATATTCTTTTAGACCGTACTCACCCTCGAAATAATAATGCCAGCAATGCTGATGCGTATCCTTGGACCTTTCAGCAAACGATAGCGCAAATCAACGCCGTTCCAGAACGAAACAAAGTAACGCTTCACCTGGTGAAATAAAATAAAAGAAATAAAAAGAAAAAAGTTAACAACAAAGTTTTCATGGCCGCACCTAGATAAATAGCTGTACATATAAACATTATAAAAAAGAAAGCAATGCGCAGTTATTCTGAAAAGCAATAAGTGTTCTGTAAAATAATTATTCCGACTAAGAATCTGCCGCTAAGAAAAAGAAGAAACCAGCAATATTCCTCTTCTGCTGTCTGCCACGCAAATCTTTATGCCGTTGAAATGCGTGCACGGCTTGCAGTTGGCTGACAAGCTGCCGACAGCTGTTAGCTAGATTTGATTTATGAAAACGCCATAATGAAAGATTCGTCTGTGGGAGTTAACGTGCTAAAATTTATGGCGTAAAACTCAAAACGAGTGAGCTGTTGAAAGGCCGCTGAAGCGCAAAGCAATAAATTGAGTGGTATGTGCCGAAGCAACTGATTGAATGATTATGTACTCAGAATTCGATGTTATCAAAAATAATAGCGGCACATGATGATTGGTTGCAAGCTGAAGTGCCACGGTGTAAGAATGTAGTGAGATTCTAGGCGTGATGGAATTTATGAAATAATTGAAAAATAATGAAGCACAGCAGGATTACTATTTTAATTTTTTTTATTTAGCAGCTAAAAAGTATAAAGATAGTTTTGCGTCGAAATGATCATAGGTTTATCAAATTAGTTTGAATACTCTTATTTCGTATATAATTTGAAGCTTTCTACTTGAACGGGCGAATTATAATAGTAAATATATTTTATAACTATCCTAAAAGCAACCTATCGCTTAAATCGCCGGTGAGTTACCTAACAGAGCATTCTGTTAAAGTTCTATGAAGTCCCAATTGACAATCTGACAAAAATTCATTCGTTCAACCCTTTCTTAAAGCCTTATCTGCACGGTGTGTATGTCTTATAGTTGGATCAGCGAACAACGTTAGTCCAATGTAAATGATTCTGCTACCTTTCTGCTTTTTTGTTGCTTTCCTTAGCGAGCAAAATGTGTCAAAAGTTGAGCCCGTAGAAATCAGCCATCTTTGATTGTTTTCATTTGAAAAATTGCCATTGCTCAATTGGCATATATAATTTTGAACACTGAAAACAAACAGTAAATATCATTCGAGATTTTGAGTTATTTTATGAAAATTTCAAACATATTGCAGATTGAATTATAAAAGTTGATAATTACTGACAGTATATCGATATTGGCAACCCTGCGTTGTTTACGTTTCTAAAAAATCCAAATGTCTGAATGCATTTGACACTGTTTTCTTAAACTAGCTCGCAAATCAGAGTTGAATGCTATTATTTATAAATATATAAACTATTTTTAATAGTTTCTTTTCAGTTTTGATATTTTATATTATAAAAAATTGTAATTGAAAAGTTAGATGTGTACAAAACTATATATGCGTATTGAGCAATGGCAACATTGTTCAAATGAAAACAAACAAAGATGGCTGATTTCTACGGGCTCAACTTTTGACACATTTTGCTAGCTAAGGACGGCAACTGAGGAAGGGAGTATCGCTTTTCGCTGTTCCTGCTATTAGTTCGGTGCTTGTAACTTCAATGTATGGAGTTTCGATGGACGTGACTTGCTGCGTTCTTATATTCATAAAGATGAACCCACTAAAAGTTATCGTTGCTCGATACACATTTGTATCTGCAATTATGCTTCGTTTGCACTCCACAAAGCTTTATTCTGCGCCTACAGTGTGAATAATTTTTGTAAATACAAATATAATCAGGGGTGTTGTGGAATCTGATAGTTGTCGGAATCAGAATTGAAACTGATAAAAAAAAAGTAGTAGGTGTCATGAATTCAGGTATTATTGGTTTGATATTCGAAACAGAATATGTATCGGTTTTGGGTATCACGGAAACCAATTTTATCGGTTTTGCTATCAGAAACAAAGCAAGAAAATAGTCACTGACAGATTTGAAATGTAGGAGAAGAAATCAAGTTATTTTATTACGAATTTATTTATCTTTATTTCTATAGAAGAAAACATAAGAATAAAACACGAAAGGTCTTAATTAAGAAAAATCGTAAAAATGAAAAACCGAGAAATCTCGCGTCAAACTTTTCGCTTTCTGTCCAAGCGCTCATATATCTGCTAGACGCTTGGTCACTATTTCCCTTCTAGCTTCGAATTTCCATCTATAACTTTGGGGACATATTCTTAGATATTTTTTAAAGAGATTTAAGCAAAAAAAAAAAATCGCAGCAGGCTTCTCCCTTAAAGAAGATTTACAAAACGTAATAAACGCAATTTAACACTCAAACGCGGATTTATTCATTCGATAAATGTTATCTCTTAAAAACTTCCTTTAAATCGGAACTCATTAAAAACTTTAATAGGATTGCTTCCAAATGTATCCATTTGCAAGTTTTATCACATTAGTAAACTGCTGATTCGAATATTGGTTTTGCGTATGTTCGAAAAGACGAAGAAACAGATTCCGTGACATCAATGAAAATCAGAATTGGTTTGCAGTTCTGACGGCTAAGCAATTCTGTCTTAGATTCCACAACACCCCTGAATATTTGATTTTAAAAGCTTTACGCATTTAGTTTACAACGTATACAGCAATATATAGTATTATATTTGAAAAAAATGCATACTAAGAATTTTTAATTTCACACTTACTTGCAAATTGTCGCCACCATGCAACCGATAACCATCATAATCGATGATGACCAACACCTCAGGATAGATAATATAGGGCAATTGACGTCTGTTACGTGTAAATCTGGCTTCCGCTGACTCCAATTCACCATCCACTTCCTCTAACGCTGCTTCGTCGTCATCTTCGGCTGGCGCTGCGCGACGTTGGCGATGTTGTTGTAATCGTTCAAGTTTCTCGCTGGTAGCCAAATCATCGGGTTCCATAAAAGCTGCAACGGAAGTGAAACAAATTAATTAGAAAATCATAAAAAATATTAATTTATAGCATAAAGGTTAATTGAGTGTCACGTGCCGTCTCTTTTTATGTAACTTGTAAGCGTATCGTAACTTAATATTTTGGATTAATAACAATCACTAAGTAAGAATCGTAGGCATTTCCGTTAAAGTTTCACATTGTCTTTCAGTTCACTGCCCCAAAATTTGATGACTAAATTATATTTTGAAAATTTCCGCATTTTCGGTAGTCGAACTTTTAATGAACTATAACAGTTAAGAAGTAATTTAAAAAATTAATTTTTAAGTACAAAAAATTTCATTTCAGCTGAGCGCTTTAGTGCGCTGCAGTCTGTTGGAGTAGCGTAGCTCGCAGTTATTGGTGATTATGATGTGCATAAAAATTTTAGCAGTTCATTAACAGACATACTTATAAAAAAATTGCACTCAAAAAATATTTAAATTTATTTTTTTTTAGATTTTGTTCTTCGTTACCGTTTTACTTTAATTTTGACAGCCATAAAAAGACAATTTATTTGCTCCAGCATACTGACTGAAGGTTGCGCTCAACCGGTGGTTGTAATGTAAGAAATCGGTGACTCGCGGTTATATCGCGTGGGCAGCAATGAGAAAAGAATTAAAAAAAATTGGAAAAGTCGTATTGTAAAAGGAAAAAGGTTATATGATTTCTACTTTATTCTTTCATTTCTCTTATTTTTGTTACTTTAGATGATTTTCTATTTGCTTTACTCACCGAAATCGCTCAAATGCTCTAGCGGCTGGGCCTCACGTTTGTAAACAATGTGATGTGCGGCATCTGGGTTTGGGCTCAGATCGTGCGGCAGCGGTTTTATCACCATCTCATGACCAATGCTGCCCTCCTGCAAGCAAAATAAAAATTGGTGTAAAATGTTTAGTGAGTTGCATTTTTAAGAGAGAAAATTTTTATGCTAATTTAATTTTTTAATGGAAAATTATTGTGTTAACTTAAAATTAATTTTGCATATTATAGAATTTATTTTAAATTAGAAAATGTTTTTGAAAATATTTCAGACGAAAATGTTTGTGTAAAAATTAAAAAAAATGTATTTGACCAAAATTGTTATTTTTTCATTTTTTAATAATTTCAGTAATTTATTTTTGTGAATTAACATTTTAAAGGAATTGTCATACTTTTAGTTGAATTTTAGATAATTTTTATTTTTTAATTTTATTTCGTTTTATTTAAATTTAAATAGGCACCTATTTAAGAAAATATTTCAATTTAGTATATTTTCTCATAATGATATTATTCAATCAAGAAACTCATCAATCCATATGTCTAATATACATACAATGCATACACATAATAGACATCTCAAACATAATTTAAACTTGGCCGTGAAATATATAATTTGTGTGCTTTGAGAACGCATAGCTGCATTTGACTTTTGTTTGTTTATAAATAAATATACATAAATACGAATATATTTCAGAATGCTAATAAAATGAATTGTGTCTTAAATTGCAGTTTGTTCATTCTTCTGCGTGATAACTACTATTAAGTTGTCAATATTGGATTTTTGACCCTGAATTTGTGCGGCATTTCCTTTGAAGACAAATAAATTTTAAACAATGAAATCCAAATTGATTGCATCGCGTGCATTGTGTTGTGCTGAAAACATCTGAAACTAGTTCCGTTAACTATTCGGTATTATACATAAAATTTGACTGATTATATTGGCTGTTGTCATTATAAGAGTAGACCTGGGCGTATACGTGATGTTGAGAGGATATGTGAGAGACGTACCGACAGATATATAATAATTATTACATTTTTATTTAAAGTAATTTTTTTTTAACTCTTGACTAGTAGATAATAAAAAAGCTATTTTCATTTTTTTCATTTAAGGAAATTTAAAACAGTTTTATGCAAAATAAATATATATTGGGAAGAGTTTATTGTTCATTTATTAAAAAAAAATTTAAAACCTTAACTAAAACAATTTTTTCGGAAAAATTATAAAAAGAAAACAAAATATATTTAAAAATATTTAATAATATATTTTTGAAGAGGAAATAAATTAATGAACTAAATTAAACTAAAATATTTTATTTGAGATAAAAATTATAAAAATAAAAATTTTTTAAAATTTAATAATTTTCATAATATATTTTTGAAGACCAAATAAATTAATGAACTAAACTAAATTAAAATATTATATTTAAGAAAAAAATTATAAAAATAAAAAAAGGTTATTATATATGTATATAATTTATTTAAGAAAAAAATAATAAAAATAAAAAATGTTATTTATAATTTAATAATTTCCATAATTTATTTTTAGAAGACCAAATAATTTATTGAAGTAAAAATTAATTCTCAAATTTTTTTTTACCGCTATATTAAGGTAAACATTTTCTTACAAACAGTCATTTCTTATATTCTCAATTCATAAAAAAACTCAGTTGTCACATAATTTTTATTGTTCACAATTCCTTCAACCGCAAACTCAGTTAGTCATCGTCGTGGCGCCGCTACATCGCACCCAACAACAGGAGAAGGCAAATGAACTTTAAATTTGCTGCCACCTTCCGCATTCACACACACACACATGCATACGTTCATGCGCTTTTATGGTAGCATGAACATGCACTTCTACATTTTCGTTTAATTGGCATTTTGTCATTTTTTATAGCGAATCACAATGCGCAAATAAATATTGTCTGGGACCTTATTTAAATTGCTGGGCAAAATAGGCAGATGGTTAAGCGTATTGTAGACATTTTTTGGAATTTTTACAATTATTGTAATTTTTTCCGTTGCATTCAGCACTTTTTGGCATTACTTTTGATTTTTATGGCGACTTTTATGTCTTACTTGGCGTCGAAGTTTTTATTGTTTCTTACAACTACTAAATTTAACAAAAAAAATTTTTTTTCATCTTTTTTGCATTCTTTTCTTGCGTGTTCTTCAACTTGAACTTGACTTGTCTCAAAATGAAAACAAAAATTTGCTTAAGCTAAAATAAACTTTTAATTCTAAAATTGTGAAACCATATCAAAAATGAATAAATTTTTACTGACTTTAATGTTGCAACAACAAATTTAATTTAAAAAAATTAAAAACATGTTGCAGCATTTTAAAAAATTTAAAGATCTAAAAATGAAATTGATTTTTTAATTAGAATAAAAATGTAAAATTTGTCTCTAATTTTTAAAGAAATTTTAATTATTCTTAAAATTAATGTTTATTATTGAAAAAAAAATTATAAAAATTTCTAATTTTTATAAAAATTTCTATTTATTTTCATAAAAATTTCTAATTTTTTTTAAATATCTCTTTTTATTTTAAACTAAATTGTTTCAATATTTTGAGTAAAAAAATAATATAAAGTAATTTTTAAAATAGTTTAATACTTTACATTTTATAAAAAGTTTCCTAACATATTTTACACTTTAAAGTTGATACATTTACAACTGTCAAACGCAAAACTTAGGCAACAAAATCGATTGACGGTAAATAAAAGCAGCAAAAAAAATTTCTTGCACTAAAAGGCAAAACAAAAAAAATCATACGAAAAAGAGAAAAAAATAAACAACAGGAAAACTGCACAAATTATCAACTGTCAGAAAGTATTTGCGAAACGATACATTACAATGACGTGAACATACGCCTGAGACAACGCCTATTGTCGAGTTTTTTGTTGCAACAATAACATATGGTCTGTGTAAGTGTGGAGACAAAAGACTTGCGACAAGGTAAAGTAGGGTTTGTGTGTAAAATATACGTGTTTAGTAAAAAACAAAAAAAAAATACAAATTAAAAATAACAAAAATTAAAAAAAATAATAACAATTAAAAAATTTGCCACAAAAAATGCCTTTACCCTTTATCAAACAACTGCACTGCTACACATATTTTGACAGCCACTGTAGTGTCGGCTTATTAAAGTGGAATTTATGCTCACGCCGTTGCCGCACAGTGAGCGCTTGTCGCCTGCCTTTGAAGCCAACTTAATTTCAAACTAAAATAACACAACAACAACTGCTGAAAGCCTTTAAGAATGTTAACTAAACATTGTTGAGTGCCGCAGAACTGCTCGCTGATTGCAACGACACGCCCTGAGTCGCCAGCGAGCAAACGAAAAGTGAATTTAATAAATTAGACTTTTGCACCGAGCAATGCGGAAAATATTTTCGGTGTAAAAAATGCAAAAATAAAGAAAACTGCAGAAAATGTAATGGAAATCCAGTGTCGCATAATAATTTATTGGCTTTGGTGTCACACAATTTTTCGCTCGCGAAAGATAGTTGGAGGTGGTGGCGGTGGTCTATTTGTCTAAGCGCTTGCAGGCCATGCAGGCGGCAGACAGACAAATAGTTACGTAAAATACAAAACAAAAAATGAAATTAAAAAGTAAACACCAAATATTGAAAAAAAGAAAAAAAAGATATAAAATAAGAAACCAGAAAATTTAAAACCCAAATGAATGCATTTCTTAAGTCAAATTAAAATAAACAAAAAAGTAAACAAAAATTTGTGAAACAAATTTTCAAATAAGTTCAGGCTGAAAAACTAACGCACAAGCAGTGAGACTAGACTAGTTGACATGAATAAAATAAACATTTTGTTTGTATTGGTTAAAGGGGTTGGCAAAAAAATGTGGTATTAAGGCGCTTATATATCGAAATTTGAGTAAAAATAGTAATAGTGATAATAATAAAATATAATATCAAAATGTTTTTTTTTTAATTTTCTGAAAATTCTCAAATTTGACACTATTTCAAAGAAAAAACATTTTTTTATTTTTTTTGCAATGTTTTTGTATCGATATATGTACATACAAACATCATACAGCTGTCACTTGCTGCCCAAGCAAATTAATTTAGTGGTGGCTTAAGGCTTATAATTACAATTTGACATTTTAAATACTCAATACAAATTGGAACACGGCTAGTGATAGGATTTAAGTAAATTTTTGTTATTAAAACATTTTACGAATTCCCGGGGGCGTTCTTCGATCTGTAAGAAAATCCAATTTAAGGATTATTTTTACTTTTTTGTCGGTGTATATTTACATTGGTACGAATTGGAAGGCGTTAATGCAGTTGATAATTGGATTTTCCAGCCAGTTGGTATATTTGTTGAAAAAATATAAAGCGTTTACGTTATTGCAAACTGTTTTTTTTTAAGTTAGTTACTCTTTACGAAGCCTAAGGGAAACATTTGCATTATCAATTAAAAAAATTAGAAAAATACTTGGAAAAATGTTTATATATGTAACTTTACTAAGCAGTGCACAGAATGAATGAAAAATTCAATAATAAATAAAAACTTTTGCATTTATTCTTTTTGGGACAAAAATATAAATTTTGGGAGACTCAAAAATTGATACTAAAATAATAATCTAAATAATATATCTAATTATTGTAAAATAAGAGAATTTAATTCAACAATACAAATTATAAAAATTTTTGCATATACATACATGAGTTTTGGGACAAAAATTTAAATTTTGGGACACTCAAAATTTGATAATAATAATTTAATAAAATAATATTTTAAGTAATATGTATATCAAATTATTGTAAAATAAAAGTGTTTAATAGTAAAAAAAAATTGGGACAAACCATTTTACTTATTTATATCTAAATGTGCGATTTGTTTTAATACTAGAATTCGAACAAGAAAATATGCCTGGAACTATTTGACGATATGCGAAGTTAAAGAAAATGCAAAAGTTTGTAAAGAAATTGATATTTAAGTGATAGTTTTTCTGTTAAAAAATTGTAATTAATACGATACAACAAAAAAATTATTTTAAAAAAATGAAATATTTTTGAGGCACTTCTCTAAATTATAATACAAAATATTAAAAAATTAAAAAAAAAAAATAAAAAATGTTTTGTACCGTCAGTTTTAATTTTGCTTGCAATATATTTAGAAATATTTGTAGCAGAACTCGTTCGCAATTAAAACACAACTTAAAGTACATCCACACTAGTCATTGAACTAAATACGAATTTCAACCAAATCCAAAGACTTAAGCAACAAGTTTGACTCAGATCCATAATTTAAAGGTTAAAAGCCTAGATTCTTATAGCGCTCATTATAAACGCATTGATCGGCAATCATCACTTAAAAATTAATGAATTCATTCAACTCTTCTTATTTCCCAACGATGACCTTAATTCATTAATCAAAAGGTTAAGTATTGCCTTTTCATATGACGTTGAACTCCGCAATAGTTCAGCTTCAATAAATAAATGCAACTGTAACATTTTACGAGTCCAAAGAAAAAAATTACAATAATTTCATTAAAGCCATACAAATTTCCATAATAAAGTGTAAAATACTTGAGTCAGCTAATGAATTAATTAATGTGTTTTTTAATTAATTACTTCACATATAAATTTTTCTGTTTGTGACTTGTTTACGAGTTCGCATAGCTAGCTGCACTGCATTTTGACTTAATTGTACAGCTCAATGTCAAGCGGAAAGACAAAATGAAGTATTTCAGAGACCTGCTTTGATTTTATTTAAACTCACAATGCCGTAGTGTGCTGTTGCGGTGGGGTTTATTGGCATGAGTTCACTTCACACTACTGGCTGAACTATTTATGACTCTTGTGTGATTTACAAAATTGTTTTTTTAGTGTATACAATTTTTTGGGAAAAAATAATAATTTGGCACAGAATATTTATCTGTTTAATATGTGTTCCTAAATTAATGGATCAAAAGGATTTGTAATGAAAATATAGTTTAGGGCAGCGAAAGATTTTGGGACATTCAGTAAGGCGACTTTATAAAGGAATCTAAATATTTTTATTTGAAATTCGTTACAAAATTTGGTAAAAATAAACTATTATTTATTTATTTATGAAATCAAAAATATTTAATATTTTGGGCAGAGTTTAGAGAGAGAGGTTTTTTTATTGAATACATTAGATATTTGCAGAGGCATGGACGATGACAACAACTGATGAGTCGACGTTGCGAGCTTTCGAGAAAAAGTTCTGCGAAAGACTTATGGTCTTTTGCGCGTTGGCCACGGCGAATATCGCATTCGATGGAACGATGAGCTGTATGAGATATTTGACGACATTGACATAGTTCAGCGAATTAAAAGATAGCGGCTACGCTGACTAGGTCATGTTGTCCGGATGGACGAAAACACTCCAGCTCTGAAAGTATTCGACGCAGTACCCGCCGGGGGAAGCAGAGGGAAGAGCTCCACTCCGTTAGAAGGACCAGTTGGAGAAGGACCTGGCTTCGCTTTAAATATCCAATTGGCGCCACGTAGCGAAAAGAAGAAACGACTGACGCGCTGTTGTTAATTCGGCTATAATCGCGTAAGCGGTGTCTACGCCAATAAAGAAAAAGATATTAGACATTTTGCCACATATTATTAGTAGGTTTTTATTTCAAAAAAGTAGTCTAAACAATTTTTGGGACACTTTAAACATTTTGGTATGAAAAGAAGGCTTTACAACTTAGTTTATCAAGCACATAATTAAATCGTGTTATAATCATGTAAAAATGCTTTTTATTTGAATTTTTAAGTTTTGTGCATAGGCTTTAGAAAGATTTCATAAAAAATTAATATTTAATATTTTCTCAAGCCAAACTATTTAATACATTTTTCAATGAAAAATTACATATCGTGGATATTAGGTTTATTTTGGGACAGTGCATGCTCATTTTTAGTAATTAACGTAAATGTTCTTTAATGCATTAGATAGTGTGATAAGATAGAATATTATAACACTAATAACTGCTCTAAAATAAAAAAAAAAAAACATTTCTAGGGCAACAAATATTTTTCTCATAAATTGGGACACATTTCTAAGCATATTTATAAACACAAATAATGGGCTTCTGTATACTTTAAGCGGTTTCCAGAATTTTTCTTTAAAAAGCGGTTAAAATCTAGCCACTGTGAAGTTTTTGACATCAGTAATTATTTCGAGGCTAAATATATTTTGGGACAAACTTTTTTGGGACACATTTTTTTTATGTCAATTTCAAAATATTACGTAGTACTAATCAATACACAATTCAATTATTCTGATGTTTTAAAGCGGCCTCATTTATAACTAAAGCAAGTATAAATATTTTGGGACGGTAAAGAATTCGCTTCTTTGCATCATAACATCGAATGTGGACTTTGTGAAAGCACTTAAGCAATTGTATATGTGGTACATTAGTCTTCTCATCACTTCTGATGTTTTTGGGATAGTGCAATATTTTTAAGTGGCCTTGCAGGAATATGAAAACTGAAGCAAATTGTACAAAACAAAGTTGTGTTATAAGCCAATTTAAAATGCAGAAACCATTATTCATGTGGACATGCCAATTTTAGACTACTTTATAAAACAAAAACACCAACACTAACTATTGGCAACCATAAATTCAAATTATGCAAATCCGCTAATTACAGTCACTGCTAATGCGTGCCAAAAGAAATATAAAATTAATCAAAATTCCAATTTGGCACCAAAAAATCTATCATAGCCACTGCGCTGGATATTTAAGAAATGTGCACAGTATTAGCATGAATAAAAGAAGAGGTTAAAATAGCGGTTAAACAAAAAGGTGGATACTGTAAAGATTTTAGAAACAAAAATAATAAAAATCGAAAACGGCTGATTTGTAATGGGGCTATCAATCTCAGTCAATAATAAAAAATTTTGAAACAAAAAAATAAAAAAATATAACAAGTTCAATAAAAAGCATGCAATAAAATTTAGTTTAACTATCGATCAACGATTAGCAACGCAACACATTGATAGATGAGCAAGTTTGCGAGGAGTTGCAAAGACGTGCTCATACAAAGCGATGGGCGGCTACAGCCGTTGCTTATCTTGATGTTTATCGAGTTGTACTTATGTATGCATGTGAGATGTAGGCAGTGCCGCAAAAATTTGGCTAACACGTCGACACATGTCTTCCACTGAACTACAGAGGTACTTGGTCAAGGTTGCCATGTTATTGTAAGTTTTTAAAATGTTTTTCTTTTTTCAGTTTTATGAATTTTTTTATTGTATTTATTTCAGTTGGCTAATAAAAGGAGGTTTTCGTTAAAACATACTATAAAACTTAAAATATTCAAGAAATAAATTGCAAAGCTATTAAAAAATTTAAAGAATAAAAAATAAAAAATAACAAAATTTAAAATTTTTTAAAATAAAATATAAAAAATAAATTTAATTAAGAAAATTAATAAAAAATATCAACATTAACATTAAAAAAAAAATAATTTTTAATTTAAAAATAATTAAAATTGTACACATTTTAATTTCATATTAAATTTGAAAAATTTAAAGTGATGTAAAATTTATTTATGGTTATTTAAAATTAAATTAGAAAAATAATCGCATTAAACTTTTAAATTTTTATAGCAGTCAACATATTTTCAACACTTCTAAAAGTTAGCATATGCTTAAGACTCTTTACAAGGTCAAAAGCACTTATTGCAGCGATTTGTGGCTAAGAATCGACACAAAAACATGTTATAATTTTATTTTTATTTTTTTCCACGACTTTTTGATGGAATTAAATTTTTAGGCCGCCAACGTGCTGACTTTGACCATTGAAACCGGCCAATGGAAGCCATGAAATCGCTAGATTAAGCAGCACTAAATAAATAGACTTACTTCTAATACCGCATGAGTTGAGAATGAAAACAAAATAAATAAAAATCAATTAAAAATTTGAGCGACTTAGAACAAGTTGGTACAAATGTTACGTATACGCAGTGGGGAGGCTGCTAAGCCTTATACTATATTGATATGAAAAATTAACAAAAAAAAAGTGTTTTGGCTTGGCTTTAACATTGAAAACTGCGTTGGTTTTTAGTGCGCTTAAGAATTTTGGCTGGCGTCTTAAGCCACTTGGTGTTCTTAATAGTTTAAGACTTGTAAAGTTCTTAGGCGGCCTGAGAAACCGTGACTGCTAAGAGGCTGTGGCAAAATGTTTGTATTTTGTGTACTACTAAGTCATTTAAATACTATGCCGTAAACAAATTCTAGACTTAGTTGCTTGTTCTAAGCAACGCTTGCCTTGCCTAGGTTGGCCTAGAACAAGTTCTTGGCATTATAATGCATTTGTATTGAAGTGCGTGGCCAATGCTACAAAGCGTGTGCGTATTGTAAGCTGTTTTTATCTTTATAGAAAATAATTAATTTCAAATAGAATGTGTTTTTCGGTCTGTGGGGCCAATGTTAATATTTCTGTTCTGTGTTATACATATTTAATATTTTTTTTTTGTGGAATCGAAAATTCTTAGCGGCAACAAGTTCAATGTGAGTGGCTTGTTATTGTTGGTGTAATAAATTTTTTTTTAACAGAATTTTTGGCTTGTTCTCTGTCGGCCAACTGTCAAAGTCAATGCATGATAGCGCAGTTATCCTTGTACAAATATGCATTTACAATGCGCCAGATAAGCAAATGAAAAGTTTTGTCGGCCGTTGGTGGTAGTAGGCTGCCAAATCACGCATTATATATGCACGACTAACGCATAATTGGCTAATTGACGTGATTAATTTACATTTAATTGAGAGGTGATTCTGGCGACCTCCAACGGTTGTACGGTTAAGTGGTGCTGAGGCGTTTTATTGTAAATATTTTTTAAAGACTAGGATCTGGGTTTAAAAGAGCGACTAATTTTATATGGAATCAACTCGAAAATATCGATTTAATTAAATTTTTTACTTAATATAAAATTTTACTTAAATAACATATGTGACCTGGTCTACGAAAAGGGGGCAAACGTGCGAAAACTAGTTTTCTGGGAAAAGCTGTTAAAAATAATCGTCAGTTTCTCGTTATCTCATTAATTGTTCTCCTTTTTTTTGACACCTAAGCCCCCTTTTCGTAGACCAGGTCACATGTGTATTAAAAGTACAAGAAATTGATAATTCAGTGAAAAAAAATTTTAAAGCCTTTTAGTGCTTGCAAATTATATAAATATTTGAGTTTTACAGCACAAAAATGCAAAGCATTTAATACAAATTTATTTTTCTTAATTTTTACATGCATTTAAGTACTTCTCTATATATGTACATACGGATTAAGGTGTGCCAATTTAAAAGAGCTGATGCTCAATCAATGCTACAAAAAATGTATTAATTTTTTACAAAGCCAATTATTTTTTAATTTTAATTTTTAATTTATACTAATTTGAAAGGAAGGATTTGCAAATATGGAAACTCTAAAAAAATTAGTAAATTTTTGTTACACTTGATTTTTGTGTATTTTAAGCTGTAGTTTCTATTTTGGGCCTTCTCAATCCTAATGACATCATTTTATTAACTTTGAAATTTTCGCCTAATATTTTCTTATTTTTAATTTTTAGTACATTTTTAGTTCATTTGGAAACATTTAGTACACCTTTAGTACTTTTTAAAATATTGATTATTTGATTATAAATGATGTTAATGCAATTTAATTGACTTCAAGCTCGCTTTGAGCTGTTGGTATATTTTTTTGTGCTTTTATATATTTTGCTATCATTGAGAGTGTAAAGTATTGGGAAAAAAAGTTAAAAAATGATGAAGTTCTTCAAACGCTCTGCTGGTCAAATCTGTTTCCGCATATCTCAACCTTAAATTGTTTGCCTCCAAAAAGCTGATACAGCACATAAAAGTGTCTAACCTACAAGATTCCAAGTCACATGCGGATAACAATCAAACAATTTATAGCTTCTGGTTCACACGCACTTTATTTATCTCAAATTCACACTCTATTTGCTTGCTTGTAGCACTAAGCAATACACCGCAGCATAACTTAACTATATATATACATATACGCAGCAGTATATAAATATGTGTATGTTATGTAATGCTGTTCGCATACAAAGCTTGTGAGATAAAGTGGTAGCCAAATTTTCGAAAGGCATCGAAACATAAATCTTCGGTGCAATACATCTATGGATGAGTCAGCGCAAACGTCAGGAAATAAAGAAGGCAATCAAAGTCTAGAAAACCTTTAATAGAAAATTGACGGAAAATATTAAAAATAGTGATATGGCTTGTTTTGTTGCTGGAAAGCTGGTTGTTTTGAGCGTTCAAAGTTAAGAGTATTTAATAAAATTACATGTTCTTATAGAGTTGAATGTTTGGACATTAAAAACATGATTTAACTAGACTTGATATATATGTATATGACAGTTTCAGTTTCTAGGAGGTCTATATTAACTTTAAGGAATATTTTCAGCAACATGTTTATTTAAAAGGTAATAAAATTGAAAACTTTATTGAGATATCTTAATTTAATACACTTAATGTACACTTGAATACAAGCTTAATTTACGAAAAATCTGTAAACTATATATTAAAATTAATTATATATTAAATTAATTATAAATTAAAAATAGTCCTCTGGATAATACATTTTAGTACCGCATACATGAAATCAAAAAAAATTCCACCACCACCAAGATCATTGAAAAACTTGCTGATTTTTTTACTTATATATTACGAAGAAGTCCAACAATAATATGGTAATCAGAAGTAATGACGTTTAACATAGCTATGAATTTTAGTACATTTTTAGTACTCTCAAAAAATCGAAAATCTCAATGAAAAGAAGTGAATATTGCTGTTGGAAATAAAAATGTAATTTTTTAAGTATACAATTATTTTTAGTACACCTTTAGACCTTAGAATTTCATTAAATTTCCCACCAATTGATAACGAAAGGAAAAAACCATGTTAAAATTGATTCTTTTTAGTGGAAAAATGGATATGCCTATAAGAGTTCTACATTTTAGTACACTTTTAGTACTCTGTAGTGTACAACAATCCCAATTAAAATAAATAAATAAAGTTGATATTAGATTAAATATAGGTTTTTAGCTGAAAGAAAAATTTAGTACACTACCAAATTTGTACTTTTAAAGTAAAATTTGCAGAGATAACATTTTCAAACAATATATATGTGAGGAAAATTTAATCTTTCCATTTATTATGCCATCATTGCACTTGAAATCGCACATTTCTACATAAGACTTAAACGCCAAGCTTGCAACTCTTTGATGTGTGCTGCGCTTAAAGGTGTGAATATGCAAAGGCACAAAGAAAATATTATGTAAGTTCACACAACTAAATGTTTATTATTTTAATAACATACATGCAATTGTTGCAAAAAAATTGTAGAAACAATAAAAATAAAGCCAAAACAAAAGCAAGCAAATACAACAAAGCCGACTGCTGTAGTGTTGTGGGCATTTCCGAAACCACAAAAAAATAGTAAAATTAGTGGCATTGAGTTGCGCTTTCGAGTTCAACGTACGCACAACTCGCACATTAGCAGACATGTGACATAAACGCGAGTGGCCGGCATTACCAGCTACAAACAGCGGGTGCAAAAAGTTGACTGTTTTGTTGGCCTCCCCCCGTAATTACACACAGCTCCAATTGAAGACCAACTTTTTTATGCAACACATTCCTCTTCAACAACAACAACAACCAGCATGTGCGTCTTTAAACGACCATTTGAGTGTAGTTATTTGCAACAACAACAAATTGGTGTATTTGGCCTGTTCATACGTGCGTTGCGCGTTTAAAAAGCTATTTGCGACGCAAAGTGGGTGTGGTGGCCAAGAGAGAAATGTCTGTAAAAGCGCGAAAGCAACGCCGACAGCAATGCCAAGCTAATTGCGTGTGTGTCGCAAAAGCAATTGAACGTGTTTGACATTCAACATTGCTAAGTTGGTAAGCTGTTCCTCTGAGTTGTTGCTGCTATTTCTATGCTGGTGGTAAAAAACAAAGCAAATCCAGCTGCTTTTACGGCAGGTGACAGTGAATTATGTGCTAAAGTTTGCGTGGCTGGTAGCATCTTAAACGTTTGCGTTTTGCTAATATGTTGCGGCAACATGTTGCTATAAACATACTTATGGCTTAAAGATATTAAAAAAGTGTGTGAATATGTTATTTTCAAGTTTTCCATTAATATCTATGGCATCTCAATTATTTGCTTTTGTCAAAAGGTTGCGCCAACATGTTGCAGTACACATATGTATATATAGCCACAAATGTTGCTACGAGTCAAAAAAGTCTGCAAATACATTTGAAGTAGCTTTTTTTTACATTTTTCTTTAATATTTTTTTCTCTTTTTCCAATAATTTTTCTTCTTTTATTAATGGTTTTCTTTCATTGTATCTTCCTAGTGTGCTCTGGTCACGTGTGCCTGCCAATGTTTTGCAAATAAATACATTCTTCGCTTGCGGCAGATTAACGTGACAATCATAATAAATTGCCATTAAGCTAGCAGTAGTCGACAGAGTGGATAATGAGCAAATTGCAGATAGCTGTGACTGAAGAATATACGAGAAGACCCTAGGTGTAGCACAGCTAATTTTCTTTTTCATATTTTTTTAAATATTCCTAGCGCTCACGTCAGAATGTCTAACACGTTCTGAGATTAAAATAATGTGTTTGACATGTTTTATTTTTTAATGCATGTTGTTTGGCGGGTTTGACAAAATTAATGTTTTGCTGGCGGGAAAATTTGCATTAGACAAGAATATATGTACACAAAGCATGGTCTTTATAATATGACAGCTCACTTGTCATTTAGAAATATTTTTTTTGCAGCTAAATCTCAATATCTACGTGTAGCTTTTTGT
Source organism: Bactrocera neohumeralis (assembly GCF_024586455.1). Taxonomy (NCBI): domain Eukaryota; kingdom Metazoa; phylum Arthropoda; class Insecta; order Diptera; family Tephritidae; genus Bactrocera; species Bactrocera neohumeralis. The sequence continues at coordinate 65,633,727 of NC_065921.1, read as the reverse complement.
TTTGTAGCGCAAGCCACATGCAGTCAGTGCCTATTTGCTATTAAGCCTCAATATTGTTGTACATTGTTTAATTTATATGTCACTACTTTGACAACTTTGCATTAAAATATGTGTGTAAAAATTGCTTCAGCCTACAGCGATATGGCGAACATCATAATATTTGCTTATTAATTTAAATGACAAAGACTGTAAGATTATGAAAGTATTCTCTCCGAGCCTTAAGTTCATTCACATTCGATTTTTTCCGGAAAGAAAAATTTAAATGCAAAGGCGTTTTTATGCGTTCTATCATTTTTAAGAATTAGCACATTTTTAGTACACTTTTAATGCATCAAAATTTTTTATATACGTTTTTTTGTTAACTGAAATTAGTTAAAGTTCTTTCTGTCTATTTTAAATTTTTAGTACTTATCGAAATTGGGATTATTTTGCCAAATAACGTAAATTTTAGTACTTCTCATGCATAATTTTTTTAAATTCTGACTAAAAAATTGTAATGTCGGTCAATTTAGTACATTTTTAGTACACTTTTAATACATCAAAAATTATACGTTGTTTTCTTAACCTAAATAAACCAAAGCTGTTATGTTATTATTTTAAATTTTAGTACATTTTTCGTACTTCACGAAATTAGGATTATTTTGCCAGTTAACTTAAATATGTTTGTCAAAAAAGTATGCGGTAGTAGTGTGAAAGCGATGTTCTGGTTTTATTCGTCGCATTTTATTTTCTTACGTGTTTGATTGAAAGTCGTTCGTGTTTTATAGCGTGTCAAAATAAAGAGAAAATACGGCAATTTTAAAGATAAAGGCAATGCATTCAAGCCGCCAAAAAAATTTGTGCAGTTTATAATAGTTTCCATTTAACGATGGTTTCAACTTTCGAAAATTGCGATAAAAATGAAATTTAAAATTAGATATACTATGAGTCATCAAAAATTCATTTCAATTTTAATAAAAAAAAAACATTCAATTAAAACACCGCAAGACTTTTTTGACAACCCATTATTAGTAGTGTTGATGCACAAACCTTTTACACTAAAAAAATGTGTTAAATAAGTTTCGAATTTATAACTTTTCTAAAATGAAATTTAAAATTAGATATACTAAATGTAAGGTTTTTAAATAGAATAAAAACAGTACACTAAAATTGAAATACGTTTCTATATTTCATATCTTTCATAACTTACTACTTTTTAGTGGAAATGTTTTGCGCAATTCGCTAATACATATGCTATGAGTAATATACAAATGCATTTTTAGTACAAACGATTTAGTGCTTAACTCATAAATATACTATATTTCATAAAGTATAAGTAATACCTATATAAATATTATTGAAGTAATAAGTTATTTGACGAAAATCATGACTTTAAATTTTTAGTACACTTTTGGTACAAGCATGTTTACGATTTAAATGTCATTTATTTTGGAAGACAGCACTGTAAGTAAAACAAGTCTCTAAATTATTTTTTTTTGTAAAAATTTTTAGAACACTTTTAGTACAATAATTTTAACGTCGAAAGCATATTTTGCTGGTCATATTTTTGAATACTTTAGTTTTACGAAGCATATCAACTAATAGTTAAAGTTCAACTAAACATATTTAGTACTAATTTAGTACTGCTTACTGAAAATAATTTAAAATTTGTCTGTTTACGTGAATTTATAGTTAGCTGCAATAACTATTATGGCAACTATAATAACAGTTAATAAAAAAGTGTGTGTTTAGAAAATTTTGCACTACTTCCAATCCGGAAATATTTTAAGTACCAATTTAGCAAAGCTTACTGATGTTATCAAAAAATGTTTAGCACATATGTTGAAAACTCTTATTAGGAGAAGTTTGGTTTCTACTTATACTAGATCCAAAAATACTTTTGGTACTTTAGAGTCGTATGCTCTTTTAATACTCCAGACACCTAAATGTTTACATATATCAAATAAAATCCACAATTAGCAAGCAATTTTATTGTTTTAATACTTTTAGTACTAAATTAACAGGTTAAGTTCGGAAATATTTTCCTTTAAAGACTATTTGCTTCTCGTTCTTTTTTCATTCAGCACTCTTGTAGCTGTCAATCAATATTTGCTTGCATTATGCCACAAGTCCCTGCTACTAATTGCAATCGATACTCCTGTCGTCAGTGCACCGCTAGTCTAATCAAAATCTTGTAAAATGCTCAACTCACTGCAAACAAAATGTGGTCCCACTTTTAATTACAACGACAACACTTTTGTAATCGCGAAGTAGTTGCACTACATTTCCTAACTATGTTTCTGTGTATGCGTTTGCAGGGCTGCACAATCAATACACAAACATACATACACATGTAAATTAAGTAAAGCGATCAATCATGCGCTAAACAAAGCCACAACCATAAACTGGGAGTTTCTCCATAGGAAAGCGCTTGATTTGTAGGCATGCGCGCGCGCCTTTGTAAAAGTAGTGCAGACAGCACTGCCTAGGCACAATATCTGTAGACTGCAGACCGCTGATTGCTGCCATTATCAATCAGTTTAGCTTAGTTGGTAGCGTAGTTGTCAGCATTGCCATGTTCGCTTTTGCATTAATTTGAATTCAGCTTCTAGCTCTTGCGTTTCCATAAAAGTGGCGATCAAAAAAATTATAATTATCTATATCTTTAAGTATGTTATTTTATTAAGACTGTGCTTTGTAGCTGTTGTATACACTCGCAACTTAAATCTCTGTAGCCAGGGTTGTGTGCGTGTTGCTCATTCATTCATATATCTTGCATATTCATTGCAATTTGCTACAGCTGATAATCATAACGGTAATGTTAGTAAGAAAAGTAAACAATGTTTAACCACATGCATTTACATACATATGTGTGTGTACTTTTTGCTTTAAATGCAATTAAATATGCCAATCGAAATGTAATTAATGCGGCCGCAACATGAAAGCCCTCAGCGGTTCGCACGGCTTGCAAGTACACATATGCGTATGTATGTGTAAATACTTGTTGCCTGACTTGCATGCCTAGAAACATGCATATAACGGTGTTTAAGTGCACATTTACATATTTATAATGTTGTATTTGCAGCTAATCAAGCGCGTCAGATCATTACTAGGCAACTTAGTGGCCTTAATGACAGACAAACGAATGTTTTTTGCTTCTTTAATTGCTTTTTATTTCTATTTTAATTAATTATTAATTCATTATATTTATTATTGAATATAATAAATATGGTAGACAGCAAATTTTATAAAAGAAGGTAAGCTGCAGCTCTCACGACTATCCGAACAAAGTTGGAGTTGCATTTGACCAAAAATTGTCAGCTAAGCAGTATTCTAAAAAACAGCTGAGGCGTTGCTACAATAACTAAAACAAAATTATGTACCGTTTTAAGCAAATAATTTATCCTAAAATTATATTTTTTAATATGTTTATGGGACCATTTTAATGCTTTTTAGTACAAATCGAGTGGTTTTGGGTGGACTTTTACTACATTTTCTGCATGAGCTCTTTTGAGTACAGTTTTCAACACCTTAGTACATGTACATTACTTATGTATACAAAGTTAAAATGTGTCAGTACAACTTTAGTAGTTTTTAGTACAATTTTAGTACCCTTTAGTTAAACTAGAGTACTCTTTAGTGCCATTTTTGGTACTTTTCGGTACAATTATAGCATTTTAGGTACACTTTTACACTTTTTTGGCACAAATTTAGTACTTTTTAGTACACATATAGAAGTTTTGAATAAAACATAAATAAGCATCAGCACGACTTTAGTAGTTTTTGGTACAATTTTGGTACTCTTTAGTTAAATTAGAGTACTCTTCATTGCTATTTTAATACTTTTCGGTACAATTATAACATTTTAGTTACACTTTTCCTGCTTTCTGGGAAATTCTTAGTAATTATTTGTACAAATTTATTACTTTAAGTACACTCTTAGAATTTTTTAGTACATGTACTAATCTTCTGCTATTCAATGTACCGTTTTTAAATGCTTAGTAATTGCTGATATAATTCCAGTATTGTGAATTACATTTTAGTACAATTTCTAACGTCACAATATATCCACTATGTGTTTTCATTACCGCTTAATATTAATATTATCAATAATATAAAAAAGAATGAAATTTTTCGAAAAATTTAAATACTTTAGTACATTTTTAGTACTTTTTAGTATAAAGAGTTTTACAATGCATTTTTATTGAATTTTTAGTAGTTGATATCCTTTATAGCATTATTTAGTTTTGGTTCCAAACGGTACTAAAAATTGTAGCAGCACGCTTGAATGTTGGTACCATTTATTAGATTTAATAATGAATGTAAAAGAAAATTTTGGCTATTCTAAAATAAATAAGGAATATATATGTATATATATTGCAATTTATAGATATAAACATGTCATGATTATGAGTTGCAAAATTTTTAGTAAAATATTTTGTACAGAAAATTATTATTTTTTTTTAATTTTAAAACTTTCAGGAAAAAAAACTTGATAACTGAATAGTTTTCGCAAATACTTCACATATTTTAGAAGATTTTTTATATACATTTCAACGTCAATTAAAGTATTAATAATACACATATCTACCAGATTTATGCACCGGACAAAGGAAATACTTCAGATAGTTCTTGTAATGGCACGCAATATTTTTTAGTACTGGTTTCTGGTATTTGTTATTTATTTCTTTGCAGCGCGTAATGTTATTAATTTGTTGGTGCTTTTCTAGTCTAGTAATTTTCTGGTTCTGGTCTTGCCATTTCAACATTTTCATGCAAAAATATGTCATGGCATTATGTGCGAACAAATGCATTCCAAGCATATAAGACTTTATGTATACGATTTTGATCAAATTGTTAATTGCAAAATTCCTTTCGAGTGAGTGCTGCATTAAGCAAAGAGAGTGATTTATTATAAATGTGAAAAAATAAATTAATAAATAAAACTAAAGTTTGCAAAATATAAAAATATAAGCGATTGCAAGTTCGTTGCTTAAGTCTTTTGTGTAATTTATTTAAATTTGACATTATAGTATTTTTGCATTCGGGTCGACTACTGCAATGTGCAAGTACCAAAAAAAAAAAATTTTTATGTGTAAATTTAAAAAAAGGTTTAAATGCAAGCCTTTACTAAATTCTTGAAAATAGCTGGAGCCCATCCGTGGAAGCTTACCAATGGTAACGTCCGTGCACTTGAGCTATTATTGCGCAAAAATTAATGTAAGTTTCTTCGAGAAGCAGTTAATAAAGTAGAACTTCAAGCAACTAATGGACCGTTCGACGCTCTTTAAATAAATTTGGTATTGCTACTGCGGTTGAGCAAAAGGAGCCTGTTTTATCACAGAATAATGTTAAATCTAGGCTCAGAGTTTATTGAGTTCGTAAAGATTGGGCAATTGAGGAGGGGAAAAGCTTTATATGGTCAGGTGAAAATTAGCAGGTACCAATTAGATGGTAATACATATTTTTAGCACCGTTCTAAAGAAAAGTTTCAGTCTACACAGGTAAACATTCAGTTTGATAATAAATAAAGAGTTGTATCTGCATATTATAACATTTCAGTTGCCAGACTTCGTGGACATAAGCGCCTCTCAAGCGGAGGAACTAATTGTTCAACAAGATGTAGAAACATACAGCGAAAACTGTCCAAGAATGGTTCCAAAACCAAAGTTTTAAAACTATCAAATAATCAGCACAAAGTCTCGACCTTAAGCCGATAGGAAATTGGTGGGCATACATTAAGCAGCAGCTGGCTTAGTATCGAATTCCGCCTTCCAATATGGAGAAATTCAACCCATTCATTTACTGAAAACTAGTTTAAGTATGCCTAAACGAATAAAAAGCGTAACAAAGTTCTAAGGTTACTAAAGAAAAGTATACTAAGGAAATTAGGTCTATAGTAAGAGTATAAGTGCAGAACTGTCAAAATGACTTGTATTTGGAAATTATCATATATTTTCGTGCAGGAATAAAATAAAACTGTTTTTTTTCTTTTATTTTCAATAAATTAAAGTATTATCTTTATTCAGGTGTATGAAAGTTGCCGATACTGCAAGTAGAAAAAATGCTATAGGGACATTAAGTCGCATTCAGTACACATGTTGGTTTTGCTAGTATAAGCTAGAATTTCAAATTAAAGAAATATATTGCAAATTCAGTACTAAATAACTTTCATTACAACTTTAAAAGTTTTTAGTACACTTATTTATAAGTAGTTTTTTTTGTAAGGGTTTATATATTGCAAAAACGATTTTCGACAAAGTTTAGTACTTATTTAGAATATAGTAAAATTATAAAAAACTTTAGTACATTGATTTGACTTATTTTCAGTACATTCGGTTTCAAATTAATAATGACAATAATGCGCAAATGCAATTCCAAAATTTTTTGGTACATATTTTAGTACATCTGCCAAAGATTTAAGTACCCTTTTATTACTTTTTAGTACACCAATGTTTAACCTTTACATATGTAATAAAATCACCTTGAGCTATGCACATACAACAAAAAGAAGTACAAAGTGAATAAATACAGCCAAGTAACAACAACAATAAATAATCCATAAAATGCGAATAAAATCACCTCGAAATATATTGAATAATAGTAAGATTATTGTGGACTCCAATAATAAATAAATAAATAAACAAAAAACACTAAAATAAATAAATTGCAAATTCACTTTGTATCGAGCAAAGGCCTAGTTGTACAATTTATCTTCGCATCTATTTGTCTAGCTGTCTTGTTTTACCGGCATTTATCGTGCAGCACATGCGTACATTTTCCCGGCTGTCATATCTGGCAACACCACTTGAACAATTCTACTGACTACCGTTTATTTGTACGTAAATATGTGGATATAAGTTAACTCGGTAGGTGTTATGGCGCTTGCAGATATGAAAACATTAGCAAAAGAAAAAAAATTTATAAAAAATTAAAAATATAATTTTAAAAATTTTAAAATTATAAAAAAATATTAAAATTTAATAACCACGTAAAAATGTAAAAATGCAGTTAAATTTTGTAAAACTTTTTTACTCAAAAAATCAAAAAAACAAAAACAATAATAATGTATACACATAAAATTGTCTGAAAGCTAGTACTAACACAATTTTCAACAATTTGCACCAATTTACAATTTAATTGCTGCGATTTCGGCTTTTCGATTGCTGCGTCACAATTTTGGTTTTGCATGTTTTGTTTACCAATTATTATTTATGTTAAAATTTACAATTTTTTGTTGTATTTTTTTCACTTTGTGAGGTGTTGAGTAAAAAATTTGCATTTTCTTTGGCAAAAGACTTCCTGCTTCAACGCTCAGCTAGTCTTGTGGTTTATACGAGATAAAACTTCGAAAAAAAGTTATGGAAATAATTGTGCCAGTTACCGCATGCCCCATTTGTTGCATTGCTGACAGCTGATAAGCAACTGCTACTGTAACACTGCCAAATTATGTAGCATAACACTTGTCCACCCGGTAAAAATATTTTTATTGAATTTTTTCTCCACTGTGGTAGGTGTGGCGGTCTATGAAATTCAAATTAGTGGCAATTCTTATATAATACCATAATGCAAGCGATAACGGTAGCAGAAAAAGCAAAAAGTTCATAAATTTTGCAAAAACATTAATAAAAGAAAAGCAAATTTTATTGGGCGAAAAAATATGGAAAAAATAATGAAAAATAAAGAAGTGGACTAAAAATTTATAACTTTGAAACAATAAATTCAAGAAAGAAATAGAAAAAAATATTTAAAAAAAATTAAAAATTTCAAAAATTAAAATTAAAAAAAATACTTATTACAAAAATTTGATTTTTTGCAAAATAAATAAATTCTGAAAAATTAAATTAAAAAAAAAAAACAAAAACAAGGCTAAAAAAAATTAAAGAATTTAAAATTCGAAAGATTTTAAAGTTTAAAAATCAAAATATAAAATTTAAAATATATGAAATAAATTTTAAGTGATTAAACCATTAAAAAAATTTAAAATAATTTAAAAAAAATTGGTTGATAGTTGCCGTTGCGCTATAGGAAATTTTAAATTTAAAATTAAAAACAGAAAACATTTGGGGTTGCAGCTTCCATTAACATTTTTATTTAAATCATCAAACCATATTTTTTGTCATTATATAACAGAGAAAAAAAAAGATTTTCAATTAAAACTTACTACAACAACAATATAAATATAATAAATTTTGTTGTTATGCGCCAAAAGGAAGTGAGTATGTATTTTAATTGTTTCTCAACGTTGATATGGCAACAGTTAACTGTATGACCAAAATGCGCAAACGATTTCAGTGCAACTCTGCATGCATGTTTTATGGAAATTATTGCGTTTATATGGTGGCCTATCACTTTTATTACCTCGTGAAAATTTGCATAATATTTCGTTTACTATTTTTATTGTTGTTATTATTGCAATGTTGTAACCTAAATTGGGCGGTATAGCTTGGCAAGTGTTGAGAAGTAATATCGAATTTCCTGCAATAAACATTAGAGGCTGGACCCGAATTTTTGCGCATATGGAAAGGAATATGAAGTCTGCTGTAAGAGCGTACGTTTTTCGTAGTCTAATTTCAAGTTTTATTTACTTGGAAAAGCTCATTATGAAAGCTTTTAAGGTAACCAAAACCAAAAGCAGTTCAAAACTGTGGAGACTACGTGCTTATATGAGAAACATATTCTATAAGCAATCAGAAAAGCTCAAAGCTTCGAATTGTTGATGTCCTTTTTGCATTTGAGCTTAAAAGCTTGAGTTGTCATTTATTTCGCGTAACCAAAAGTGCATTTTATAGTGCTTACGAATTTTTGTTTTTTGGAGAAGTTGTATTTTAGGTTTCTTTGAAAGCTTTAAGCTTTAATTTTTATTGGCTAAAGCTTTCTAACGCTTGTTCACATTTTTTTGCATGAAATTCTTATTTATTGTAATTAACTATGATAAATTTTATACAATTAAAACTTAAAAAGATCAAAAGAGACCTAGTAAGAGATTTTAAAAAGCTTGTGGATTCTAGCGTCATCTATCTATGGATTTTTGCAACTTCATTCAATATGACTTTTCGGCCTGTATCAAATGTTAATTTGAATTGAATAATTTTCAAAATCAAGATAAATATCATTTTATACCCTTTTATGCAATAAGAAATGCGTTTGTGAAGGGTATTATAGCTTCAGTGCTGCCGAACTAAACATTTTTTCCTGTTTCTTGCAATTTTTAGTACACTTGGCGTATGTAAAGCCTAAAATTGCAGGAAAACAGTTTGGTACCAAAAACAAATCTCGTACAATGTTGCCTCAATCACAATAGTTAATGCAACGTATGAAAATTTGAAGAGAAAAGTAGTCTAACGGCATTGTCGCTAGCTGTCACTATTACAGCATTTTCTATTGTTGTTGTGGCTACCAGCCGTAGTCGCCTGCTTATTTATTATACGGTGTAATTAAACTTGAAATATGTGAAAAGCGGTAATGGATGATGCAAGTGTACATGCAACGCCATGCTCCATATGAAAATTTCAACAAAGCCTATAACACGCAAAAGCGTAAAATGGAAACACACATACACACAAATATATGTATGTATATGTACATGCATTGAAATAAAAGAAAACGCATGAAAAGCGATAAAATTGTGCAATAAAAGTAAGGGGAAAAAGTGAAAGATGCTGCAAGATGCTTGCATACACACTCATACATATGTAGAAACATAGTTGGCATTACACGACCACATTAGAGGCGCATCCACGGCAATTCGTCAGCCATTTCAATTGCGCCGCCAGAGCAGCGGTGCTTGCGGCAATCGACGCATTGTTGTTGCATCAATGTCATCATTTTCACGATGCATATAAATAAACACAGTTCATGCTATCAAAAGCGTGTCAGCGTCCGTCTGCTGAGTTTTGCATTTACAACTTGATTTTGAAATTTGCTTTTTCCGGCGTCATCGCTGAGTTATTATCTTTCCTTCTTTCTATCAATTGCTACTCTCTCTCACTACGCAAACGTTCGCTTGTTGTTTGCTGCTGTTATGCAATCGCTGATTACTTCTTAGTTATTATTGTTGTTGTGTTTATTGCTATTGCTGCTCGCATGTATTGTAAATTACACACAAGCAATTGAAGTATCGATATTTTACTATTGTTTATTGTTTTTTTTTTTGGTTATGTTGGAAGTAAAAATCTTTGATCTTAATAGCGGGTGGGTTTCCTTATTACTTTGCCCAATTATTGAGTGCTCTTTTGAAGTTGTTTATGTTTTGAAATTAGTACAGTATTAATACAAAATTTAATTTTACCGAAAATATATATACAAAGTGTATAATATACGAGGGTGGGTAAGAAAACAAGCATTTTTTTGCTTGGAACTATGGAAAATATTAAATACTACCTTTTCATATTTTTTTAAGTTTTTATTATTATTTAGTTTTTAATTTTTTTAACGATGGTTATCTCGTAAACTTAATCGAAAAAATTTTTAGAGACCAATTTGTGCAGGATTAAATTTCCTATAAAACGAGGTTTGCCATTTATAATGCTTTTTTTCATTGAGTTATAAAATTCATATGAAAAAAAATTGCTTTAATATAATAAAAATTCATCAAACAATATCTTTTAAATGGGTTGGTTGAAAAAAAATGCACGAAACTGCAATTTTCTACAAAATCTTTGCAATCGGAATTTTTTTCAAATAGTTGGAGCGAGATACATTTGCGTTTTTCTATCTGATAATAAGCAACAAATAGTAACTGTAAGACGGAGCACCTTCCCGTTACAATTAAGAGCTCTTAGTTTGTTACTTTTTTATTTTTATTCGCACCATATAAGAATCGTCATCTGTAAATGGTGTTCCCATTAAAACATTTTCTGTTTTACAAGTATCATAGATTTTTCCCTTGCCCCGGGACCGCTACGTATTTCTTCAAGCCAGGGTTTCCTAGATGGACTCTTTGCTTGTCAGTTTCTGAGCTGAAGCTTTGGAGAAACTTTCTTAGAGGTGTCTAAGAACCCATGTTCCAGAATTTTAAATTTATTTAATTTTTTATTTTGGAAATTGTACTTAATAATTAAAGAATTGAATTTAAAAATTATTATTAGAGTAAAAAAAAGAAAATTAATGTATATTAAAATAATATAACTTGAAACCAAAAATTTAATATTTCCTTCAAATTTTTTATTTTAATTTTCATAATACTAATAAAAATAAAACTTTATAAGAATCAAAGCTCAGTAGTAAAAATTTCGAGATTTGTAAAAAAATTAATTTATTGCATTTAAAAGCCCTTCAGCTTATTTCCAAACAGCGATGTTTACCACTAAGGAAATACCAACACGTAGAAAATGTAATTTTTATTTTTGAAGCAGACCAAATACACTGCAATTCTCAACTTCCAACCAGCCTGCGACTCGTCAAGCAACCAATTTGTCGCTGCCACAGCCAATCATTATCCATTTGACAAAGACTTGCATGCTTCCTCCTACAATGAATGGCACAGCCACTTGACATGCAACACGGGAAAATGTCAAAAGGCATGCATGAAAATGCTGTATTATAAAACAACAACAGTATGAAAAAGGCTTGCTGGTTACAAGCGAACGTTGCGCGTTGTATGCTCATAAACAGTGTGAATATGCAGCAAAGTGTAATCAAAATGCAAACTAGCCGCGAAGAAGCCACAGTAACAGCAATAAAGGTCAACAACTATCCAAAGTGGCTAATGGCGCTTCTTGTTGGTTGACAGTCACTTTGGAGGGGGTGTGAAATTGAAGACGGCATATTAATAAATGCAAATGGCGATAGATTGCGAGAATAAATATCATTTTTAATAAATTGTGTGGGTAACTAATTTAGTAGTTGTTGCTTTAAGCACCGCATATAGACTAGATTACTGGATGGTGTTTTTAACTAAGCGAATGAATTTGAGAGCTCTTGCCAAGTAAATATTTAAAATAATAATGATAATAATTTTGATATTTTAGTAAGGTTTAGTTTATACCGATTATACTTTAATATTTATATAAATTTTCCATAATTTCTTTCAATTTAGCAAATATTTCTGTGTCTAGACTTGAAGCGCTTCGAAAATCATGCCTAGTCCATTTTTTTGCATCATCTTTTGGAGAAAAATTAATTAACATTTAATAGTAACAATTTAAACATCTTCTTAATTGAGTCAATTAATAAATTAAATACATACAGGTACAATTTAATAATTGCCTCAATACGCAGGCGGTCGACTAGCGGTATTACAGTTGTTAATATGTATAAGAGATAATACACAGTGTTTTCATTGAAAAAAATTGTAAATTTTTCACATACAGTAACTACAAATCGAGTTGGTTTGTAATTTTTTTCAGATTTAAGGGATAATTTAGTAAGTGTCTCAATTGGAAAGCCATATGAAATGACCGATTACAGACATTTCATATGACTGATTACAGACATTTTCTATGCCTTTTCAAAGTTAGACTTTATTAGCTATTTCAAATAACTATCTCCTTAATTGAGTCAATTAGTAAAGTGTCTACAAACGGAAACAAAATGCTAATTAAGTCAATTAAGAAGCAGTGAAGCCTTTATATAGATTTGACCATAAAAAATATTTATATATCGAGCAGAATTGAAATGTATTGACAGAAAAGGATGCAAATGTATTATAAAAAGGAATAAAGAGTTCAAGTTGGACCATTTAAGGGAATAGCTAACATCAAAATTCCTTATGGCAACTGAATTTTTCGATTATTGATTTATATTGAAGTATATTTTTCTTTTGATGGAACTCTATTTTTATCAAGGACATTTCAGCTAGCTCCTAGTGCCATATATTCCCAAAACAAAAACAAAAAAACTAAAACGAAAACCGTAAAAATTTCCAATTTGCATCTATGAAATCAAAATTTTTATATTATAAAAAAAAATATAAAAAATGCGCTTGCAAGGTCAAGTTAGATAGCCACCTAGTGACCAAAAGTAGTAATTACAGTAGCACAAAGCCAGCGGGTGCGCACCAATTAGCCCAAAAGCAAGCGATGATTTGTGTGAGAAAATTAGAAAAATAGTAAATAAATAAATTATATGCAATAATAATAATGGTAATTGTGCATTTTGATAGGTATGAAGAAGGCGCAGTTAAATAAACAAAAACAATTAAAGGTAAAACGGTGGCGAATGTTAGTATGAGTATCAAAATAAAATTCCGCCAACAAGCAACACCCTAAAATTGCAAACAAACGTGTTATTCAACTGATGTGTGTTGTTATGAGTTTGAATGGGGTTAATGAAGATGCTGCTGGGCAAAGTTGAAGTTGCCACACTTGAAATGTTGGGCGAGTGTTTGTTGTAAGCAATCACTTTTTAATTATTATTTTGTGTTATGTGTAATTATAGTAAATACCTTCGCGCCTTTAAAGGCCGGAGATATGCAAATAAGCTGCGCTACAGCAGAGGTGTGTTGACCAGCAAAATGAAATTAGTATATGAAAATTTTTACGATTTTGTATGCATGCACATATCAAATATATAATTTCTTTGCATACCTATGAAATTTATATTAAAAAAAATTAATGGATTTTGCAAATTTAATTGTGTAAAATATATAAATATTATATAATACAAAATAAAATAAGTTTTGGAAATTTAAATAAATTTGAAAATTTAATTTGTTTTTGAAAAAATCAAAATTAAATAAATTTTGAAAACTAAATTTTTCTGGGAAAAAATTAAAAGCGTTCATATGAAACTTCCATATAAAACAATTAAAAAAACAAATTTTAAGTAAATTTTAGAAATTTTATTTTTTGAAAAAATTAATGAAATTTAAAATCCTCATTAAAAAAAAAAATTAAGTAAATTTTAAAAATTTTATTTTTTTTTTTAAAACCAATGAAATTTAAAATCTTCATTTAAAAAAAATTTAATTTCATTGATTTCTGCGCACTGTTTTCATACCCACTACTGCCAAATCTGTTACTTTATTACCGTCTATCTAATTTTGTTTTTTATTTTTTTTTTTTAATAGAGACTGCGTGTCTTTTATTTGCACGTAATTAACCTTTAGCGGTTGTACGCACGCACTCAGCAGTTTCGCTATTTTATTATACGCGCGAATTTCTTGTTTTCAATCAATAAACAATTTGCACACTTTTCGTATACAATTTACATATGATTACTTGCGTTTGAGTGGCATTTTTGTACGCCTGCTAATTATCGTTAGTGCCGAATTTTAGCCAGCAATGTTTTAATTGTAGCCAAACAAAAGACTTAAGTAACGAACTTGCTTGGTAATATTGCCAACTTTTTTATTTGAAAATATTTATGCGGCGTGATTAGTTATGTGAGTGTTTTATTGATATTTTTTTATTTTACTGACCGTAAATTTATTGAAATTGCTGGTGATGTGTTATAAAGATTTTTTAATAACTCATAGATTTAAAAAAATGTAAGAGTTAAAAAAAAATTTAAAAATTTGTTTTAAGAATTTTGGCTTTGATTATTTTTATAATTGTTTTTATATTTTTCAAATTCTGCTGTTTAAACTTTTTGAATATTTATTAGTAAAAGTTTAAAATATTGCCATCGATACACTTTTGAAGTATATTTGCGAAAGAAATATTATATTTATATTTTTTAATGTTTTTTTTTAAACTGATTTTCCAACAATCATTAATTTTAGTCTTAGATTAAGTTGCATATTAGTACCAACTTAAATAAATTTTTCAAACTAATTAAAACTCGATTGAAATTTAAAAGTTAAAAATTACAATTTAAAATTAAAAATTAAATATGAGAGATTATATTAAATTTTTAAATTGATTTTACTCTGCTAAAGTTTAAAATGTAGGTTATGTTATGTTTTGTTTTTTAATGTAACTAATTTAGAATTTAACATCAACATTTATTTTATATTAATAATATATTTATTTTAAAAGTGTCCATAATTTAATTTAATTTCAGTACTTTTTTACCAAAATTTATTTTGAAAATTCCAACATTCACTCATATATTCTTATGTACATATGTATGCGATTGCCAGTGTGTTGCATTATATGCTACTTTGAATTTATGTTTTTCCCAAATCTTTAATTGAGTTGACATTTGGCCGACATTTATGGAATTTGGCAAAACAGCATACACATTTATGCCTCATTAAAATAAAAAAAATTGGCTAACAAAAATATTTTGTTTCTTGAAGTTATGGTAATTTAATGGTTTAACAACTTTGGCCTAAAATTAGCAGAACGGTCAGCTTCGTTAGCATAAAATGAATTTTTATGTATTTTTTAAGAGCATTTTTTTTAATTATAAGTCATTAACTAAATAAATTAATTAATATAATTCTAATTTTTTTAACAATATTTAATTTAGACGTATTCATTATAATTATAAATAAAATTTAAATTTTATAAATCTCAGTTTCAATATCAATTTTAATTTCATTCCCATTTTTAATGAATTAACTTGTATGATTTAAGTATTTAATTTATTCTTAATTTTAGTTAATTTAATTAATTACCTTAAATAGAGATTTTAATGTTTGTTTAATTTTAATTTCCTTCTTTTTTAAAATAAATTAATTATTTATATTAATTTAAATTTTAATTTATTTTTCTTTTTTAATTTTTTGTTAAATATTTTAAATGAGAAAAATTTTAATTAATTACTTTACTTTCGATTTAAAGATTTTAATTTTTTGTTTAATAATTATTAAAACTATGTTTTTAATTCTTTTTATTCTTAAATTTTAATTAATTAAGTAATTACTTTAAGTAGAGATTATAATGGTTGTTTAATTTTAATTTCCTTACTTTTAATTAAATTTAATTAATTATTTATATTAATTTAAATTAAATTTATATTTCTTTTTTAAATTAATTTTAATAATTATTACATATTAAATGAGAAAAATTTTGATTTAATTTTTGACTTTCGATTTCAAAATCAATTTTAACTTTGTTCCAATTTGTAATTAATTAATTAAAACTTTGTTTTTAATTCATTTATTCTTAAGTTTAGTTATTTTAGTTAATTAATTTAAACAGAGATTTTTGTCTTACTTTTTGTTTGCATTTTATTTTTTTTATTTTTTTAGCTTTTATTTAAACTTAACTATTTATTATTAAATATAAATTGAATATCTAATTTAAAAATATAATAATTGTTACTTTTAAATTAAAAATGGAATACAAATTTTATATAATTTTAATTTAAAAAAGTAATTTAAATTAATAAAAATTAAAATAAATTTATATTTCATTTTTAATTTGAAATTAACGACTATTATAATTTTTAATTAGAGGTTTAATTTGAATTATAATTTTAACTTAATTTTTAATTTAACTTTCACATGTATACTTCATTTCAATTTTGTATTTCAATAATAATTTCATAACTTTGTTATTAATTTAATTAATTACTTTTTATTAGTTTGAATTAAGTTAATTTTTAATTTTTAATTTTTAATTTGAAATATAGTCTTAATTTAACTTTTTTTATTTTTGATTTTCATTTTGAAAGTTGTTCAAATTCAAATTTAATTTTTGTGTTCAACAGAACTTAGTTGTTTTAAATTTTTACTATATTTTTTTATATTATACTATTAAATTAACATTTACCAGTTGTTACATTAATTTTATTACATTAGCTTTTAACATTTGTGTTTATAATTCTTTGTATTTTTTTTTTTTTTTCATTTTATAGAAGACGTATTTTGCAAAAAAGTTTCCACAAATCACGCGTTTAGCCACTAAGCTGCCAGCTGTATAGGAAACATTATTTTTTTATAAAAAAAATTGCAGTGCTTCTAAACAATTGTCCAATTGTGCAACTTGGTTATATTTTTCTACTCAACGTGATTTACACTTCTTCCATATATTGCTACTTGTCGATGCTTTTGCCATTTGTTGCATGCATCTTCATAAAATTTATATTGCCTCGAAGCATGAAAACTAAATTGACCTCAAAATTCTTGGCTCATTGTGGTCAAATATTGGCTTTCAGGGCAAAATAATGGATAATACCAGTTAAAGCAACCTGTTGCAACAATATTTTTACGACTTCGTTTTGGGCACAGCTGCGTATCCGAAACTCAAAAGAATTTTAGTTTTCTTCAAAGCAGAAATCAGCTGTATTATTTTGTTGTTATTTTTGAGTTTGCTTTACCGATAGTGAATTAAGCAGAATATTTCTAAAATTTTATGCGCTTTTAAGAATTTTTGTGCGAAATTTTTAGTTACTATTGCCAAAACAGTAGACTTAAGCAAGAAACTTTACGGCTTTGGCGCAAGCGAGCTTTGCAACCCAGCAACGGCGCTGCCTCTAACACTTTGGTGCTAATAACTGCAGCGATTTCAGGCTTCCTGCTTGCGAATGCCGCCAGTTTTAAGTCTATTTTGATTTAATTTAGCACTTTTTCGTTTGTTTTTTTGAAATTAAATTTTTTTGTGATTTTATTTTTACCTTTCGCGGTGCCACGCCGCTGAATTGGTGCTCTGCAAGCGCATGGCGGCGAGTTTTTTAACGTTCTTTTGCTGTGCGTCGACGGAGCGGCGTCTGATTGCCTTGTTTGTTGCATAATAATAATCGCACATGTGTGCATGTATTCGCCGACGCCGGCATAGTGGCACACAAAACGCATGTAATTGTTCATCGCACAAACACACACACACATTTGCAACATATTTTTGAACTTTTAATACTTTTGAAATTTTTCCCAAATTTTTAGCAACACACTTTGCTTGTTAATATAACGGCACTCGCGTGCTTTAACAACATTTACAACGTCTGCGAATTGAGTTGTCGTTCAATGTGTGGTGGCATGCGACGACAGCAGCAGCTGTTATTACATCGTGTGCGTTGCTTTGCTGATTTTTCTGTTGCTAGGTTAGTCGGCTGCTCGGCTGGTTTTGCTCGCCTAGCCAACAGTGCGTTGCTGCGCAGGCGAGCACGATTAGTTTGCGTGCAACATGTGCGTGGCAAATTTTTACTCTAATGACATTACTTTGGGGTTTGTTGTTACTTTTTATAATTTTGGCTATAAAGGTTTTATTTGATTTCGGGTACTTGATAATAGATGCTTTAGTGAATGAATTAAAAAAAAAATAGAAATCGAATTTTAAATTAAATTGAAAAAAACAGAAATCATAATAATTTTGTAGTTAAAATAAATATATTTTACAAAAATATACATATGTATATAAATCGATTTATTCAATTTATAGCAGCATTTTATATTAAATTTTAAATTAAATTATAAAAATTTAAAAATAATAATAAATCGAAAATTAATTTTTTAACTATGTGTTCAGTTTGTATGGATGGCAGCTATATGCTATAGTAATCCGATCTGAACAATTTCTTCTGATATTACATTGTTGCCTTAAAAATTAATCTATACCAAATTTCGTGAATATATCTTGCCAAATGTGAAAGTTTCCCACACAAGTATTTGATTCCGGTCATTCAGTTTGTATGGCAGCTATATGCTACAGTTAACCGATCTGAACAATTTCTTCGGAGATTATATTATTATCTTAGAGAATAACCTGCGCCAACTTTTGTGAAAATACATTGTGAAATGTGAAAGTTTTCCATACAAGAACTCGATTCCGATCGTTCAGTTTGTATGGCAGCTATATGTTATAGTGGTCCGATATCGGCAGTTCCGACAAATGAGCAGCTTCTTGAAGAGAAAATGACGTTTGCAAAATTTCAAAACGGTATCTAAAAAACTGAAGAACTAGTTCGTATATATACAGACAGACAGACGGACAGACAGACGGACGGGCATGGCTAAATCGACTCAGCTCGACATACTTATCCTTTATACATATACATATATACTTTATAGGGTCCCTGATCCTTCTTTCTGGGTGTTACAAACTTCGTGACAAACTTAATATACCCTGTTCAGGGTATAATAAATGTGTCTGTTAATCTAAACATTTTTGAGTATGGTAAAATACATGTTTTAATGACATTATGATATAAAAAAATTTAAATAATTTTGAGTCAGTTTTATAAAATGTATTTGCTTAAAGAAACTATAAAAATATTTGATATAATAAAAACAACAAATCATTTGATTTAAAAACTGTGTTATAACAAAAACTTGAGCAATGTTTATTTTTGAAAAATTATATTAAAAATTCCAAAAAATATTTTTTTAGTCTTTTGAATTTATTTTTAATTATTTGTTGATTTTTCTCATTTTGGAAATAAGGTACTTTTTTAATGATTATCCATGAATTATGTACGTCAAATTTGTAAAAAAAGAGAACAGGCTCCGAAAAGTTATAATAAATAGCATCAAGTTCGTTTCTTAAGTCTTTTGTGATTACTTCGGAGTTTCAATGTTTCGTTTAAATTTTTATACATTATTTCAAAATAAATGTATAACTTCTTTAAGATGCTTTAATCTAAATTTTTATCATAAGTTTAATGCTTCTAAGAAATTGTTGTATGTACATTAGAGCGAGCGTTGTTTCCCAACTTACCTTTTTTAGAGGAAACATTTTGTATTATTTTTTGACATTTCTAGATTTACTGAGTTAATGCAAATTTCCAAAAAATGTATACAAGGGGAAAGAAAAATGATTTAGGCACGGTTTCAACTGAAAATGTAGAGCTTACATTGGATAAAATTATTAATGCAAAAACTGAAACTTCAAGGGGCGTGTGCAAAAAAAATTATCTTCTGGGGAAATAACGTACACCCTAATATATATACATGCATCCGAATCTGAATAAAAAAACACATCGACATAGGATAGCAGCTCGAAACTCATATAAATTTTAGTTTCACAAACAAATGCGATCACTTAAGCCTCTTAAACATTCAGATCACAATAGAAATTTTCCCACAAAGTTTTAAAAACATGTAAATCACACTTGGAGCTCTATTGCTTTGCATGCAAGGCAGCCTCAAGCGGCATTTACTGCACGTTAACATACACATACGCATATGCTTGGAGTGTTTTTTCGTTCATTTCGCTAGTAAAGTGTGTGACTTTATTGCTGGCATTATAAACAGTTTCTTTATTTGAAGAGTGAGAGAAAACCACTTGCCTTACAAGTGCGTCATTTGCATATTTACCCGCAAAGGCTCATATATCAGCTGTTTTATGCAAATATTTATGTTTGTATGTGCATAAAAAGTTGTCGCTGATAATTTGTAGTGTAATGCATTAAATAATGCATAAAGTAATATGCTAAAGTGCCAGCAATGGTTGAACTACACACTTCTTTCGGTGTAAAATTAAGAATTAATCAATTACAAGTAACAAATTAATATTTTTTTTATTGTAAATGCAGGTTAAGCGGTTTGCTGAAGCGATGCTGCATTTGCAAGAAAATAATTCCGAAGGTGTGGTTTGAGAAAATAAATGTCCAAAGTTGAAGAGAATGTTAAAAAAATGTTAGCTATATTTTTGAAAGCTCTCCAATAACAATTCAATTCTTTTAAAATATTTTATAAAAAGATCTTAAAAATGTTCAAAATTTAAAATAAAAAATTAAAATATTAAAATTTTTGTTTCTATGTGGCTCATAAAAGAAATTTAGAAACAGAAATGTAAAAATTAACAAAAAAATGTTTTAATTATTAAAAAAAAAATTTTATGTTTGAATTTTCTGTTTCAAAAATTTAAAGTCATTAAAATTTTTGTTAAATTTTAAAAAGAACAAAAATTCGACTGATGTATGGGTATATATTTAACCTTCATAGGTTCAGAAAGTTTATAAAAGTTTGAAATTATATATATATAAAAAACATTTTTTTTTAATTAAAATAATTTTAGAATGAAAAATAAATTTCCTAATAAAATTAAAAAAAATTTTAATTTATATATATACATCATGCAAAGGTTTATTTAAGTTTCTATTATGTGTAATCCATTTGCCTATTTTTCTTTCCTCTCAAGTAAATATTTTCATTTAATCAAGAATACCCCGTTTAAATAACTTTATTGCTTGAAAATGTATGATTGACTTAAAAAAATATATTAGAACATTAATTAGAATTTTGTAAACAATTATTTTTTTGGAAAATATGTAACCACATTTTTTTTAATTAAATTTTTTAATTAATTTTATTTTAAGCACAGACGTTAAATAATATTATGAAAGAACTCGAAATGTTAGACTTTAAAAAATCTAAAATGTTTATAATTGTTTTAAAATTATTTGTACTTATTTCAAATTCTTTTTTTAATTTCTTTGCGGTTCTTTGTAAAACCAAACGTTCAAGTGACAAAGCATATTTTTACGAAATACTTTCAAAAATATCCACATTTACTATTCAAGTTTGTTGCTTTAGTCTTTTATACTTTCCGCCATATTAATTTGCATGCAATTTTCAACTTTTACTATCTTTTACTGAATTTCTGACGATCACGTTTTTGTTTAAGGCATTTCGAATAACAAAGTAGCATCCTATTCTGCATGCTATGAAATATGAAATATTTTTGCAAGCAAGCAAGTCATAGTGCTCAGCGCCACGTGACTTTGGCGCACTTAAAAACTGCTTCTGCTGCTCGAATATACTTTTTTCCATACAAATGTATGCAAATGTATATATTACAGTCACAATCACTTGCACTTGAATTTTTATTATAATTACTTTATTGATTTCAGCAAATTTAATAGTCATTAATCTTGCTTCGCGCCGCTCAAGTAATCACAGTCGTTCTCAGACACGCGATTCTTGGCTTAAGAGCTGCTGGCAAGTTTAAAGCATTATAGCTTGAAGATGTGCACTTTCAATTTCAATAGGGTTTCTCGCAGCTTTGCTTCTTTGCCAGCACCATCTTCTTTGCAAATATCAAGGCCGCCAACTAGCAGCAGCCATCACGACGAGCTTAGAAAACAACACAATTACAAATACAGCTGAAATATGTTTATACCAGTTGGCATGACAGCTGGTGTTGATTGCAACAGCCAAGAACTGACAAAATGCCATCATCTCTTTGCTGACTGCTTTTTTGTTGTTTAGCTTTGCTCTAGGTAACAAATCTACGAATTGAGTGGTGCGAAGACGTCAGCCAGCGAGCGGCATTATTTACTTGTTTTGGCATGCAATACGCCAGCAAGCAGGCTGAAGAATAAAAAACATAAATATGCAAATCGGGTTTTAAGTGATGGACAATAGAAGCGCTGCCGCTGACTGAAGCGCTTGCTGGCTGATTTGATGGCTATTTTATTTTAATTCGCTTGATTTGCATGGCAGAAATACCCTGTGGAATTACTTTATGGCTGCTTCTGCAAATATTGGCTTTGGGCTTAGTAATAAACCTAAAATTTATTTTTCATGAGTAGTTGATTCTCAAATCAAAATTTGTTATAAAGAAAAATAAAATAATTATAAGCTTTAATTTTTCTTATTGGAGAGTATTTCTAGTGTTAAGATAAAAGCAAAATGTCAGAAGATTGGTTTAGAGGGCGATTATGCTCAGAGTAATTGAAATTTCGATTTTTTTCTTTCCGAATTCAACATTGTAATTATAATTACGTTAAACATGATCAAAAGCTATGAGAACAAAATAAACTCTGGCAAAATTTATAAAATATTAATTCATAATAAACAAATTTTTTTCACCTAAAATATAATATATTTTCCATAAAAAGAGTAATTTAAAATTTAAATTTAATATTTTAAATGGTAAACAAATATTACTTAATATTGTTTAAAATATCATTATATTTATATTTAAGAAATATTTTTGTTATAAGAAACATATTTTTCTTAAATTTGATTTTTTTAAAGATTATTGTTTTATAGCAGAATTGTTTAATATACATATTTTTATTATTTTTGCACACCATAAAATCTTATTAAAATTCTATTTCCATAATTTTTCATAATCAATTTCAATTTCGCTGATCACCAATTGTATATACGAATTATGTAAGCCAAATAATTGAATAAAAGTTTATTTAAAAAAATGAAACATTTTTTTATAAGAAGAAATTCAACGTGAGCAAAAAAGTAAATTTTAACGCTTTCCTTGCTTAATATTTTCCAAATTTGCTTTCATAAAAATATTTTTGAATTTTTGGTTCATATTTTCTTCGATTTTTTGAATATTTTGAATATGCATATATTTGAAATAAATTTAATAAGGTTTAGTTTATACCATGGCGATCTTCAAAAGCTTATTTTCTATTATTTTTTTATTTCAGACATATAACTCAAATACCAGAGATCCTCAATTAATTAATTTCTTACCAAATTTTACTCTTGATTTTTTTTTTCATTTTTCATAGATTAAGTCTTTTTATGTGAGCAACTTCTATTATAATAAAAATTGCTTCGCAATATCATGTGGAAATCAACTTAAAAACTGGCATTCGATCTCGTCTGCGGCAATGTAACGCGAATTTATGTTGCAACGTAAAGCAATCCCAAGGAAATGAGTACATTAAATCAGTTCGAAAATCGATTTAAAGCATGTTACGCTCCCCATGTGAAGCACAGCTGTTATCGCTGTTGCAGTATACTACACATTTGATATACGCGTTTAAAAAGTTAACAAGGCACATGAACAAGGCACATGAATTATGACCACTTCATAAGTGTACGCATTAATTTTGTGGTGAAATGTTGTAGAAAGAAGTGGTGCAACATGAGTGGTGAGCAAAAGCTGGTTAAGTTGTTCAAATATATATGCATTGGTTTACTTAGGGTGGGCATGTTACTAAACGGAAATATTTTAGATTAAAAAGTATTTTTTAAAATATGAGAGTATTTTCAAATTTATTTATAATTTTTATTAAAATCTTTAAATAATTTTAATTAATGTATTTATTTTAAAATATTTTCTTTTTCTGTTATTTTCGTCAAAAATGGACTTAATTTTTTTTTAATCTCTTTAGTACATATAAAAAAAAAAATATAAATAACTATATTAATATTTTTTTATAACAAATCGATGAAATTTTAATTAAAAAACTGAAATAAGTTTTTTTTTTTTTATTTTTTGTGAAATTAAATTTTTTTGTCAAATAATTTTTCTAATGAATATTTTTGGTCAAAATAAATTTTTTTTTAAATAATAAAGTTTTTTTCTGTTTTTTCTTTCAAATTCATAAATTTTAAACCCTTCTTCAACTTCAAATTTCAAGCTAACAATTCCTAATTATCTCATAACCGGTAAGGCCATCTATGGCAGCTACTAATTTCCCATTACATGGGCTATGTTGAAGTCAGTGTAGCGTAAAGGTCGCCTGCACGCATTGACTAGTGATTGCCACATGTTACGCGCTGCGGCACAAGTATGCGTGAGCCCTTGAAGTGCGCGTTGTAGTGAATGTGGTTTGTGTTAGCAAATAAGTAGTAAAGAAAAACGATAAAAGTTACAAGTTAGTTTTAGTTCAATTTTATAAAACTATTAAATATTGGTGATTTCGAATTTTTGTTCAGAACTTCTGTGTTGCCTGGGGCGTATGAGTAACATTTTTTCTGTCAGTGAATGTTAAAGCAATGTAGAAATTGATATAAAAAATTTATTATGCTATGGCACCAATAAAAATTAATTACTTACAAATATTTTCAACAGGGTTATAAAATTTTTTCAGATTTTTTTTAAAGGTATAAAGAAACAATTACTGTGCAGACGGACATATATATGCCAACTAGTCTGTCAGTTTCTGAGATATCGATTTGAAATTGTGCACATGTTCTTTTCTCCCCAAAAAGCTGCTCATTTGTCAAAAATATCGATATCGGACCACTAACGAACATTGTTGCCATATAAACTGTTTGAGCAAGCTTAAGTCTCTGAATGGAATACTTCTTTATTTGGCAAGAGTAGCAAAGCAGCGCTATAGTCTTCAAACAGAAGACAGATCTGACAATTATAGTGTTTAGCTGCCATATAAACTAATCGATCAAAACCAAGTTTTTGTATAGAAAACTTTTTTTTGCGAAGACATCTTCACCAAATTTGCCCCAAAATACTAATAAAGGTAGTGCAATAATTTCCTAAGAAGTTGTTCCGATCGGATCATTATAATATATAAATTAAAAATGATCGACCAAAATCAGAACAAATTTTGCCATATATCTTTTTGAACAGTAAGAAATGCACACGGGAACGGTATTAGAGCTTCGGTACAGCCGAAGTCAACACTTTTTCTTGTTTCTAATTATTTACAATGCAAATCTGTGTTTTAATTTGCCATTTTAAATTTTCCTTTGTTCACGAGTACATATTAAATATCACACACTCAATAAAGCGCCACACAGCCACACCTTCTGGCTTCATTTCCTATTTCATTTGCTAAATGTATTTATGTGCTTTTACAAAATAAACTTATCACAGCAATTTATGGAAAATAAAGCTTTCAATACTTTGCATTAATGGATTTATTTGAGTCATTTCCATTTTTGCTTTAATTTTATTATACCCGTTCCGTTGCGTTGGTCTGCAACACGTTTTGATCGGTGCTTAGGTCACATAAATTCACATGGTGCGGCACGTGCGTAGCGCTATTACGGTATACGGAACAAAACAGAACTTATAAACTAAAGCAAAGCGTTTAATTACACGATTAGAATGTCTAACTTGGATTTCTTTATGCAAATGGCGAAGAATGTTAGAAGCTGATAAGCAAGTAAGAATGAACAATCGAGCAGCCAAGGTGAGTAATATGAGTGAGTAGCAGGTGGCTGGTGAAGGGTTAAAGTTAATGAAGCGGAAATGCGATTGTCGAGGGGAAAAATGAATGAAATTTGAATTTATTGAAATGAAGAAGGGCCACTTCTAATGCAAAAAAGGTTTATAACCCAGCGAAAAATGCATTTAATTTCAAGAAAATTGAAAATTGCAAGTTTTCTGTTATCTTTTATTTTATATATTTTATCTTTAATTTTTTATCTTTTTTCATTAATCTTGTATTTTGTGTTTTATATATCATATCTTATATCTTATATCTTATATCTTATATCTTATATCTTATATCTTATATCTTATATCTTATATCTTATATCTTATATCTTATATCTTATATCTTATATCTTATATCTTATATCTTATATCTTATATCTTATATCTTATATCTTATATCTTATATCTTATATCTTATATCTTATATCTTATATCTTATATCTTATATCTTATATCTTATATCTTATATCTTATATCTTATATCTTATATCTTATATCTTATATCTTATGTCTTATATCTTATATCTTATATCTTATATCTTATATCTTATATCTTATATCTTATATCTTATATCTTATATCTTATATCTTATATCTTATATCTTATATCTTATATCTTTATATCTTATATGAAATCTTATATCTTATATCTTATATCTTATATCTTATATTTATATCTTATTTATATCTTATATCTTATATCTTATATCTTATATCTTATATCTTATATCTTATATCTTATATCTTTTATCTTAATCTTTATCTTATATCTTATATCTTAATTTAAAAAATATCTTATATCTTAATCTTATATCTTATATCTTATATCTTATATCTTAATGTTTATCTTATATTTTTTTATCTTATATCTTATATCTTATATTTATATCTTAATCTTATATTTAATTATATCGAAAAATTCAGCTTGACTTATTTTGATAAAATTTGTGTTTTTACAAAAAATAAAAATTTAATTGAAAAAATAAAAACTTTAAAGATAAGAAAAGCTAAAAATAATAAATAAAAAAAATTGAGAACATTGTTTTTTGTTTAAAATTTAAAGATATATTTTTTATTTTATCATTATACATTTTATTTATTTTTATTAAATAAGTTGAAAAACAATCAGTATTTTGAATAAAGAAAAATTTTATTCGGTTTGAAAATATCCGATATTTATGTAAAAAAATATTTTGTTATAAATCACAGGTATATGGATTGCAAATTCACAACATATGTTACATTTTCACATATGTATGTCATATTTTTGTATTTATATGAAACTAGGTACGTATACAGAAAAATGTGTATTCTTTACTTTTTATAAATACTTTTTGAATTTCAGAAATTATATTTTTTCAAATCCAAATTTGTGCAAATCACTGTTTTGCGTAGAGCACTCATTAACACTAATATGTTGCCAACATAAACGATAAGCAAACTGGCAAAACAAAAGATTTAAGCAACAAACTTGGTGGTGCGATAATAAGTGTTGCGCTAGTCCAACTATGGGTGGTGAGCAAAACAATGCAATGCACTAATATATATGTATATGTATGTGTGACACACAATGGTCGATGACTGGCGGAGATCGCGTGGATTAAAAAATAAATAAAAAATTAAAAAAAAAACTGAAGCAGAAAGATTGTAAAGATAAATATGAAGCATATACAAATTAAACATATATCAAAAAGCTGACAAAATGAAGAGCAAGAAAAGCAGGCGGATATATGTTTGTACGATAAGTCACAGTAATGTAGCAACGTTACCTTGAACACAATGAGTCGCATAGTGAGTAGCTGAGGTGCGGTGCGGTGCGCTGTGGGCTGAGCTGAAGCGTGGCGAAGTGAAGTGAAGCGAATTCGGGCAAGGTGAAGTGTTAGGGCGGCAGCAATGTGTGCATGTGTGTGAGTGTTGCATGCAATGACGTGCAGTGTGACAATCAGTCATGCGACAGTATTCAATTCGTTGAACGCGTCAGCGAAATGACCACAATTTTCGCACGTTACAAATATGTGGCAGCCACAGCCCAGTTCGCAATGGACACTGCGACATTTTGTCGACTGCGAAAAAATGCTAATTGCATATGGTTTAATAGCAAATATTTAAAAGCAAAGCGCATAACGATGGAAACCGAAAAAAATCAAGCAAAAACGCGCTTTAAGCCCGTTTATAATTAGCTGAAATTATAGCAAAATTATAGCAACCAGTTCGCGCAACACACGCTGGAAGTGAGTAATTTTCGTAACGCAGTTTTTTCCCTCAAATATAATAAATTCAAAGCAACCTGTTCGCACATGAAACACAGCAAATGCTGTGTGAACCCGAAGCCTTTGCAAAATATATTTCTTTTAATAACAAAATATTTGCTTAAAGACCTAAGAAAAAATATTAAGAAAATTAATAACAATGATCGTTGTTTGTTGTTGTAGAGTAACCAAAGGTTGGTGAAACTCACTTGGAAAATAAGTGCACAGCAAATTGGTCAAGGTGCCGGCGAACTTGCTCTAACCGCCCAACATATGCATTTGCAATGGTTTTTTTCACACCCTTCCCCTCCCCTCTATTGTGTACCACTTTTTTGCGAGGTAATTTGTAAAGTCTTTTTGTTACATATTTTTCCACTTTTGTTTGATGGTCAGTAACCCACAACATTTGCGCTTTATGCTGTGTTTTTGCAGAGTGTTGGTTAAATGCACATATTTGTCTTGACCGCCTCCGGGGTCATGGTAATGACAATGTCGGCAGAGTGGAGTTTGTTCGCAAATTTTGCTTATATTTTGTAGAGTTTTAATCTTTTGCGGTTAAGACTATGAAAAGTGCTTTAAAACCCAGTAGAATATAACACATCCTGAAACTGAAATAGATTTTATTTGCAAATTCACAATACTAAATTATTATTTTTTTTTTTTAATTTTTCAAAATTAAAAAAATTTAAACCAAAAATTAAAAATATAATTTTTTTTTAAATTAAAAGTACATAATTTTAAAAATTAAAAAAAATAATATTTATAATTTTTGCATATTCAGAACAAATAATTTTAATTTTTTTTTATAATTTTGTAATTAAAAAAATTTTAAAATTGTAAAAAAAATATTTTTATTTTTTTTAAAATATTTTTTGTAAGAAAATTTTTAAAAAACATATTTTTAATTTGTGTTTATGTTTTAATAGTGTGAGATGTTCTTGTGTAATGTAAAGAGCTGAAGAAAATCTCTATATAAGAGTTTTTTCAATTCATGATATTAGAAAAATTAATTTTTACTCAAAATGGATTTTTCTTCATTACTATCAATTTTCAAGTGGTCTTATTCACCGTATTCAACCGTTTTATTCAGCTTACCTAATTATAGCAATGACCTTTTCTGCAAAATCGTCTAAATAATTAGAGCGACAAGTAGAAAAACGCTTACAAATGCCAACGTATAACTAAAATAATTATGTGCACAAAAATGTTTTAATTTGTACAGATTTTTGTCGACAATGTTTTTGTTGTAAAGCCGCAAACGCAAGTTGCTAGATAACTATGGCTGCTAAGCAACCGGCATCGGCGTCATTAAAAGCGATTAAGCTGCCGAGTCAAAAGCAAACAACAGCTGCCGGACACATCCCACATGAATGAGTTGTGTGCTCAAAAACACATACACGTACGTACATTTATATCTAAAGGTGTAAGTCTATATGTCTAGCTAAAATAGAAATATTTGTGTTTGCAGGTGGGCGAGCGCACAATCTGTTTGGCTTGTGGCTTTAATGATCAGCAGAAAGAGAAATATGTAGTAAGAAGTTTGAATTGAAGATATATGGAAATATTTTCACTAATTAAAATAAAATTTATGATTTTTGGAAATATTTAATTTGGGTATGTTTAAAAAGCTATGGTCGTTTGCTAATAAAGAGTAGTTTTTTTTATTATTTTTAACTTAGTTTATAATTTAGTTGATTACATAAAACGATTAGTTTTATTTTACTCTTACTAAAAAATTCATTTCATTAACTTTTAAAAATAATTTTTGAAGTTAAGTTTTCAAAAATAAATAAAAAATATTTTAGTATTATTTTTTATCATTGTATACATTTTTTAAAATTATATTGCCTTTTAAATGGAATAAAAGTCTTCAATATTCTCATTATACGCCAATAAGAGTTTACGAAAAACATAAGTTACATAGTAATATATATTTTTAACATTTGTTTTTTGTTTACATTTATATAAATATTTTTTGTGATGTATTTTCGTCTAATTAATGTTTTTATTTTAATATATATCGCTTTTATATACCTTCCTATTAGTTTTTTAACTACTCAGAGTTCAAATGTCTAAATGATTGCAAAAATTAAAAAAAAATCAAAAAAATTAAAAAAAAATCAAAAAAACTAACAAATAATTAAAAATTCACTGAAATAAAAGAAAAAAATTAACAGAAAAAATCAAAAAAAAATAAAGTTGTGATTTAAAATATTTAATATATTTTTTTAACGAATTAAATTTATAAATTTTTCTTTAAACATTTGCTCTAAAAATAAAATTTTTTCGTTAATTTTTTATTTCCAAATTCTTTTTTCTTTATTGCCTCAAATGCCTCCATTGTATTCATCAAATATACACACACCTATGTATACATACATAAACAATTAACAGCTTATTAGCTCGAGCAAATAGCAGTCGCAACAAAGTTGCCGAGTGCCACGACAAGTGTACTAAATGTACGCTACCTACGAGTGAACTAAAGCCAGACTCCAAAAATGTTGTACAATACAGAACAATGGAGATTTATATGTAAGAAGGAGTATATACATTATATATACATATATATGTATGTATACATTAGAGCGAGTCGTCTTGCAGGGAGCTAAGAAAACGGGAAAATCGCGTATGCAGGAGATGTTGTACGGATCAATCTGAATAACCTTGCCTAGGAGACTATGGGTCTAATATTCTAAAAATTGTTGGCTCGAAATCGAGTTTAGATCTAACTTTCTTAAGAAATGTTGGTCAGAATGATCCGTAGAACAATACCAACATTCACGATTTTATAAAAAAAAATCGACCCGCACTAATATATACATATATGTATATATATAAATTCATATATGTACATACTTAGGTGTTTATTGTTTTTCTTTTTCGTGCCAAATTAGTTTGCAGCTGAATTGGTACAGTAAACAAATCAATTTACCAAGCAGTAATACATTGCTGAAATTAGCACAGGTTCGTTGCTTAAGTCTTTTGTTTGACTTTCAGCAACAACTTAAGTGCCAAACATATGCAAACTTGTGCTTTGTTTAAACGACATTTTGTGTTTTAATGTGTTTTTAAAAGCTTAAAGCTGACTGTTTAATCTTTGTGTGTGCTTTTGTTGTTTTTGCAAAGGGTTGCAGTTGCAACAACTTTGTGTGTATTTTTAATGCAGTGTTGAAATTTCTCAACATATGCGCGCAAACACATTTTTTCGATATTTTAATTTTTGTTTTAATTTAATTTTTGCCAATTTTTTTGTATTTTTGATTCCTTGTACTTTTTTCTTGACAAATAAGCTTTGTGTTCAGTATGTAAAATTATTACTTAAAGAAAAGAACTTAAGAGAATTTCTGCTACACATACAAAAAAATTTTTCAAGAAATCAAGAAAAAATGATAATTTTGGAATATTATATTTTTCTGAATTGGTTTGGAATATAATTTTTTTTGCAATAATAATAAAAAAAACTAATTATTTTAAAAGGTAAAATTTTTTTTAATTTGCTTTTAATTTCAAACATTTTTTGTACATTATGAGCATTAAATTATATTTTATCGTCAAAATTTTTAATTTAAAAAAAGGTTTTTTGAAGAAATGTTTTGAAATATTAAATTTTTTGAACTGGTTTAAAATATAACTTTTGAAAGGCAAAAAATGTTTCTTTTTGCTAAAATAAAAAACTATTTTTTTTTTAACATTTTATACAATTTTTAAATTATATTTTGGTTATTTTGAAATTTTTTTTACATTAAAAACTTTAAACTATATTTTTTCGTAAAATTTTTAAATCAAAAAAAGTATTTTGTAGACTTTTTTTGTTAAAAATATTAATTGAAAATAAAGTTTCAAAATTTTTTTTGATGAACCCTAACTATTAAATATTATATTATATAATGAAATAGTTTTCTGCACTTACCATTACTAAATCACCAGTTTCCAAATGGCGCCGCATTAAAATGGCCGCCATATTGGCTTCGTCTTGATAGACTTCGCCAATTTGATCGCTAGATTGAGCATCCTGTAATATAAAGAAATTTATGAAAATCGTTTTAAATTCAAATGGAAATGTTTCAATCAGTATTTATGATAAAATACAAATATTTATATTAAACATATCGTAAATAAAATTATTAAATTGTGTGATAAGAAAAAAAGTAACTGTACAAATCATTTAATTCAAAATTTTTAAAAGCAATAATTAAAAAAAAATAATAATAATGATATTATAAATTTAATTATATACCATATACATTTGCATATGCATATATATTATATATTATTAAACAAATCTTTTTTAAAACATGAAAAATTTATTTAAAAAAAAATATATATTTTTTATTTTTTAAATATGTATCTTTCAGTTTTTTTTTGTTATGAAAAAAATTATGAACTCATGTTTAATTGCTGCGTAGTTAATAAAAAATGTTCTTACAATGTTTTGTGTTAATTTTTTTATTATTATTATTTTTAACGATTTTATATTGTAAATAAATATTTTTTTTATATTTTTAAAGTAACTTTTCTTTTGTAAGAAAGCTTGACTTGACTTCCTAATAAAGATTATTATTTTTTAATATCCTTAAAATGTATATTTATGCCGCTCACACCAATTCAAACCACAAATCTTTAATGTAGTAATATTTTTAAATTACCGCAAAATCATTTGTCATGCTTAGCAATGAAATTCTTGTATAAATCAAAAAATTCTTGCAGCGATAAAGCAGCTTGGTAACCTTTTCTAAAACAAATTTAGTCAACATTGATCAAAAAGGCGCTGTATCACATAAAAATAATCACACCAATAAAACTATGTGCACTGAATTAACACTAATGCAATTTGTTGTACACACCCCTCGTCGACATTCATATGTGTATATATGTAAATTGCTCTCTCAAAGACACAAAGTGCTGAAATACCCGCCCAACAAGTGTTATGCTATGCTATGTCTTATGCTACAATTCAATGCCAATTCGAGGAGCATAAATCAATAATCACAGGCAATGAAAGAAAAAATAATGTATAAGTGCTTTGTATGGCTGCGGTAAGCAAAGTGGTAGCATTAATAACATTTCAAAAATGAACAATAACACTAAATTCCAAACATTTTTAGATACAAAAACAAAAAAAAACAAATACATTTTAAAAATAATTTATTTATTATATATATTTCTAATTACTTTTTTAACTGTAACAGAAATTTTAAACTGTGTATTTGTCAGTTATCTAATTGCAAGAAATAAAATTAATTATATAAAAAAATCAAGTTAAAACAGAAGAGTCGGCTTTTTTTTTTCAATATTTGAAATATTTTAAAATCAAAATAAACATATTTTATATTCTTTTGTAACTTACATTAAAAGTATGGTTTAATTTTTTATGTGTATATTTTGATTTTGTATTTAATTCTTCTATAATGTTGACACTTTAATAAAAAAAACAAAATTTTAAAATTTGTTGTATTTGTTTTATATTACAAAACAAAAATAAATAGCACATTATTCTATTTTTACAACTTACACTGAAAAAAATGTAACAAAGGTAAGGAATTTTGTTTTTTCGTTTTTTGAATCTTCAAAAATATTTTTCTTTATTAATTAACAACATTATGGATGAAATAAAATTAAAAAAAAATTAAATATTTTTTAGGTTTTTTAGGGTTTCTGTTATTAAAAACTTTTTGGGTATTCTATGGTGGGCAAAAAAGTAAGACTTTTTAATTTCAATTTTGCGCGAAACCTCATCTGTGGAAATATTTCTTTGGTATGACTCTTGGTGACATCTCTGCCAAATGTCACATGAAAACATTAGTGTTTAGTAAATGCTTATTTTTGTGAAGTACATAAAGTGTATTTGATGATTTTTACGATGAGGGAAATTATTCAACAAGGAAGTTAAATTTTTGTGCAGAATCTAATTTCTGGTGCTGAAATGTTCAGAATAATGGAGAAGGCCTTCGGTTCCAATTGTTTGTCACGAACGTTTTTGATTGGTACAAATTATTTAAAGAGGGCCAATAAAATAAAGGAGGAAGAGTTTTTGATTGGTTGATAATAGAACGATTTACAGTTAGAGATCTACTGGCATCTTTGGATTATCGGAAAGATTAGTGAAAACCATTTTGAAAGTATTTGGGTGTAGCTATTCGTAAAAAGAAGCCACAATTATTGGCCGACAAGTGCCTAGTTTTTTCACTACGATAATGCACCGTCGCATCCTGCATTGATTCTTAGTGAATTTTTCACCAAATTTTCAACCAATATCGTGCCGCAATCACCGTATCACCAGATTTAGCTCCGTGTGACTTCTGGTTTTTCAGCAAACTCAAACGACTGCTCCGGGAAAATCGTTTTGAGCCATTTGAAGACATTTGAAAAGTGAATCGGTGCGTGCATTGAAGGCTAATCGGATATTGACTTTGACAACTGTTTTGAGGATTGGGAGAACCGTTGACACGAGTGTATTGGGGCCAAGAGGGATTACTTTGGGAAGGACGACATAGATTTTGCAGAATAAATTAAGAATATGTAAATTGTGAACAAAGTCTTACTATTTTTTGCTCATAGTAGTAAATGATTTTGTTTAAACTAAAAAACTTTACAAAACGTACTTTAATTTAATTAAAACTATTGAATTAAAGAAATTAAAATGAACAAATATTTTGAAATTTTGAAAGATTAATGAAACTGTGAAATAAAAAATTTATTTATTTAAAGCTTTACTTAGAATTTAATTTTAAATATTTTTATTTTAATTTAATTATTTGTTAGAATTATAATTTTATGTGGATACATTAATTAAAATTTTATTTTACAAGCAAATTAATATTATCTCTGTATCTAAAAAAACAAAATGTTTAAATTCTTTAATTAAACACACAACAACTCAACAGATAATTAATAGCCCCGGTTATGCATATCGCGCTAACCTTCTTCGGCCATGCAACGATTAGCCCGCGACTTTGGAGATCAGTGCGCTTATCAAACGCTTAAGATCATGTCAGCATGTTGCCTGCCCATGCGCTTGTTGTTCTTGCAATATTTCAAGCGCAGAATTAATTGTGTTTGTTTTGGAAGCTGTCGACGCTGCACGGGCTGACCGCGAAACGTGTTAAATTGGCACGATAACGCGCCGAGACAACAACTAGTCTAGAAAACTCGTACACAATAAATTAAATTTCTTAAAAACCAAAAAAAAAAATAAAAATAATAAAAACTAAAAACAAAAAAACATGACAGCATTTAACGGCACATTCTTGAGGCGGCCGCACTATTGTTATTTTCTTGTTTCATTGCACCCTCAAATTGCTGACGGTGGCAACCTTGATCGTTGGCCGCTGGCAATAACCACAAAAAAGAGACAAAAAATCATTGACAAGCATAATAGCACAATGCCGAGATAATTGTAAAAATCTTGTGCATTTAAAGCAAAGTAAACATAACCTAATCTTGAAAAGAATTTGTAAGAAGTCAGCAACAACAACAGTTAAATGTAAAAAAATAAAATTGTAGCAACCAATGCGACAAGTGCAGAGCGCCAGTGAAGACATGCACACATGCATACACACATATACATATGTATATTGAAGCATACAGTTTCACCTGAGCTTAGTACATAGCACAGCTCTGCGTAGCTTGGCATAGAGCCGCGCTGCTGTCGCTGCAGTTTTTTGTTATTCTAATGCTAGCGGTCAACTGGTCAGCAGCGCTCAGCCATGGTTAAGCAAAATTGAAATAAAACAAAAACACAACAACAGTATATTTCAAGAACTTGCTCGCTTATAAGCGCTTTTGTTCGGTGGTTGCTGTTGTTTTTGGGGGTTATTGATGTGACACTTGCAATGTGGCCGCGGTTGACTGCTGGTTTTCACTCGTTTGAAGTATCAACGTCCAAGTGCAACACTGATTGAGCATTAATAAGCAGTTTTGAACATTTTGTTGCTGTTTATTTCTGAATAAATTATATGTGGGTCTATTTGTAAGCTTATATAAAATTTGGTACATACAATTTTAGTTTGAAATTAAAAAAAAGGATTTTAATAATTTGATTTCATAAACTGATGATATACAAAAATTATCGAACAAAAGTTTTAATAAAAAAATATTCGTAAAAAAGTATTGAAGGATTATTTTTAAAAATTTTTATTATTAAAAAGTTTCTTTTATTATTTTATATGATTTCCTATAAAATTGTTTAAATAAAATATTTTGGTTTCTAATTAAATATTAAAATAAATTTTTATATTTTTATATTAGAACATTTTTGTTTATATTCTGTCAGTAAAATTGAAGTGTTCATCACTATTAGTTTTTAATTTAATATAAAAGTGTAAAAAAATTTCTTAAAAGATTAAATAAAATTTATATTTAATTTTTTTATACCAAGAAGCTTATCCTAATTAAAGTTTAATACTTTTATGAAATAAAAAATTCAAAATTTTTATGAAATAACAAATTTCAATTGAAAATTTTCATATTTTTATTAAAGTTCCCGTTCTCGATTTTATTTTTATATTAAAGTATTTTTGTTTTTATTTTTTCAGAAGAAGAAGATTTTTAGAAATGTTCATAATTTTTAAATTTAATTTAATTTAAAGGTGTAAAAATTTAAAAAAAATCTATAAAATTTATTTTTCATTTTAATTTCTATGATTTTTTTTTAGTTTTGTGAGTAAAAAAAATGTGTATACCTAAAAACTTATTCCTAATTAAATTTGAATATTAAAAAAAAAATTAGATTTGAAAATTTTTGTGAAATAAAAAAAATTAAATTTCAATAGAAACATTTTAATATTCATATTTTAATGGAAATTCTAGTAAAAGGAAAGGATTCTACTAAATTAAAAATTCTGAAATTGAGATGGGGAAAGTATTTTTATACCTTGAAACTAATGGTAAAAAAAAATGGAAAAAAAAGAAAAAAATAAATATTCTATACATTTATATAAAGGTGAAATTGTAAACAAATTAAAAATTTGTTTTGAAATAAAAAACTATTTTTTTTAATTATAATATGTATTTATGACATCAATTAAAATTATTCAATTAAAAAAATAAAACTACAAATAAAATTGTTTTTTGTAAAATTTTTAATTTTTAATTTGACTTTCAGAAAGAAAAACATTTTTATAAAAATATATTAAACAGTGATGTGTTATTTTAACTATTTGCTTATATATTTTATAACTTCAAATTTTTACCTTTTTTTTTGTTAAATTTCGTGTGAAGAACAAATTTTTTTTTGCGCTTTTATTTCTTATATTATCTCAAATTCACCTTTTCACCCATCATCCGTCACAGCATTAATTGCCTGCTCACCAAATATGGAAGTCAGCAATTATTTCAAGTCATTTGCCACCGTATCACTTTGTCAGCCAATAAAATCGACTATTAAAAAGTGAAATCACGATAAAGTGGAGCGGTACAAAAGTACACAACAAAAACATTTATTGATTAATTTAGTCACACCTTAAATGCGGTGGTGTTAAAATCTAAGTATCTCGCCAGCTTATAGCTGCCATATTAAGAATATTTTCCATTAAGCATTTAAGCGCTTTGCTGGCAATAAAGTGCCAGCAATTGAAGGTCATCGACGGTTAATGTTTGAAATGGTAAATGAAAAAGGCATTCTTTGCGCTTATATCTATTATTTTATCTAGCTGCTGTTCTTTGATACGAACGTTCATAAAGCACGCCGGTGGCGCGGTGACTTGAAAAGATTATACAAAAACGAAAAAACAGCTTTAATTTAATACGAAAAAAAAGAAAATAAAAAACTTGAAAAACATTAATAAATATTAATAAATATTCATTGAAAAGAACAATTTTTTTCCTAGTTAAAGAAAAAAAATTAAATATATATCACAAAAAAATTGTGTTATTTTTTGACTAATTTTTGAATTGAAAAAAATTGTGAATTTTTTATGATTTAGAAATAGTGATTTTAGTTACATTAACTTTATGTGTCTGCTTTTTAACTTTTTTGTCAAGCATTACTTAATTTAGCTAAGCTTTTGATCTAATAACATATTATTTAATTTTTATGTGACCTTTTTTGTAATTAATTCATATAATATAAATTGTTGTATCGGATAAAATTTATTTTAATTGTAATCCACATGCATATATTTATTTCACATTGCTTTATTTTGTTTTGGTTTATAAAATTTTACTTTATTTTAAAATATTTTTTCGGGCCTCGCAAACTATTTAAAATATTTATAATGCTTTTAACAAAAAGAAACCTAATTGATAGCACATAAATTTAAGGTTTGCATTTTAGAAATATAAAAATAAAATTACCATTAAAAATAATAAATTTTCATTTAAATTTTTTTACAAAAATAAATTTTTTATAATTTTTTCAAATACACCCAACTCAATTTTTTAAACGGTAGATACGTCAGACGTCAAATACGCCTCTGAAATCCGTGTAAAAAAAAGGCGTTTCCTATAGTAAAATGGGGGATACGGTTCATGTCATCTGAAAACCGAGTAAGATGAAGTAAAGAAATATTTTACTTCGAAAAACCGTGTAAAAAAAGTTGAAAACTATAAAATTTCAGATATGCATACAAATTGTATGTTCATATGGCACTTTATTGAGCATTAAAACTTAAAATACATAATTCATACAGGTGAAAAATTGGTAGATTAAGCAGAAAACAAAAGAAATTTGTTACTCCAGAACTAAGAACAGAAAAATTAGAATAGAAATAAGGTAAAAATATTTACATAGCTACATAATTATTCGTCGCTACTTGATAACAAGCGCAATTGTTTGCGACGAACTGGACTAAAGTCGGTATCATCGCTGGAGATGCATGCATTTCATTTAAGAGTTATCGAATGAGGGGATTTCCCAGTTATTAGTATGTATTTTCATTTCAGCAATGGTGCTAAGTGTGGTAAAAACGAACATAATTAGAAGCAGTGATTTTGAAACCGTACTAGATTAAAAATTTTTTACAAAAAAAAATTTTTCTCAACCGTGTAACTTTTCTATTAATTTTAAACAAAAAAGTAATAAATATATTAGAAAAAATTAAATACTACTAATTTTTTTTTAACTTTGGAAATGTATTGATATTGCTCCAAATGTGTTTAAACTTTTTTTTTATAACAAGAAAAATTTAGTAACAAATAAAATTTAATTGGACATTACTGTAATTTTCAGCTTATAATAAAAATTATTTATTTATTTGTCTATTAAAATAAAGAAAAACATCAAAGCAATTAACTCAACAATAACAATATTCTTGATAAAATTGTGTTGCCATATTTATATGAAAACATATGAAAACCAAAAAAAATTGATAATTTTGGATTTTAAGCTTATATTCCTTTGAGATTTAATTTTGCATTTTTAATACCAAAACTGAAATTTAATTTTTTTTATTTTGACATTACGTTTAAAATTCAAATTAATTTTATTTAGTGTTGTTGTCATGATATCATAAAAGTATTGTGTATGAAGTATGTTTTAATCATTATTTTCAAAAATATTTATTTTTCCTAATTTCTATATTTTTTAATTTGCACACATGTAATTAAACCAAAATAAATATTCAAAAAATAATCGAAAATTGTTTATTAAACTTTGACTTTGTATTTGCCATTGAAAGTTGCGAGTAATTATGGTTAAATAATTATCAATTCATAAGTAAATAAAATTCTTTGATTACACTTGACGCTTGAAGTGCTATTTTAGTAAAAAAATTAATAACCACGCGTGCATAATTGTCGCACTTCGCACTCATGACGCTTTTACGCAAACTCAATGTGTCATGTTTTGTTGTTGAAGCAATTTGCATGCGAATGCAAACAAATAAATTTGCCGAATCGATAGAAATGACAACTATTTCATACATATATGTGTGAAAATATCCACATAGAGGTTTAAGAGTTCATTTTAGCAGCGCAATGCGCGCGTGAGTGTCAGAAAGTGCGAACAAATGAGTGAGTGGTTCGTGCGAACTCAGCGCGCGCTCGCGCACTTCGCGCCAATGCCAAGGTTTACGGTGACGCGATGGCTTCGTCTAACCTTGCAGGCGGCGGTGTGTCGAATCTTGTCTAAAAGACGGATCTACTAAATGTCATTTTCGCTTCTGTTTTAAGCGTATTATTGATATGCATGCAGCGTTTGGGTAATTATGTATGCGCACATGTGTTTACTATCATATACTATGTTTGTGTGTGTCTGTGGCTACGTGTCAGCAATTTTCATGAATTATATTATTTTGCGGTTGGGGCATTTTTGATAAATCTGTCATTTAGCTTAAGGTGTATGTGTGCATCTAGTATGCGGGTGTAAATGCGTGTGCTCCGACGCGTGACATTCATAATTTTTCATAATTTACTTGTGTTTTCAGCGTTTGAAAAGTGAGTACTTCAAATTGTATGCATGGCCACATAAGTTTTATACATTTAAATGCATGAGTGTCCGAAATATTTTTAAATTTGTATTAGGGTGTTTAAAAAAAATTAAGCTAACGAATTTTTTATGGTCTAGCCACATTTAATTGATTAATATTTTATAAAAAAATTAATAGAATAACATAAATGAAATAAGTAGATAATAAAATAAATAAAATCATATTTTACATTTGTGTTGTCTCGGGAGTCAGAATTCACAACGTGTATGTGGAGAAAAATATGGAACTTTAATTATTTTCTTCATTTAATATCCAAAACTAAACTTTGCTGTCTTACTTTTCTAATAGGAGAATACTACATTTGAAGAGAAAATTGAGTTTTCAGAGAGCTGGAGTAAACTTTTTGCATAATATTGAAGACAATTATTTTAAGAACTTTTCCATACTTAAATTTAGGATCACCCTTAGTTTAAAATTTGTTTAATCTTGGTGAGGAAAGAAGTAAACTATTTCATCTTTACACATAAATTTAGTATAAAATAAAAACTTTCCCCATTTACATTTAAGGGTTACCCTAATATATTTAAAAAAATATATATTTTTTTAGTAAAGAATGATTTGCAAATACAATACAATATAGAGATCATTTAATGAATAATATAGTGACGTTTGCAATTAAGAATCACCCTAACGGAAAGTAAAAATGTATAATTTATTTATCAAAGCGGTTTAAATAGGCAGTGGATAGTGAAAGTACAATACGTGAATTAAGTTTTAATTTTTTTTTTCAAAAAATCAGATGTTTCTTTTAATGTAATTTCTCACGCCGGTAAAAAGCTTTTTGAAACCTAACTAGTGGCTCTGGCTAGATAAGTTAAGTTCCCATAGCGCACTTTGGTACGATACTCATCACATAAATTAACTACAAAATCTTATACCATTAACCACAAGTTAACTATAATTTTTTTTATCAAATAAATTAACTACAAATATTTATATAAGGAATATTGGACTTTATTAAATTCAGTTAGTAGATTTGAGAATTATTTAAAATACTCGTTTTCGTAAGTTTTTGATATTTTTAAATTTTTAAAATGTTGCCGAATTTCATGTGTATTTAAAACCATATCAAACATTACATAATTTTCATAACAAATTCTAATTTTTTAAACTTTTTTGAGATATTTCCTAATGTTGTCAGAACTTAATCAAATTTTTGTTCAATATTCCACTTTTATATAAAAAAACTAGCTTGCACCAAACTTTTGGGATTTTCCCTGAAATTAGTTTCGCTTTTCGATTTAGATTTATTGGTTCTGCAGTTTAAGCTACTGTTCTCATATTTAATCACTTAAATAATTAATTTGCATATCTTTTCTGTTAGACACGGCTCAACCACGCAGAATCTAAAACGCATAGCGCTAACTTTTTTATTGCAAAAATATTTAATTTTTATGCTTATATCGTCAAAGAACTATTTCTCAACTCCAGCATTAAACCCTTCACCAATAAATTGCCAAAAACTCGTCAAAAATTCGACCATTCTAATTTTTGGACGATGACTCACGCTATTCCTATGTAAATATATGCAGACTTATGCGCCAAGCGTCTACTCACAAAAGCCTTTCAATACACTTACTCACCGGCCAGGCTTTATTGTAACCCCCACCAACTGAAAACAATAAAAAATGGAGTATGCAACAATGGCAATAGCAAAAAAAATTCGAGACTCAAATTGCAGCGCGCAAATTACGGCGAAAAATGCGCCCAAAAGGCGATGAACTGGCGCACAATCGGCTGCTATTGTTTGCATTTATTTATTTAGTTTTTTTTCTTTTAAGTTAAAAAAGTTTATACAACAATGCACTATTTGTTCGCATGCCGCTTATTAGCAACTTGAACTCACTGAAAGCAACGCCGCCGCTAGTGACTTAACTCCGAGTAAATATTGGTGTGGCAAATGCGAAAATTTATCTAAATAGGTGAATAACTCAGATATGTGAGTGAAAATAATAGATAAGGTGGGGAATTTTCAGTTAACGCTAATTATTGTCAAATTTTTGGAAATATTGAAATAGTTTGGGAAATCGTGTGAGTGAGTGAGTTAAAGAAATTAAATAAGGAAAATATACGGTTAACAGCCTTTGGTTAAAATTTTTGGCGCTCTTTTCACTGATAAAAAGAATAAATGTGACATAAGAGAAAATTATATCAAAATCAATGGTTTGGCCAATAGAAATAAACAACTCAAAAATCAGGAAAAATATTAAAAGTTATCGCAAAATTTTGTCAAGATTCGTTAGAAGTATTATAGCTCG
This sequence comes from Bactrocera neohumeralis, assembly GCF_024586455.1. Taxonomy (NCBI): domain Eukaryota; kingdom Metazoa; phylum Arthropoda; class Insecta; order Diptera; family Tephritidae; genus Bactrocera; species Bactrocera neohumeralis. The sequence continues at coordinate 65,591,164 of NC_065921.1, read as the reverse complement.
CTTATTCAGCACTAGACAAAATTATTCCCCCTTTCCCTTTGTAATTTTTATATAATATTGCTCTTTCTCGGCCTCTAACGGTCAATAACGAACTGCTGATTATATTTTAGACATGAAATAAAATGTATTGCAATTAAGAGAATATATGTTCAAATTGTTTACTGACATGCTTTGAAACTGAAAATGAACATTTTGGCAAAAATTCTTTTCGAGGTCCAGATGGTAGTCCTTCGAATCTGCGCCCTGTTTGAAATTAACTTTGATAGGAGGCGAAATCGCTTGAATAATTTTTCTCTATATAATATGTATTATAATCAGTATTTCATTATTTTGCTCTGTACAATGTCTGTGAGACTTCTTCTAATATTTTTAGAAGGGAGAGAGATACATTATTCGGAAAGGTTCTTGCCTAGAAAATAGAAACAAATTGAAACATTGAAAGATGACGAATGAAACGTTCAGGGTGGGCCAGAAAGCAATGTACAATATACATAGATTGTTGGCAAACATAAGAAGTGAGACCAAGGTAATGCTTTGTATTTGGTAATATCAGAAGGATATAGTCCATTATGAGCTTTTAATATGGGAAATGATGAATGAGGAACGCTACTCAGAAGGGAACTTTTTGGAAAACAACGGCTGGGAAATTGGTTCCTGACGATACAAACTACATTCACTGGAATACGCTTCAGATCAGAATAAGATATTAAAAATTGACTTGGCTCCTTCTTGACCACAAGGCCGACGCAATTCTTTATAATTGGAGGGTTGTACGAGAAAAATCATAAGCCCAATAGTTTATTCAAAAAAAATATATTGAGAAATTACATAAATAAAGTCTTAAAAAAAGTTTTCCTGGAACTTTAATGGGCATCACACTAATTTGAGAAATTTAGTATTTTAGTGAAGAAAATATAGCAGCCGTAGATGAGAGTGTTCACGAAGACCTCATCCAGAAAAGATAACGAGTTGGTGTGGTTTGTAGGCTACTGGAATGATCGGTTCATAATTTTTCAAAAATGATGTCGGTGAGATCATAACCGTCAATGGCAACCGTTATCGCGCCATGATAACCGACCTTAAATTGAATATCGTGATCTCGATGGCATTTGGTTTCAACAAGACGGTGCCACTTCTAACAAATTGCTTCAATGAACGGATTTATTAAGGGAACACTTCGGTGAGCAGATAATTTCACGTTTTAGGCCTTTCGATTGGCCACCAAGATCGTGTGATAACACACCGTTAGACTTTTTCCTGTAAAGTCTAAAATCTATTCGGACAATCTCGCTACGATTCAGGCCTTGGGGCAAAACATCACGCATGTCATTAGCCAGTTACCAGTCAACAGCCAACATTTGAAATAGATAAATTCCAAAGAATTGTCTTTCGAATAATTATAAACATTCCCCATTAAATCTGAAGTATCTGTGTTTTTCCTAAAAATGTACAGAACCTCGATGTCGAGCTGAATACCTTTATAAAGCCATGTTAAGTGTTATAGCAAATGTCAATTAAGAATCTTATTAGATAAAGTTATCCTTATATATATTTTTTTTTGACAATCCTAAATTGAAAAAGACCGCGAAATTTTGACGCAAGTACATATTTAAGTTATAAGAAGGAAAAACGGGAGAAAAAAACGGTAAAAATAAAATACAATTAAGAGCGTATAGTTTTTAAAAATAATACATTTCAAGTGTAAAATAATTTATCAAAAAAAAAAAAAAAAGCACAATTGAATCAAAAAACTCCGTATCGTTCCTAAAGAAGTTATTTCACATTTAGAACATCATAAACATAAACCTCAACAAAAGTGACTTCATATTTTTTTTTAATTTTTTTTAACTTAATTGCAAAAACCACAAAAATTATTTTCATAAGCAAATTTCACGAAAAAACTGTCGCAAATGGCAAGGCCTGCGGCGTTCGCGGCCGCGATTATCTGCCAAACGTGAACGTGCCGCGCAGTGATATTCTTTAGCACACACTTATTTATGCGCTATAACATTAAGCAACAATAAAAGTTGACCCAGTTCACGAATTATGCATTGACGTTCAAGATTTTCATGACAAACGATGTGGAGCCGAAAATAGATGCCAAAAACCAAATACTTTTAATGCAAATATTGGTGGAAAATAGAACAAATTGGCTGACTGCAGGAGTAGACTGAGCAACAGAAAGCACAAAACCAACAAAAAAAATAAAAGTAAACAAAAAATAATCAGCTAGAACACTTAGCTCCGCCACACATAAATATTGCTGCATTACGGAAAATAATAACGGCAATAATTTTGGTGCAAATAAAAAGGCAATTGCCGTTGGAATTGTAACTGCTAGCGGACGACCAGAAGTGCTGCTGATACCAAGCTGCAAAACAAACACAAACAGAAAGAAAACACAAGTTTTCAGTTGCGAAATAACGGTAAATTTTAGGCAAACTCAAGGCTGCTAAAGGCTGCCTGCGACAAACAAAAGACTTAAGCAGCGAACGCGCGGCGAAATCGTGCTTTAATTTCCGTCACAGGCCACTGTCGCTTCGTGCAAGTTTTCCTTTATCTTCTACGACAAATACAGGCGTCTGTGTGTGTGAGTTGTTGTGCGCTTGTAGTCAGCCAGTCTGCTGCATGGTAGTTGGTCTGTTCTGTGCCGCCGCGAAATTGCAACAGCCGTAAATGACGCCGGAAATTGCCAGCCGGCACAGAAATCGCTGACTGTCATTATAATCGCTTTTAGTGAATTGCACGGCATCGCATTTTCATTTTATTGTAGATTTTGTTGTTATTTGCTTCATTTTTACGCTAATTATAACGCATTTCGGCGCAAAAAGCGGCAAGCAATAACGAATTCTCATAAAATTGCAAGAATTATTTACCGGAAATGCGGAATTACATAGAGCAAATGAGAGGCAGCTACTAAGTAATGGGCACAACAACAAAAACGGAAGCCAGTTATATTTAAAACAAAAGTGTAAAGCACTAAATGCTTAACGAGGGGCAAATTTGTTAAGCATGTTGAAATAAATAAATTTTTTTAACTAATTTAATGACCAATGTGAACAATTTCTTTTAATATGGTGTAATCTGATAAAAAAAAATATTTCTGAAATAAATTCTAAGTTTTGTATGTTTTTAAGTTTTTAAATATTTCATATGTTTGTAGTTATATGTATGTATGTTTATCTATATATCGCGAAATAAGAATTCTGAAAATACTTGAAAATTAAAGATTTCTGTATATTATAAAAATATAATTACTCAAATGGAACACAAAATAAAATTTATAAATATATAGCATATGAAGATACCGCACCTATTACGAATAAATTTTTTTTAATAATTTGCTCATTTTTAATTGAAAAAAATTATTAAAGTTTCAGATTATAATTAATTAATTTTTTAAATTTATTTTCAAATGTTCTTATATTACTGAAGTCGAAAAAGAAAGCTTTTTAAAATAAAAAAATGTAAATTTGAGTTTAAAAAAATTAATTTTTTTACTGTCTTTCCAATAATACAAAAAGTTAATTTATTTTTAATTTTAATTTAAATAATTTTATTTTTTGAATGTATCTATAATTTGTTTATTATTTATTATTTAATTTATTTTATGAAGTTAACTTTACATATTTACAACAAAACTTATTAATAATTGTAACAATACTTACCAAACATTTTCGGTAAATTTGTAGTTTTTAATTTTTTAAAAATTTATTTTCACTTGAAAAAAATATTTTATATACATCACATGTTATTATCTTAAAAATTTGTAAAAAATGGGGTAACAAATTTAAAAAAAGTTTAAAAAGTTTTTTTTTTAATTTGTTTTTTTTTTAATGAAAAATAAAATAACAATATTTGAGATTAATTAATGAATTTTCAAATGCTCCTATAATACTGAAACTGTACATTGGAAGTACTTGAATAATATCAAGTGCAAATATGAATTTGAAAAAATTAATTTTTATTAATATAATTTAAGTTTCAATAATTAAAACAGTTAACTTAATTTCTTAATTTTAATTTAACTAATGTAATTTTTTGTTTGAATTTATTATTAATTTTTTTATTATTTAAATTATTATTTTTATTTTTAATTTAATTAATTAATTTTTTTTAATTTATTATACATAATTTTTTTATTATTAATTATTGATTTTATTTTATAAAACTAATTTTATTTACAAAAAAAAAGTATAGTTATAGTTGTAACAATACCTACCACGGACATGTTTTATAAATGGCTAATTTTTAATTCTTTTAAATTTTTTTCCCTTCGAAAAATTTTTTTTGTTTTCTTTTAATGTATAAATGTTAAATAATAAATTTGTAAAATTGTAGTAATTAATTTAAAAAATTATATTATATTGAAACTAAAACTTAACATTTATTAAAAATAATTTAATTTTTAATATCAAAAATATATTAATTTCTTTACTTTGGACATAGCTTAAACTTAATAATGAAAAGAAAATATTAGTCTGGAAGTTAAAATAATATTTTCATGCATAATTCTGCGTTTCTCAAAAATTTCAGTTCTTTTCATACATTTATGAAAAAATTAAAAATAATTAAATTGAATATTGCAAATAATTTAAATTAAGAATTCTTATTTTAATTACGGCTTAATAATTTATATTAAGTTACTATGAAAATTTTATACAAAATAAATAACTAAAAATATAGTAGTATAAAATTTTAAAACATAAAATCAAATAAATATAGTTTAAGTTTACCAGCAAAATTTTTTTTTGTATTTATCTAAATAAAATAAAAGTGGAATTTTCATTTTTATTTTGTATTTTATTCGAACACAAGAATTTTCTCTCAATTCAAATAGTTTTTATAAGAAATTAATAATAATTAATTTTAATTTTTAATTATTTTAATTAATATTGAGTTAAATTAAAATTAGATTAAAATAAAAAAAAATTATTCTAATGTTTCAAAACTAAAATAATATATTAATTTATATTATAATGCATTTAAAATATTTTTAATACATACAATTTTGTTTCAATAAAATAAAAAAGTAATTACAATGTCTTGAGGCGGCTCAAACAGGTAAAATAATCCAGCATTGCAAAAAAAATAATCAAAACTTATTTTTGTATATATATTTATTTCTTTTTATATGTATATGCATATTTGTATGTAAATATATGCATTTATTTATACTATAAGCAACTGCTACAAATTAGTTCGTTGCCACAACAATGTACGCGAAGTTCGTTGCTTAAGTCTTTTATTGGCAACTACAACGGTTCATCGCATCTGAAAATCACTGGCTCGTGCCGAACCAAATTATGCAAATTCGCTGCAATCAATTGCAACATATAAATTACCAATTTCATAGTTGGTCACGCCCTTATTTCGAATTTGTAGGGAAACCTTCAATTCTCCCGATGAGTTCATTTCGCAAACCGATTCGACAAGTTGTGAGTAAAGGCGAAATAATGCAAAATAATAATGCTTACGATTTTTGCATTGAAGCATGAAACTGCAGCATATGCAATTATTGTTTTTATTATGTAATTGTAAAAATATTTAAATTACTGATACAGCAAAAAATCGGAGAAAAAATTCATGCTGTGGAGAGTTGCGGTAAGCTGTGTTTGCAATTTTGGGAGTAGGTTTTATGTTAATCATAAGCGTTTTTATGGGAAAAAATTTTCTTTAATAAATTAATTGCAGAAAGGTTGAAAAATTGTTTAATATAAAACTTGTAAACTTAAAAAATAATTTTAAAAAAATATTCACACGGTCAGACGAAAATATTGTATTTTTCCGATTAATTTTTCTCATATTTTTTTTTAACTCTACGTTTATGCATTATATGCATTATAACAACAAATTTGATAAACTGAAAAGACTGTAAGTTTTTCAGAAAATTTAAATCACAGCAATTTCACCTGTCCACTCAGCATCGCTTATCACAGTCGACTGATTGCTACTTAAGCATTCAACAACTTAACAAGTATCTGACTTAAGTCTTTCGTGTCAAGTGTTTGTGGTGAAAATGCGGAAATGCAGCAGCGCAAGGCATTTTCGTAGTTTTCAAAGCAAATTTCACCCAAAATTTCGAATGGTAGAAATCTGACATAGCAGTTTCTTTTAGAAATCTAATATTTTTTGTAAATACCGAGATAATGATATATATTATGTGAAAAATGAAGAAAGCAACTAATTTAAGTTCGGTGAAAAATTTTGTGTGAAAGAAATTTGAAAATGAAAGTTAAAATTTTTTCAGCTATGCAAGTAAGCTTATATATTGTGTGTACCGTTAAAAATATTTAAATATGAAAATAAAAATTGAACAAAATTTTTAACATTAAAAAAAATTAAAAAATAGTTTTATAAGTAAAAAAATTTTCTCCTCTTCTTCAGTTTTTTTTATAATTTTATAAGCATACAAAAAAAGAAAGAAATCTTAACTCAAAAAATGTAAATTACTACTTTTATGAAAAAATTACTCATAAATAGCATATAAAAAGTTCTTAGTTTCCAAAAGCAAACTTTAGAAATGAACGTATAGTATATTCAAAACTGATGCATTTCATATAAATATAATATTTCATATAATAAAATACAACATTGTATTTAAAAATCAAATTTGAAATTATTTTATTTTAAAACAATTTTTAAAAATTTTATTAATAAATTCTATGCAAAAATGCATATTTATATATTCACTAGCTGGAAAATATAGTAAACAAATATTTCTATCCATTGGAGGAGCGAAGTGTATATTATCGCACACATCCTCATATATGTAACTATCTTTCCGTTAAAGAAAATTCAAATAAATATTCAAAAGCACTTCGAAGTGGGCAATAAACAAGTTTTTCTGTCATCGCGTACATTTTTCTTCTCAATTTAATATTTCCCTTTTTTCCATTATTTTCCTCTTTTTCACCTTCATTTAAAGCCCTGCCTTCAGCATTGCTTTTACTTTCCGTTATTTTTATGTGAGTTTTATGGCCGAAACCACCCACGCATGACGCGCCTTTCTACAGCGCCAAACACATACTGCGAACCATCAACAATGGTTGGTTATAGGTAACAACAATAAAAACAACAACAACTATTACCACTTTCTTGCTGGCGGGCAATAACTTTTCCGCATTCGAGACGGTTGGGCTGGTAACCTGTCACACTTTTGAAGTTTCAGTTTTATCGAAGTGAAGAGAAAAACAACAGAAAAGTGAATTCGAGAGTAAAAGCGTTAAGCATTTAATTGCCGCTAGGGCGTAAACAATTAAAAGTTAACAGTTTGATAAATTATCGCCTAACTTCGTGCAATTAGCCCAGGAAAGTGGTGGAGGGTTGGAGTGGGAGGAAAAAGATATATTTACATAAAACTTGAAAATTAAAAAAAATGTGTATTTATAACCTGAAGAAATATTTTAATTAAGTAAGGCGGAAAGTTTTTAAAAAACTAAAAATCCAATATTTCGAAAAAAATTTAAAGTTCAGATTTAGTAAAATAAGGAATTAGAGCAAATAAATGTTAGGTATTTAAGTCTACAGGAATGAATTTCAGTTAATTTTGAAGTGTTTTAAAAAGATAGAGCATATTTTTACTATTTTTATTTATTTATTAATATTAAAACAATACAAATATGAATCAAAAAATAGTAGAAATGGGGGAAATGGGGCTGATGCAGTGGTCTTAAAAATTTGTCACGTGACCATATCCACAATTTCAACTCTCCAATTGGAAACCAAACAAAAAATTTGCTTGGATAATGTCTCATTGTGTGGTTCTATGGAAGGGTTGGCAATTTTTTTTGACAAAATGGAGACTGCTTGAAAAAAAAAGTTTTTTTTGACAGTTTCTAATTTTGAAGAAATAGTAGAAATAGAAAGTCGTGGCTATGGTTAGTTCCAGACATATATAGAGGCCATAAAGAAGACTCTCTAATATTTAAGATACATCGGTCTAACCAAATTTCGTGTGTGGAATCGTGGCAAATATTGCCAAGGGCTAACGGTAAATCTGGGTTAAATAAAAAAACAAGCTACGAGTGGCACAAAGCCCTCAACGGCGATCGAGAAATCGTTGAAGACATGCCTTGTTTTGGACGACTCACTCTTCAACAGATGAAAATATTAAAAATGTAAAGGATATGGTGCTTGAAAATCGTCAGGCAAGTGTTAGAGAGATGACAATAGATCTCGACATCTCAACCGAGTTCATTCGAATGATTTTGGTGGATATTTTCGGTATTAAATGCGTTCTTGCTCGACCCGTCCCGATAAAATTGAATTTTTTCCAAAAATAGTACCGCAATCAGATCTCTTTAGACATCCATGATCACAAGAATTACGACCATACATCCATGAAGAGCATTATAACTGCTTAACTGACATGGGTTTATGAGTTTGACATGCAAACAAGTCAACAACAGCGGAATGGAGGAAAAAAATGAGCCAAAACCAAAAAACCACGCCAAAGCCGCTCAAAAGTCAACGTTATGCTCATTGTTTTTTCGATCGTGATTTGATGCATCATGATTTTTTTTCGGAGGGACAGATGGTCAATAAGGATGTCTATTTGGCCGTATATCCGTCGAAAATGGCCGGAATTATGGAAGTTTTCTTGGATTTTACGCCGTTATAATGCACCAGCGCTTAAAGCCACGAACTGAACTTAAAGTCAAAAACGCAATAAATACCATCGATCAACTACCGTATTATCCAGATTTGGCTTCATGTAATTTTTTCTTGTTCCCCAAACTGAAGTTGCCGCTCCGTAAGATCCGTTCGAATCGAAGATATAAAAAAAAATTTGATGAAAGAGCTGAAGCCCATCCCAAAAGAGCTTATGAAAGCAGGTCTGGAAAAATCGTTGGCATACATCTGGTGGGGAATTAGTTTGAAAGCGACAAAATAAATATTGATGAATAATTAAATATTTTGCCTTTTGTATTCAATTTCCGTTGCAATGTAAATATTTTTGTCCTCATTGCGATTATGACTGAATTTTTTTATGGACTGAAATTTATAAATAGTTTTCCGTTTGCTGTCAATAGCTTATACATTTGATATTAAATACAGAAAGAATGAATAAGTATATGTTCTGAATATGTAGAAAATTCGGTTTTACACTTAATCGAAGATAGCTCACGATGGCAGCTCCACATATGAACTAATTTTCATTAAAAAAAAATTTCCAATTATATTACATAATTTTTCTAATGAACTTTATAAATACGGCTATCAAACAATATTTTAATAAGTTGCCAGTTTTTATAACTACTACTAAATAACTGTGTAGCAAAACCTTAAAAGTGTATATGAAAATAAATGAATCGCCAATGCTTCCAGCAATCCACACAAGGAAGTGTTGAGCCAGCCGGCACCCACACCTGCTGCAATTGTAGCATTTAATGTGTTGAAAACACAAAACAATGCGCCAAAAATATTTAGGTGCGGTTGTTGAGCACAACAGTTACATTTATTAATTTTTTGTACAAGAAAAGTAGAAAATAAAAAATAAAAATATAAAAATTTCAAATATCATTATATATGTATGTATGTATGCCAATTATTTTTCCTGTTTCTGGGCGATTAATTCCAATTTACTGTTTTCCTAACGGTACTCGTAGTATAAAACAGGCAATTACATAAAAACGTAACGGCGCAAGCGAAAGACTTAAGCAACGAACTTCACTCCCCACATCACTCATTATTATTATTTGGCTTAATGTTAATGCGATTGCCAGTCGGTAATGAGGCAAAATCGAAAATTAAATGTAACGAATTGCCAGTAAACAAACAAAACAGAAGTGGAGGGGAAAGACAAATCGCACTAAAGCAGCGCACGCGATGGACCCTTGAGCGCAAATGGACACTCATTACAAATAATAATGATTTATGTGTGTGTATGTGTGTGTTTGGGTACTGTTTGACTGACTGTTTGTGTATCTAACGGTTTTCTATTTGTTTTGCTTTCGATTCAATTCGAAGTACGATTGATTTTGCACCGCGCAAACGCCAGCGATTTGCATTAGGCACGCCAATTGCGAATGCGCATACGTAATTAGAGCAACAACAAAAACTACCATTAAAAGTAAAAAAAAAGTATGGAACACAAAAACAAAATTGTAGCACGATAGCACTTTTACTAACAGTTAGACATGTTGCAGGCACGGCGCGCAATTGCAACAGAGGGGCATTGCAATGAGCGGCAACTAAGTGCGCGGTGAGAGCGAGAGCGTCGAAGCGTGAGTGAGTGAGTGAGTGAAGCTGCCAGTTAGACGGTGCGGCAAAAAGCGATTTTAGTCTGCAGCATTTTGTGGTTTTTGCGGCACAGTGCCGCGACTTGCGTGAAATCGCAGGGAATAGGCCGGCAATTGGGATTGAGGCCAACAAATAACGGCGGGAGCGCTCACAGTGGGATGCAATGCAAAAATGTGTTACAGCCACCACGGTTGCTCGCCGCATGCAAAGTGAGCTTGCTGATATTTATGCAAACTTTTTATTTTTGTTGTTGTTTTATCTACTTCTGCTGATTAGAAATTATGCAACGAAAGCGAAATGAAATATGAAGTAAGAGAAGAAATTTTATTTCCCCGAAATAAAAAATATATGAAGCATTAAAAAGCAAGCCAAAGCAAGAGAAGTAGCAAGCGAGTAAAAGCAGCAAGCAAAAAAGTAAGCATTACACAAAAACAACAACAAGCGTTAGAGCAGAAACAACACCAAACGTTAGTGCAAACACAAAGCGAGCGACTTATGCTGCTGCTGATGGACATCAAGCACCAAGCGGAGACACAAAATTAGCTTTTGGGAGCAGTGTATAAGGATTTTCAGAGGGGTAAAAATGTAAAATAAAACCAAAAACAACAACAAATGTATTTTTATATAATTTCTGAATTTTTTAATACGTAAATTGATTAATGTTTCAGTTAACATTTTAATATTCTGCCTCTCTTTACTGTTCTAAGATAAAGTATATCTTCGGTATTCTCTCTCTCTCGATATAACTCTCAATATCTCTCGTCTTGTCTTCGATTTTAAGATACAGCTAAGTTTCTAAGTCTACGAAAAATGTGAAGAAATTTATTTTCGACTTGAAACTACTCAACTACTGGCTATTTCATCTGCTTCGCAAAAACTTTCTGTATATAAAATATATTGATTATTAGGAGCACACTCCTTGTCAGAAAGTTTTTCTTAATAGCTGAAACCTCCACTTCGAAGATAATGTGTTACAATACTTTCTTTATAAATTTACTTTCACAAAAGAAGTAGTCGGAGTTAGAAGAAGAGGATGATATGAGTTTCGCTCTTTTCGACTAAGCAGCTCAACATTAAAGGTTAACTAAATTTTAGTTTTTTCAATGGGAAGTTCTCCGAAGATGACTAATTTTTCTACTTGGTTCGAGAATTAACAATTTTTAGGTAACATATCGGCTGTTGACGAGGTAATAAAGATTTGCAAGCCTGATGCTTATTGTTTAAGCTTTGTTTTTTTAAAAAGTGATACAAAAAAACTTTGGAAAAGCTGATCTCAAATTAAATCCAAGAAATAAAATTCAAGAGCACGTAAAACGAAAGCACATACAATTTCACTACCAAACTCTACATTAAAATTCGTAGCGGAAGCAAATATAACATGGCGTGGCATTTACAGCTTAATTAATTCACACCCTGAGGGCACGAGTGTTTGCCTGATTACCTGCGAAAATAAATTGGTAGGTAAATACATTTGTGTTTACAAACATGAACGATCAATAAAGAAATTACAAACGAAAGTACAGAGCTGCCTAATGTATGAATAAATTGAAAGTGAAATGAAAAAGGCGATAACGGTCGATTATAAAACATAAGAAATCAAATCAAAATATTTGCAAATAGATTAAAAAAAAAAAAGCAAAAAGTAACAAAAAATTGTACAACAAGGCATGTAAAATGTGCCATAAAAATGAAAGTAGTAAGGTGACCACACGCAATTAAAAAAAATAACGCTTAATAAAAAGAAAAGAAGCACGAGGGGTAAGAAAAATACAAGTCACGCCATAGGGTATGACACTTAAGTCTCCAAAAAAGGCGAAACATAAAAATTGTGTAATAATAGAAAATTAATTTATTCGAGCTGAAGTGCCTCTCAGTGCAATATTTAAGCGATGAAGCACGAATTGCAATGCTTTACAGAATACAAATTCTAGATTATTTCAAATAAAAAATAAAAAAAATGTTATCGGACACACTGATTTTCACTGAATATAATTCGTTTGAATTTAATGAGCTGAATTGCTTAAAATAGCGCTTAATAACATACAATGACAGCTGCTTGCAATAAATTGCAATATTTGATTCACAAAAATAGTGACAATAAGTTAAATTACAGTTCAGCGCTTGAAATCAGAGAGCTGAATAAACAAATAATGAATACATTGAGCTATATCCACATTCTACAAAGATAAAAACTAGTGAAATTATAATTAGCAACTTAAAATCAGGGAGCTTAATTTCTTAAAATTGCGCTGAATAAACATATAATGAATGCGATTTTTGGGAGCTGTATTCATATTCTGCGTATATAAAAAAAATTGCTGAAATTATATTTGACAACAAAAGCAGGGAGCTGAATTGCTTAAAATAGCGCTGAAAAAACTTTTATATCTATGTGAAAATGTATCCATATTTCGCATAGATAAAAAATTATTGAAATTAAAATTTACAGCTTAAAATCACGGAGCTGAATTGCTTAAAGTAGCGCTGAATAAACACTTAATGCATGGTATTTTTTGAAGCGCAGTTGCATTCCTCAAAAACCATATTGCAAAATGCGCTGAATAAGTTAGAAAGCTTAAATTTGCTTATAATGTTTATAATAAAGTTGAAAAAAGAATTATATTTGCTTGCATTTCAAGAACATAAGCGTGCTGATTATATAAAACTTCTTTATGCAAAAAAAAAAAAATCTAAACAAGCGCTGAATGAATTCTTCCTGAGCTGAATATGTGATGTGAATATAAAAAATTTTAACATAGTTCCAAATATACCTAAGTAGAAACCAGTAACGAGTTATTGTATAAAATATATTTTTTTGGGCATGATGTTGCTGAAATTTAGATATGTAGATCTAATTTTAATACCAAAAAGTGCTGAGTTAAAAAATTTTGAATATGTGACATAAAGTTTACTCCATATATCTATATAATTCATATTATATATTTAGCTGCGCTGAATTAAGTTTGATATTGCTAAGTTGCGCTGAATAGCATTAATACCCAATATAAGAACAAAATGAAGCTAAAACACAATAATCTAATACTTCAGCAAGCTTTTCCATATATGTACACCTAGTTTCTTATATTCAGCATAATATAATCGCTTTCACTTACCACATCGAAAACCTCCTGCAGATCCAAACCATGCGTCGCATTTGCCTCATCGCGCACAGTCCACATACGCAGCGTATTAGGGGAACCTCCCTTGAACAGACTATCTGTTCTCTTCAAGGTTAAATTCAAATTCTCACCGAAAGCATTAAACGAAACTTTGTGCTCTTTTAACTCGCGTAAATCACCAGCGAATTTGCCATTCGCCGCTTGCTGTAGACTGTTCACACCACCAGCACCTGGCGTATTAGCGGCCGCTTTCAATTCACTATAATAAGGATTTTTACTCAAATCCTTCTTCACGTGATGTGGCTCCTTGATGGTCGGACGAGCAGCTCCATCAACACTGTTGATGCTGCGTCGCCGACGACGACGATAATGTTCAGGGAGTGCCGCCAAACCGTCGTCAAAACTGTTATGCAACAGCTGCACGACTTCATAGTGCGGCACGGCGTTCACATCGTCGACGTGGAACACCGATTGCAGTTGTGTGGGTGACATTTGTTTGTGATACTGTAATGAGAGAAATAGTAGATGATTTAGTTATGGGCTCTGCGGATTGTACTATAATATAATATATATAAATAATTGCATATTAACATGTTGCATTTCCGAACCTCTATAGAATTATAAAATAAAAAAGAATGGAATGGAGCTGTCACCTTTTGAAAAAATTTACACTTAATATATTGTTAACTAAAGAAAAGTATTCTGAAAATCATTAATTTGAAAAAAAAAATGGAGTAGAGTTGCCACCTTCCGAAAAAATAAAAACTAAGATTATATTATTAACAGGGTATAAGACATAAATCTCCCACAGAAAGTATTCATTTGAACATATTTTAGAACAGAGTTGCCAACTATCACAAAAGTTAAAACAATAAAATTACTTTGGACATATTTGTTTATTTATCGGCAATTGTCACCGATAAAAAAGTTTAACTCAAAAAGATTAAACTTGAATTAAGGTCAGAGAGAACAGTAAAGCTTAGTGTTAACTGATTATACCTTAGAAACTCTTTGAGGCAAGCTATTCCTCGAAATTTCCTGCAGTAAATATAGTTTATTTTGTTTTGTTTTGAACTTGTATTTTTGAATATATTTGAATTTATCAGTATAAATCACATTTCAAAATATTAACGACCCTATCTGCTGCCAAGTTTAGTACTTTAAAGCCTAGCCCACGACGCTGACGCAGCAAGAAGCCATTTGTTATCGCTTTGCTTTGCATTTTTTGCCTTTATTTAATAGACTTGTATGTCTTGTAAGCAGCTATTAGCCTAAATTTGCCGCAAATCACGTACAAATGTAAAGCGATTAAACAGAAGTTCAAATGACATTGATGCGGAGAACGGTGGGGTACACCATTAGCACGCTATTTAAGCACTTAGCCCTGGCCTAATTCACACAATGTCAAAGTACTGTGTAGAGAAAAAAGTATTTTTATCGAATGATTTCAAGAGGTTGGCAGAGTAGGTGAGTTGTTAGAAGCAGTGACGCGATAGACACGACTGGATAATTACTTAGGGAAGGTAGAGAGTGAGTAATGTGGTGGGAGTGATAACAAAACTGTGCAACTAAGTGTGTGTAGAATGATAGCCAAGGGTACTTGAAGAATCAAGGTAAGACGGGTATTTAAAGTAACAACGGTTGGCGAAGCTTACAATGCTATTGTCGACATATTAAGACAGATTCTCACGGTTTGTCAGACATTTGATAGTCTGATCAGTCAAATTGAATTAGCATTTAAATTGCTACAAATGGTATATAATTATTAGTTTTTGGCTCTGTTAGACCATTTCAATTTCACAGACTTACAAATTTTACTTATAAAATATATTGTATACTATTATAGTTTTTGGAAAGAAATTTGATATTTAAGCAAAAAAATTGTGTAATAATGAAAACTTAATTTACTCGAACTAAAAAAAGTTTGGGTTTAATATTGAGGTGATGAAACACGAGCATCTCTAGTATAGAATATAAATGAAAGTAAGTATTAATTTATTATATACATATCTGCGCTTGAATTTAGAAAGCTGAATTGCTTAAAAGAGCGCTGAATAAGTATGACCATTTTAATGACCATTTTTTGCAATAAATGCGTACTTGCTCTATGAAACCAGTGAAAATAAGCAAAATCATAGTTCAGCGCTTGCAATAAGGAAGCTAAATTGCTTAAAAAAGGCGCTGAATAAACATTTAATAACTGTTTTTGGCAATGCATCCTTATTATATGCACATAAAGAATAGCCTGAAATTAGGTAGCTGAATTGCTTATAAGAGCAAGAAAAGAGTATATATACATATACGTCGGCTTGCAATTAATGCATACTTGTTTCGTAGGAATAGTGAAAATAAGTTAGATTAATGTTCAGCACTTGAAATAGGGAGCTGAATTGTTAAGAAGAGCGCTGAATAAACTTATAATATATGTTGTTGTTTGGGAAATGTATCCTCATTATACTAATATACACAAAGAAAATGATTGAAATGTGCAAAGCTTAAAATTAAGTAGCTGAATGGCTGAATAAACACATAATGCAAGATGTTTTTGATTTGTTATCCATACTCCCTTAAAAGCTATTTTAAAGCGCGCTGAATAAATTATAAAGATCAAATAAAATAGAAACAAGTAAGGAAGGGCAAAGTTCGGGTGCAAGAAAACATTTTATACTCATGAAACTTGTAAGAATCAAAGCCAGGGAAGTACCTAAAGGTGTTAAACGTCTAACAAAGGATCGGAATCTAAGCAATTTTAGAGACACATATATATACTCTATATAACTCATATACTGGCCGGCATATTCGGGATAACGTTTGTTAGAAAAATGAAAATTATTATATATTATATATAAAGTTCGGGTAGTATTGACCCCATTTAATCTATTTTCCCAATACCACATACTATTAATATGCCACATACTAAAAAACCAATCATATAGAGTAAAGTCAGCCGGATGTTCGAAAATTCTGATATATTTATAATATTAAAAAAAGTGAAACTATTTCCTTAGAAATTCGCAGTATTAAATGTCAAAATATTAATTGCACAAAATTTAGAAATTTCGGTTTGAAATGGTTTCCCTATAATTCGTTTTACATAGGTTAAAGAAAAGGTTCACTTAATATTTCCAAGTTTCAAGAAGTTAAGTTACGTTAAGTTTAAAGTAAACATCAAAAATATAATTTTCTTTTCCAGTATTATATATATAAACTAAGTTTTATACAAAGAGTGCAAAAACAAAGCGATAGGCCACCAGGGCGTATGAGAAACTAACATTTAAAGTTTCATGAAGACCGCTAAGTTTACTCGTATATTGCGGGAATGTATACGAAGGAATGAAACCTTAGCAGAATTTCTCCAAGCTAATTGAGAAATATATCTATATTTTTCTATAAGAACAGTTAAAGTCACCATCGTGGGCAAAGCAAACACTTTCTATATAGCATATAAGAAGTTAAACATAGATATATTTTAAGTACATGTAAAAATAATATACGTATATTTATAAATATGTATATACACATAGAAAATATTAGCTTATGTATACAAAATTACTAATACATTTCTGCCTTTAAACTCCAAACAGTTTGAAATATGCATATACACATGTATACTGGTTTTTGTTAAGCGCATCAGCCACTACCCGCTACAGCAACAGCAACGAACAAAGTAACATGCAAATGCACACGGATATTAAGAAGAAAAACAACTAGACAATTACATGTGAATATATAAATAAATGCCGGCAACAACAATTCGATGAAGAGGATGCTGCCGCTGCTTTACTACCGAAGCTGCGGCGACAGCACAATATTATACAAAAACGCATGACAACGGTTTAACATAACGATAAAACCATAGTAAATCATAAAACTAAATGTAAAACAGTAAATGAACCGTTTGCATACAACAGTAAATGTGCGGCAATACCTTAAATAAGCAGCGGCGGCTAAACGGAAAGCAGGAGACGCGCCTTAAACTCATATGATACATACACAAATACATACATACATATCGATATATAGTTATTGTTGTAATCGTTAAAGCCAAGCAAATGCGACTAGCAGCGCTGTGATTGAGCTGAGCTCAGCTTGTGGTGTTACTGTCTTGACTTGGTCTGACAAAATGTGGTTTGCCTTGTCGCTGCAGGGTTTTTTGGACTGCGTTGTGTCGCCGCGACCCATGTCGGCAGCGTTGCTATTGTCGTCATAGTCACTATAAGCTTGTATATATGTAAGTATACATATATAGCTACCACTGTTATTGTTGCTGTAGCGTATTGTTTTCGATTTGCTTTAGTTTTGTCTTTTATTTGTTTTAAATTAAATTTTATTTATATCATTTTGTTGCGCACCGTTGGCCGGTGCACGTTGGCGCTGTTACATTTAAGTAAATCGTGCGCACTAGTTTGCGCATGCGCAATACAATTCGCCTCAACTTGGCTTAATGCAGTTCAGCGCAAAAACGGGCTGGGTCCACAGCTTTGTTTTAAGCCGTATATTTATTTTGTTCCTTTTTCAAATTTCTGAGCTTAGTATTTACAATTAATTTGAAATTTATTTTTATTTTACTTTTTGTGTACGTGCTTTTTCTGCTATTTTTAACTGATTTTTGCTCTACTTAATCTTGTTTGTGCCTTTAGTTTTTCAAAATCACTCATTGAAGGTGTCTAATTCGCAGGTAAATACAAGTATCAATATCTTTACAACATTTGCTTGTTGTATTTACAGTATGCATTCATACAGTACATATGGTGTATGTCTTTGTCTTGTTTTTATTAGCGTTGGCTTCGCTTGTACTTGTCGTCTGACCGCCTAATATCAGCTTTGAAACAGCTTGTTTGATTATTGTTAACTGATCTGTTTGAGTTTTTGCCTCTTTTAATATGTTTGCTTACATATCTTTTATGTGAGCTAGTTGTTGTAATATTGATATTTTATTTCACTTGATTTTCCTTCAAATTGTTGTTTAAACACATGTCTAAAGTTGACGTTTAACACCTCGGTCTTGTAATTGTTTCATTTTTATGGCAATTTCATAGGATTT
Organism: Bactrocera neohumeralis; assembly: GCF_024586455.1. Classification (NCBI taxonomy): domain Eukaryota; kingdom Metazoa; phylum Arthropoda; class Insecta; order Diptera; family Tephritidae; genus Bactrocera; species Bactrocera neohumeralis. The sequence goes on along the minus strand of NC_065921.1, from coordinate 65,572,756 downwards.
AAATTCGTTTTATTTTCTATTTTATTAAAATTTATCTCCATGGTTCTTTTTCACTATCTCTGTTTCATTTTTCCTTTTCTATACATCTCCTATCTGACATCTTTTTGTTCAATTTTATAGGTAGTAAGGTACCAAATTATTTGTTGAAACAAATAATTCTTCAATTGCCAATAAAGTGAGTTGGCTCAACCATTTCCTTATTGTAGCTAGCCAACATGTGTCAATATATATCGCATCTGTGTATTTTTATACCCTCAATAAGGTATATTAAGTTTGCCACCATGTCTGTAACACTCAAAAGGAAACGTCAGAGACCCCAAAAAGCACTTTTGCAGTCAATAAAAAACACCACCAGTTTTGTAGATTATCTTCAGCTATATAACTGTCAATTTGAAAATATTTCTACTGGAGCTTGTAGGTGCTAGGAAATTAATTATTTCTTTGAAATTGGGTTGAAGACTGTTCAGTTATAGTACAACCGTACAACAAAGAGAATATTGATGTTTTGCAGCTTAAAAAGGAATCAGGTTGCCTCGAAAGTCAACTGGACGAACATACAAGTTAATGTGGCGGATAAGTTTAAGCGATCGGTTTAAGCCAATTTAAGTGTTGAAACTAGACGTCGACGGCTTAGAGATGTTGATTTATTTGGGTTTGACATGTTTAGAAACATCTACACCTTGTTGATGGAATAATGACTGCACAACAATATGCGACAGTGGTTTACAATTTCTTAGTACCTACAATTCATGTTTATTATCCTTTCAGGATTGCCTAATCTTCCAGGATGACTCAAAGCTTTGCCATCGTACAAAATGGCAGAATTTAGATTGGAAATAAATCGTGTATAACACATATATATAATATTGATGTATATGATCCTATTCAGCCTAGTGAATTCCATGTCTTCAAAAATTAAGGCAGTTATTGCGGTTAAAGAAAAACGGCTCGTTGTCAGAAGCGCCTACTGTGAAGCATATTAAGTTGCTGTTCGTTATTCGTTATAAAAACCATTTTTGATAAAAATTCTTGCGTATAACTAATTTACACTTGTGGAATTAAATTATCCCTTACTTTAACAAAATTTTATCAAAATTTTATCAAAAAATTGAAAACTGGCATTTAATAATAAGTATAGTTATATATAATTTCATATGCAATATCTGAATCTCGGTTCAGTTTGAAACCTAAAGCATGTATTTACTAAAAAATAAAAATAACGAGTGATCCAAGTAGAGGTACTTTTTTCAATAACGTTTTTCGACAGATCACACGTGAGACGTGTCAAACTTTAATGTTATTTTTGTGCAATATCGTTTGGCATTTCATCATAGAAAGACTTACGCCTATGGGTTCAGCGATGAGGCTCATTTCTGGCTCATGGGACTTAGAGCAACCTGAAAAAAATCAAGATGTGCCATTTCATCCAGAAAAAACAACGGTTTATGGGCCTGTGGGATCATCGGTCCATATTTCTTCAAACATGATGCCGGTGAGAACATAACCGTCAATGGCGACCGTTATCGCGCTATGATAACTGACTATTTGATACCTGAAATTGAAGCCCGTGATCTCGGGGACATTGGGTTTCAATAAGACGGTGCCACTTCACACATATCGCATCAATTAATGGATTTATTGAGAGAACACTTCGGTGAGCAGATAATTTTACGTCATCATGTGACATCATACTATTGAGGGGATATATAAAGTCTAAAGAATATTCCGCTTCGATTCAGGTCTTGGAATAAAACATTACGAATGTCATTCAAATGATAATAAACATTTTTCATTAAATTTGAAATTTCTGTGTTTATTCTTTAAAAGAGTAGGAAACCTCAAAATGAATCACCCTTTAATGTTATATGTTATATAGCTGTTAACTCTTTATTATACATTTCGTACTGCCAACGTGTAGACTTACTGCAAACATTAATAATACATTTTTATAAAAATAATTAAATTATAATAAATATTAAATGCCAATAGAAATTGCTTCTCGAATGATAATAAACATTTTTCATTAAAGTTTTGAAATTTCTGTGAATTTTATTCTTTCAAAGTAAGCTGCAAACCTCAACGAAAATGGAAAAATCGTCTGTTAGCCATCAATGTTATATATCCTTGTTCAAAACTCTCGGAGTGGTCATGTGAATTTTATTATACATTTCGATGGTCAACGATATTATTGAAAATTACGTATAAACATTAATAATAGATTTTTATAAAAATAATTAAATTAAATATGAAATAAGTTTACCTAATACCAAATTAGTTCTCATTAAATAGAAAATAAAAGCGCTTTTCTTTAAGGGAAAGAGTTTTTAGGGCTTATACACTTGCAACAGAAAATTTTGTTTCCAAAAAATATAATTTCCTGCTTAAAAATTGCTACATACCGTTATCTATAGCCCCAAATCATATTTTCAATTTCCCAACTTGTGTAGATGCCTAATTTTGATATTAATGTCCGCGAGGAGCATATTGCTTAAGTGTTATGTGTGTCAAGCGCTGACTTTTTTCATTGCTTTCTGGTAACCTGCTGTGCTAACACAAAACAAACTTTATTTGCAAATAATATATACATTCTTCATTTCATTATTCATTTTTTAATATTACTGTTATTTTTTGTTCATATTTATTGATTTCGTTATCTCAGATTAACCTAAACGCATTTATCTTACGCTCAATTTCACGCGCATTGACAGCTGCACATTAATCAAAAATATTGCAACCAAAAACATTTTTTTTTTAGTTTTTTTATATTAATTTTGTTTTTGTTTTACATTTTGCTTTTATATTACAAAATCTCTATACGCCTCATTGCATTAATATTACGTTGACCAATAGCACTCAACGCCCGTCAATCGCTACGTACATGTAAATTTATGTAAATTTTGATAATTTCGAAAAATTTGTCGCAGATTTTTATCACCACTCAGCAGTTTGAAGTGCAGTAAATCCCATGCGCATAGAGTTTTCAAGCAGATTTAATGAAAGAATACTTTGAGGTGCATTTATCGACGGGAAAAGTGGAAAATATTAACAAGATTTTTACAGAGATTGGAAAAATATACTGGTATGTATGATGAACAAAAAATAAATATTTTTAAATACGAGTACATATGTAAGCAGCAGTTGGTCTATGTATCTAAGCTAAAATAGCTATGCAACTCGTGTATATAACCGTCTATATTTGAGCATTATTTGGAAACTTGGTTATAATGTATTTTCAGTTAATTGAGTTAATTAGAGAATTTGGCCCTTTACGTATTATTGCCGCAATGTGCTAATTATATCCAAAATAGTAAATTCGTATGTAAAATTACGTCCATACACGTTTTACTTTCAAAGTTTTTACAAACATGCTTAAATATTTTTAATTCAAATAAAATTTAATATAAATTAAATAGTGCACAATTTAAAAAGTATTAAAATCTTAAAAATTTTATCTATTTTTTTTAGGAAAATAACGTAAAGAACTATTTTTATTTGAGTTTTATTTAGGTGTTTAAAATATTTTTATCAACAGTTAATTAAATAATATTTTTTTTACAAATTAAGATTAAAAAATTATTGTCAATTAATTGAAATAATATTTCTTTTACAAATTAAAATTTATAATTTGTTTAACGATTCTGAAAATTAATACGCAGTCAAACTTTATTTGTTAAAATTTAATTTTAGTGCTTAAAAAATTATTTAAAAGATTTTTATGGTAATTTTTAAAGCCACTTTCAACATTATTATTATTATTTTAAATTTCAAAAAGTAAGTTAGTTTTATTAATCAAATTTTGAAAAGATTACATATTTAATATACAGTAAATTTTTTTTTATTTAACTCTGATTTTAATATTTATTTAGTTTTTTTGAACTAAATTCTTTTTCACAAAATTTTAAATAATTTTATTGCCTTTCCCACTGAAATTTATTTATTTTTTAATGAATTATTTAAAATTATATATTCTATACTATTTATTAAAATTTCCATACTAATATTTTTTGCAATATGCTTTATATTGACACTTTTTGTAACTTTAAAAAATTATTTAAAAGATTTTTATGGTAATTTTTAAAAGCCACTTTCAAAAAATTTTGAATTATTTTAAATTTCAAAAAGTAAGTTTGTTTTATTAATTCAATTTTTGCAATATGCTTTATATTGACTAAATATTATTTTTAGAAATTTTAGTTTAGTTTAAATCCGACTTTTTGTAACTTTTTAAAGACATTTAATTTTTTACAAAATTTAAGATTTACAACACAAAGTGTTTTATTATTTTTTTTGTTTAATTTAAAAAACAAATAAAAAGTTATGAACATTTTAGCTGTTTAGTTTTGTTAAAAAGATTGTATTGTTTGTCAAAATTTTAATTTTGCTAATGAGGCTTGTGCGTTAATTATTATGAATTAAAATTAATAATTTTAAATATAATTTTTTATAAGATTTTATATAAAGTTTTATATATTCTTTTATGAAATTAAATAAAATAAAATATGCTTATTACACCAACAGCTGTTTGACTTTGCGCATTCATAAATAACAACGGAAATTCTTACAGAAAAAAACAACGAAAATAATAATAATAGCCCAGACCACAAAATCGTAACACAAAACAATACAGAAACGAATGCAAAAGTTGACTTTCAAGCGCACTCAGCGCTGATTCTTCCATGAATAAAAAGCAACAACAACAGCACAGAAAGAAACAAAGCAACATAATCACAAGACTTCTTACAATTCCATTAACAGAGCAAAACTCGCCGCAAATGACCCTGTAACCATTCTGCACCAACTGCCGCACCGCACCGCACCGCCCTGCACACAAACAAAAACCGAAAGCCACAATTCGTAAAAAGCGAATAGCAACAAATTTAAGATCGAGCTAAAATTCAGACTAAAGGCGGAGTTATTTTAATTCTCTACGCATAAGCCAAAGCGATGACGTCGCTCATTGGCAGCGCATTGCATAACGTTGTTATTGTTGTGCACATTCATTTGTTTATATGTTTTGGTTCGAAAATATTGCCAATGAAGCAACAAATGCTGCAAAAAGCAATTTGGAACGGAAACGAAGATAAGACGAAGAAGAAGAGCAGCAAAAACACCGCTAATCAGTACACATATGAACATATATACATACGTACATATGTGCATATTTATAAATAGCATATCGGCAAGCAAAAACATTAAGTTGCTTGGCCTGCCAAGCCTTAAAACGCATGCGCGAAAAAATCTCCACAGCGCTTGCAGCAAAAAGCAAAAGTAATAAATTCGCTACAAAAGTGCAATACATACGTATAACTGTAAATATAAGCGGAAAGCAGAAGAGTTATAAAATATTGCAGTTGGCATAATAATCAAGCAAATATTGTACGCGAGTAGTTTCCTAGATTCGCACTATAACTGTTTGCTTGTACGGAACCATATGCTTGTACACATACACACACATATTTGTGTTTATACAAATGGCATATATGATGTATTTGCAAACCCTGTAGGGTGCTCCTTTTAGCAATTAACTCACTCGATTGAAATAAATTTAAAAACTGTACGAAATTATTTTATAATAATTTGTTTAAAGTCGCTTGATAAAAAAAAATTAAATAAAATTTTTTCAAAACATATTTTTTTATTTTTATCTATCAACAAAAATTAAAAAATATTAAAATAATTATGTTCATTATTATTTAGTGTTTTTTAATAATAAAGGTTTATAATTTGTTAAAAAAATTTAAAGCATATATTCATAAGATTTAAAAATTGTTCAATGAATATTTAAAATTTTTATTTTGAATTTCTATGTTTCTTTTTATTTTAATGTGTATTAATTAAAATTTATTTGTATATATATGTTATCTTATTATATATTTCAAAGTAAAAAATTAAAATGGAGTGTAGCATTGCAAAAAAATAAATAAAAATATATTTATAAATAATTAATAAGTAATAGTTCAACAATTTAATTAATTACTGAGTTTTCACATATTTAAATATTGAATTTTTGTAATTTTAAATTTTTATATATGTTATTTTTTTTAAAGAAAATTCAAATAAATTTTTTTATTAAAATTAAAAAGTCAAATTAAGTGTTATTTTCAAAATATTTCAATAAAAAAATGTATTTAGTAAATTAAATTTTAAAGTAAAAAAGTAAAAAATTTAATTTAATATAGATTCAAAAAATTACTTCCTATAAAACTAAAACTAGTCTTTTGTAATTTAAAATTATTTGTACACGTTTTGTTTTTAAAATTTAACTATTTTCATTTTCTTCATTGCAAATTGTTTATAGTATTGTATTGTTTAATTTTTGGTTTTGTTATAATTCCTAAGGAAAATATTTTCGTAACCAAATTAATCAATATTCCAGGTACAACTGTGTAAAACTTTTTCTTCGTTTCCCATTTGTGCACATGTGTTTTTTTTTAACTACAATTCCCCATCTCAAACGATTCCTACAGCTCCTTTTACAAACTCATTTACATATATATGTATGGTATATTGGCACGCATTGGCGAACCGAGCTGTACAACGATCTTTAACCCCTTTATTTTGCCACAAAGCAATTTTTATTGATCTCTCTTTCAACTGGTCTTTGCTGACACTTCTTCAGCAATTTACAAACGGATTTTATTTTGCACAGTACAGCTAGTAAAAGTAAAAAACCACAGCTTTTGTTGTTATTATTTTTATTTTTACAGTGAGAAATAGCTATAAATAATCTCGTGTGTATGTACGAGCACATATGAATTAAGCATCAGATGTGAGAAAAATATATAAATTATCAAAAATTATATTTATTAAAAAAATACTGAAATAATAAAAAATTATATTTGATAAAATATGCTATACCACAGCAAAATTGATGCTCTAATAAGTTTTTTCTAATCGAAAAAGTTCGAACAATTTTATAGTGTTAAAATATGAATGAAGTTCGTTGCTTAAGTCTTTAGATTCGAAGATGAACGTTACTCACTGTAAATTTACCAGTTGTTTGTTTACATTTATTGCTTACATATACAAGTACAAATATGGCATACCCAACTTCCACCAAATAAAGGTAACATTTAAATATCCTGAAATTATATGTGACCTGGTCTACGAAAAGGGAGCTAACGTGCGAAAACTAGTTTTCTGGGAAAGCTGTTAAAAATAATCGTCAGTTTCTCGTTATCTCATTAATTGTTCTCCTTTTTTTTGACACCTAAGCCCCTTTCCGTAGACCAGGTCACATATATTTTTAATTTTTCTATCAAAGATGCTAATTAACTTGACCTTAATATGTCACTTGCATGAAAAAACATTGTCTTCTTATTTACGCTCCAAAAATCATTAATCCACCTGACACAAGAAACAGCTGGTGGAGACTAATCGAAAGTAAGGCAAATTAAAAAATGGCAGCAAAATCATTAAACGGGAGTCCCAAAAGGAGCTTATTTGAAGCAGTGACATTGCTTGAAATAATGGAAATCGCAGGAAACGAATATGTAAAATCTATGGGAGAATATACTACAGCTTAATTTAACTAAATTAATTTGATACTAGAATAAAACATTAAATAAAAGCAAACATGGTAGTACTTGACTAGTCCTAAAAATTATAAATATGAAAAATTCAGAATTTTTATGCAAAATATAAGAAAATTATATTTATATTTTTGTTTTGTTTTGCATTTTATATAAACTAAAACAGTTATTTATATATATATTTATATATATATGTCGCTATACGTAATTTGTCTCAATAATTTATGACAAACAAAAATTGTTTTCAAATTGATGAAGAAATTACTTTTTTTAACCCATCGCAAACTTAAATATTTTTTTTTGTTTGAATATAACTGCTTTTTGGAAAATTTTATTTTTAAGCAAATATTCTCTGTTTTAGTTTTTTTCTGCTTTATACAATTAGCTTATATTTTCTACATTCTTAATATGAATTCTTAAATAGTATTATGGTATTTGAATTTGGATTTCGATGGCAATTCATTTTAGAAATCAAACTAAAATTATAAATAATAATGGAAAATGCAAAAAAATAGATTAAAAAATTAAAAGTTCAATAAAAAAAAAAACAACATAAAATCTGAAAAAACACATTGAAAATAAAATTTGAGTAAAGAAATATTATTTAAACTAATTAATTAATTTAACTTTTTAAATTTAACTTCTTGAATTAAATTTTTTAAATTAATTAAATAATTTAGATTAATTTAATTTGTAATTAACTGGATTTTTAAATTTAATTTTTTAAACATAATTTTTTATTAATTTAATTTTTTAGTTTAATTAATAAATTTACATTCATTAATCAATTTAAAAGCATTTCTTTACACAAATTTTATTTTAAATGTTTTTTTTTTGAAATTCTCTGTTTTAATTTTTTTCTTAAAATAAAAGTTAAAAAAAAACAAATACATATGTATATATAAACAAAATTTTTTTTTATCATGATTATAAGAAATTTATAATTTTTTAACTTCTTGAGACACATTTATTTTAATTTTCCAATATTTATACCCACATGCCCAAAAAGTAATTTACTATAAGTTAGTACCACATATCCATATGTATTTGCACTCAACGAAACTGAAAGTGCATCCAAGAAGGAATAACTGTCTAAACAAAAACCAAAAAAAGTTGTCTGCAAATAAACAAACCCGCCAGCCAGTCAGCCAGCCAAGCAACGTACAACCAGTTTGGCTGACCGGTAGAGGCAAATGACTGCGCATGCGCAACAGCCCGTAGACAACTAACTACTGCCATTAACTTTAGCTGTGCTTTTTCTTTTTCTCTCGCTTTTGTTTTTGCATTTTGACTTTGCTTACGGTTTTGTTGTGCTTCTTTGTTGGTTGCTTGGCTGTTGGCCGTTTGCTTGCTTCATATTGCTACCTTTGCCAGCAACACGCATTTATGCGGACGCGCGCACACACAAACCACACACTTACATATCGACGAATTTTACTTTCATTTGAAACGTGTTTTCCATATGCAAGTCAACGTCACAACTACAATGCGCAAAAACAAAAAAAGAAAACAACGGCATATTAAAAGCAATGAAACTAAAAAGTGCAAGCGACAGCAAAAACCAGAAGCGTTGCGTTGGACAGTTAACGATAGCGAAAAGCAAAAGCCAGCGTTAAAGCAACAACACATAATTTAGAGAAATGGCAAAAACAACAAAGTTTGTGAAAATGTGTTTGTGAGGATACCAAAACCAAGTGAAAAGTTGCAAGCGGATGAAGCGGGTGGACGATTTGTAGACAGTTTTGACTGAAGTCGGAGACATGCATGGCGCAATAGAAATTATGGTAATATTTTTTCGATGCATATAAATGATGATGAGTGGAAGAAAAAGCAGTGGGGAAGCAAAAACAGTTCAAAAAAACATGAGTGTAGGAATAAGAGCAAAGAAAAGGAAGCAATTGAACATTTCTATTGAAAATAATGATAGGATTAAGAGGCTCCTTTAGCAATGGAAATCTGGCAGCATTATATATATTGCTTATTCATAAAATTTGAGTCTTGCAAACTACAAAATAAGTTCAAAAATCATATAATTGCCAAAGTCTATAGTCAAAAATATAACGAGCCTCTTGCAACGATGCGCTGCACCAACCTACCACTAAAAGCTGCCGCCTCTCTTGTGCTACTCCATTTACGAGTATACGACTAACTCACTCAGTCGTAATGAAAGCTTGGTACTCTCTCCTACTTTTCTCTTGTTACATAATATTTCTAATGTGTTTTCATATAACTCACAGAAGCTTTCTCTTGACCAATGGTCCTCTCGATTTTCAGGCTTTATTTGAGATTATCAAATGCAGTGCTCTCTCTTGTAGAGTTTTTGTGCGTTTAAAGTTTGATTGTTTTAGCTATGTTTTACATTTGTAATTGAAATTTTTCTCCCGTTATCTCTTTCTCTTTTGGCGCTTCTCCAAACAGGTACATATGTATGTGAATCTCTCTGATGAAAGCAAAAGCGTTAAAAGGGTCTTAAGTTGCGTACAAAATGCGGCTTGTGGAAAAATCCACCGGAAATCGGTGCCAAAATGCAATGTTTACTAATATCCAAAAGGAAAAGCGTATAATTTAAAACTTTTGCAATGTACTGCAAATATTTTTTAAGTTTAAGCTTGACTTACACAATTTTAGTTAACTTAATTTTAAAGTATTTTTTGAATATAACTGCACCTTTTTGTTTTTCTACAAAATTAAAATTAAATTTTTTTTTACTTAGACGAATACTAATACTTATACTTATACTTATACTTATACTTATACTTATACTTATACTTATACTTATACTTATACTTATACTTATACTTATACTTATACTTATACTTATACTTATACTTATACTTATACTTATACTTATACTTATACTTATACTTATACTTATACTTATACTTATACTTATACTTATACTTATACTTACATATACTTATACTTATACTTATAACTTATACTTATACTTATACTTATACTTATACTTATACTTATACTTATACTTATACTTATACTTATACTTATACTTATACTTATACTTATACTTTACTTATTTATACTTAGACTTTGACTTAAACATAGACTTAGACATAGGCTTAGACTTTGACTATACTTATTCTTAGACTTAGACTTATATATACTTAGACTTAGATTTAGGTTTGCACTTAAAATAAAATGTTACCATAAATTAGAAAATTATAAACTAATATATCGCATCGAATATATTTCAGTATCAACACCCCATTTTTACCCAAATAAGTATTATATAACTCCAATCATTATATTTTAATTGCGCCATAAATTAGAAAATTTTTCGAATATATATCAGTATCAACACCCCATTTTTCTAAATAAGTATTATATAACTCCAAACATTATATTTTGATTGCGCCATTTTTACATTCCTTAACTGTACTGACAGTAATATCTAAACAAACTCAGTTTGAGCAACAATTGACAGTTTGAGTGCCTTTTAATTGACTTCAATTGAGCAAAGCGTAACGCACAAAAATTAAACAATTACGATTTGTGTCAAAGTAACCGCTGAAATTACCAAAAGTACTACATAAGTAAGTGAGGAAAATAATGAAAGCAAAATAAACTAACTGTGTTTGCGTTTATTCGTTGATGGGTATTAAAAATGGGAATTCGGAGCAAAACGCTGCGTGATCGCGAGCTAAGTATTTTTGGCACTTTTTGATTTTTAGGTTAATTGAAGTGCGTGTTTTCGTCTTAAACAGGAAGTTTTAGATTTCATGGCATTTTGTTGAACTATTTACATAAGTAAACGTTAAAAAATATTTAATTTTTAAGGTTTTCCTTAATTATGATTTTTTGCTTTTCTCACACTTAATTTCTCTGTCACTTGCTGTCTTCGCCAAATGATTGACTGCTCCCCAAAATTCAGCACTCAAGTGACTGGCTTGCCATTTTGTCTTTAAATTACCTACTTTTATCTTTCTGTTACAAGTTTTTTTCTGTTTTCGGTTTTTTGTTCGAGCATTTGACGCGCTACTTGATTGCTTGCGCTGATTTACTTTGCTCGACTACTTTTTGCACAATTTTATTTTAGTGCGCTTACTTTGCGATTAAATAGCTGCATGTAGTGTGTTCGCTTTCATGTATACTTTTCTGTCTGTTCACCTATCCTGCGGGCATTCGCACCTGCTGTGTTTTCGATTTGCTGCGATTACCTAAGTAATGCGAGCGCTAAGCTGGATTCAGTTAATTGTGTAGTCACATAATTTCGAATGAAAATAGCTTAGTCAAACGTGTTGAGGTATTTGATATACTGGCGGCGTTTTTTGCTATGAATGTGAGTACAAAAACTGTGCAGGGGAATTCCGAAAAGGGGAATTAAGTAAAAATTTCGACATGAAAAATTGTGGCATAAAAACACTGTTGCTTGACTGGATACTTAGATATCAATGACTTAACTTTGTCGGCTAAGCAACTGCTAATGCGTATTAGTATTTAGCCTTTCAAAATGGTTACTTCGGGATTTCAAAACGAAATTTCGTGATCCCGGTCTATGTACAAATATTTTGGGATATATATTTTTTCGATTTAGTTAGTAGTTGTAGTTTTTTGAATGCACTTACTTCGAAATTGAATTCAGATCAACAAAGGTACTGTGCATTAGAATGCCCATCAAGGTTGCCACTGAAAATAACACCTTACTAGCAGGGATATAGAAGCATCAATGGAAATGACCTAGACGACCGCTTGGCGAAAGAAGCTGCAGTAATCTGTCCAAAGTCTGGTGTGTTTAACAGTGTGTGTTGTTTTATTAGTTCTGGTATATAAATTTTCAGATTTCTTACTTCGGGATTTAAATGCAAACATTTCTGGATTCCCAATTGATTTGACAAATATTGCTAAAATTATTATTATTATTTTTGGTGTAGTCCTTTGACCTTATCTCCTGATATAAGAAAATTACAAAAAAGTTATGTCGAGTGGTGATAATAAACATGTATGTTTTACAAGATATGTATATACATACATATGTGCTTAAGTATGTATGTATGAATCTTAGTTTTGCAGTTATTCACACTTAAGGTGGTTATGAAGTGGGCAAACCGCTCACCAAATAAATGTATTAAATAATTCAAGGTTTCGTTCGCACTAAAGTGTAAATTGAGCAAAATATTTGCAAATAAAAATCAAACAAATAATATTACACACAGGAAGTGAATTGCGAATTGCAGCAAATATAATACTTTTAAAAATGAGTCCCGAAATTTCGGGATCCCGAAAATTTAGTACCGAAACTTTTGGATGCAAAAACTTTTATGAAGCGTTAATTTAATATTATAACAATTTTGAAAATGACTCCCGAAATTTCGGGATACCGAAAATTTAGTACCGTAATTATTGAATGTAAAAGTTTATATGAATCGTAAATTTAGTCGACAACTTTTCTTTTTAATAACTTGTAATTAAGAAATGTTCTTTGGCAGTTGCCTGGGAATCCCGAATTTTTAATACCAATAACCAAGCCACTTATTCCTGTTTTTATTATTTTAATTCAGTTTTAATTTTTCTTGTGTAGTTGTATTAAATGTGCTTTTTATAAGCATACAAATTTAATCAGCATCTCTACGGCTTCAATTCTATAATTGTAATGCGCTTCAATGTCGAATAATTATTTGCATGCGCTTTAATGCTGATTATATTATTTATATAATATTGTTTATCTAATTTATGTATGTATGTATATACAATAAAGCAATCAAAAATAGACTAAATGTCGTTGTGACTTTTTCGAGGTTAGTCATTACATGCCCCACCTTATTTGGCATGCTCTAGCACTATACTTAATGCCACCAAAGTTCAAGTATGATGCGGTATATTACTTCAGAAAAATGCATTCATTCGTCGTATTCAAACTGTAAAACTGTATACGAAAATTTACTGTTATTATTCTTTTTTACAGTTTCCTTTCATCGTATTTATGCTGCGCAAAGGTGATGGTCGCTCATGTTGATGGCATTTATACACTGTCAACCAAATATCAGGTTAGAAACACGATTTTGTTTCAAAAAAAATGTTATTGTTTAAACTGGAATGTAGTTATTTTTGATTATAAAATGCTTATGTTTATATTTATATACATATTTGAGTGCTTTATTTATGGCTCTACCGGGTGATACAGGTGCAATAAGAATGCAATGACTTGAATATAAAGTATTATTTAAATAGAGAATGTTTGGAAAGTTGTATACATAGTTTAATAAAATAATAATAAGCTACCAAAAGTTCCTATAGTTTTTTAAAATTAAATAAAAATTATAACTTTAGTATCATCTTTTATTTATAAAAAACAAATTATATATTACCTTTATATCGCTTGGTCAACCTTGTACTAATACAAAATAATGTCACCGCATTATACGCTTTTTAGTACGAAAAGGTTTCCACAAAGTATTTAGCGATTTATAACAAAAGTTTCAAAATTTCTTTTAGTGCCTTACTGTCAAATATTTAAGTAAACAGCCGTTAAAAAACAAATACTTGTTAAATAGCAAATGTCTGCCATATTAGTCGCTTCTAACAAATTATAAAAATATAACCTAGTTTCAAGTTTCAGCCCAGTATCCTTAAATATTGTACATGAGACTAGTTTGAAAGCCAAAGCTGGGGAAAATACATATATAAAATCGAATATTTGTACCGCATGATTTCAGCAAGAAGAGGTAGAGGTTTATTTACACCTTTCGAGTTCAGATATGCTTCAGATTAAATTAGGTTGAGATGAGTATAATTTTTTCTGGAACAATTCTTCTTATTTTCTGAAAATATTTCCGATATTGGTATCTCTATCTTGTTCAAAATATTAATATACTAGAGGACCCGTCCACGCTTCACTGTGGCTGATACATAGATAATACTACTATTACCATCTATATGATTTCTATTAGTTGGATTATAACTATTAGTTAATGAGATATAGCATTTTTGTGAAGCAACTTGTGTTAGTTTACAAAAAAATGGATCATAAAGCATTTCGGTTGTTAATAAAGCATTGCTTTTTGGGGAAAATACTGTTGAATTTGGGCTCAGGGAAATCCACCGTTGAAAAGATATTTGCTAAGCTGGAAACAGGCGAATTGAGCGCCGAGGACAAAGATGCTCTAAAGATTCGAAAGCAATGTGCAAAGTGAGTGCATCGCAAGTTCATAATCCAATAAAAACATCGAATAACTGATTCTGAGAAGTATTTGAGCGCTCTTTAATCGTAATAAAACCGAATTCTTGCGTCGGTGTGTGTCGACTGTCATTCTAGTGAACTGCATAAGATGAACCGATTCTTAGGCGTGGAAAGACGAAAAAATCGGATGGAAAGGTTATGACATTAGTCTTTTCGTATGCATGTTGCATAATACATACTCAAGGACTGATTACTGAGCCAGTTATAATCCATTGCACTGTGTATTTGGTTGCAGTTCTTTTCTACTATTACAAATACTTAGCAATTGTATTATTTTTGAAGAAGAATCTGTATAAAATTGTAGGCATATATTCAAATGATTCCTACAAACATGAATTTTGAACAAATGATTTGAAACATAAATTTTGTATTTATGAGTTGTATTAAATTTGGACATAAAGTAATAAAAGGTATCCTATGTCCTTACCCTGGTTCTAAGCTACTTCCTCACCAATTTTCAGCCAAATCCTCAGCTATAAATAATGTAACTAACAACAACTTTCGTTTATATATATAGATTGATATAACTTGTTTCAGGAAAGTTGACTTGTTAATAAAACTTATAAGTGTATGAGAAAGCGTGGAGTTTTTAGGAACTAAAGCACTTAACAAAATGCAGTTTCTCTGCTTCCGATAAAATTAATACATTCTTCGATAGAATATGCCAAATAATACATAAAACTGTGAGCAAAAAATAGTAAGCCTTTTTAATTTAAATTTGGCGCGAAAACCCATTTGTCGAAATATTTTTTTTTCTAGATTTGTATAACTCTCAGTGACATCTGTGCCAAATGTCACATCAAAATAGCCATTCGTGTTTAGTTTACGCTTGCCTTTGTGAAGAACATAAAGTGCCTACGGCCTTGTTTTTTCGTAAAAACTACGTCGCGTTAACGTCTGTGAAACAAAGCTTTCCGACTACCAGGTTATCTTGAAACGTATTATTACTGGCGATGAGTCTTAGATCTATGTGAGCGACCCGGAAACAGACCAAAGCCAAAAAAGCCACGTCAAAGCAGGTCAAAAATCAAAATTATGTTGATAGTTTTCTTCGATAATGTAGGTGTGGTGCACTCCGAATTCTTTCCTAACGACCAAACTGTCGACAAGGAATACTAATTGAGTGATATGCGTCGTTTGCGCGAAGCTATGCGTTAAGATACGACAGAATTATGGGCCAACAACTCTTGGTTTTTGCACCACGATAATGCACCGTCGCATACTCCATTGATTCTTTGAGAGTTTTTCGTCAAATTTTCAACCAATATCGTGTCGCAACCACCGTATTTGCCTAATTTAGCTCCGCCTGACTTCTGGCTATTGAGAAAACTCAAACAACCGCTACGGGGAAACTGTTTTGAGTCAATTGAAAACATTAAACATGAATTGCTACGCACATTGAAGGTTATTCCGGAAATTGACTATAACAACTGTTCTGAGGAGTCGAAAAACATTGGCCCAAGTGTATTGGGGCCAAGGGGCAAGGGGAATTACTTTGAGGGGGACGACATAGATTTTGAAAGTATTTTTTAAAAATTGTGAACAAAGTCTTACTATTTTTCGCCCATAGTAGTATGCACTACAAGTTTACCACAAAAATTATAAAAAACTTTACATCCAAAATATACATATGCAAGCTGTGTACTTTTTTTTGTGCTCAGTGCTTTTTAATTTTTCTTTCGCTTTTTTGTGCCTAATTGCCAGCTAATTGTGTATGCACAACAATTTTTTAATACGCACACACACGCGTACATAAAATTACATATTTCGATGTGTAAGGTTCGCAGTGTTATTTTCTGTTGGATGTGGCAACTTGACTTTGACCCTCAACTGTGGCCACGGGCTGAGGCCAAGCGCGGGAAGGATGAGTTGTGTAATTTTGCGTGAGCTTTTAATTTAACACAGGCAGCTAGAAACGATTATGCACATGAGTGTATGCGCATACACACAGAGGTGTAACTGTGTAATTTCCCAGAAATACAGTTGTCGGAATGAATTAAAGCCATTGTTATTATTATTTGCACTTTTAGTAGCGACTATTGCACGGTATTTTTTTTGAAATTATTTAACTTAAGTTTAACTATGGATAGAGCCTGAAAATTAATAACGAATGCAAGGAAAAAATATATGTGAAATTTAGAACTATTACAATTTTTTGCATTGCAAATTGAAAATTTGAGGATTTTCGTACTATGGACCCCAAACTCAATTTTAATCTTCACGTATCTTCCACGGTTTTTAAAGCTAAAGGCGCTCTTAGTTTTGTTAAACGTTGGTCTAAAGAATTTAGAGATCCGCTTACCACAAAAATTCTTTTTACATCTCTTGTGAGGCCTATATTGGAGTATGCTTCTGTGGTTTGGAACCCTAGTTACCAAGTCCATTCGGATAAATTAGAGTCCGTTCAAAAACATTTTTTACTTTTTGCCTTAAATCATTTGCATTGGGATTCCAGTTTAAATCTTCCCCCTTACACTAACCGTTTAAAACTTATAAATCTCCCGACACTCGCTAGTCGTAGGGAGATGCTTGGTATAATATTTCTTGTAAAACTCATGAATGGGTCAGTCTGTAGCCCATCTCTCTTATCTGATATTAATTTTAACGTTCCCGCTCGCCCTACCAGGCAGTTTAAACCCTTACTTTTAAAATTTTCTAGAACAAATTTTGAGTCAAACGAATCATTCCGCCGTATATGTCATGATTTCAATTTTCATTCCAGCACATTTGATCTAACAGACTCACTCTTTACCATTGAAAAAATTATTTTATCTACTCTTAACAAGTAACATTTAATAATTATAAACTTTAATCTAATTCTTAATTTCGGCTGTTGAAATTTTTGTTTCTGTAGCTGAGCAGCTTAAGATCGCAACGCTTAAAACTCTCTTGCCTTTTATGACTCGGCTAATTCCGCTCGTTCGCGGATTGCGCCCCTCGCTTCGGTTGGGCGGGAGGCGGGTAATCGTTGGGATTATTATTATTAAAAAAAAAAAAAAAAAAAAATTGTAAAATAATAGAGCTGGTTCTTCTAATCAGGGTTGCCAATAATTTTTGACAATTATAAAATTTATTAATTGATAATAAAGTTGGAACTTTTATAATTTTTTGACTATTATTATCATATTATAGCGCTTTAAATTACAGGGTTGCCATCTGTAGTAATTAAAGGTGAAAAGTTGTCTCAAATTCGAAAATTCGTTGCAATATTTAAATTTTGGAATTTTGATTTAGTATGTAGAAATTTCAGCAAAATGTTTTAAATAGTGTTGCCACTTACCCTGATGATCAATTTAAATATAAATATATATTATTCGTACAAAGTTAGAGTCAGTTGGTCAGTTTGATACACAAAACAAGCAATATTTATTAAAAAGTTTTCATTTACTAATTATTTTTATTTTTTTTAGGAAAAATGAGGTTTTTGAACATATCCATATTTTCATAATCAAATAAAAAACTTTCAATTAAGACACTTTAAGTACTTTAATACTATTAATAGTGTATTGGAATCAAGTTCTACTTTAATAATATTAATAGAGTATTGGAAACAAGTTGCCCTTCTAAGGGTTGTCATGGTTACAAAAAATCATAATTAAATGCTTTATTGAACCACATAAAAAATTCAAGCTTCTTAAACAATTTTTTTTTTTGTAAACTGGAAATATTAATCACATGTGCACTCACAACGAAATAAAACTTCTTGGCCGCAAATAACGTCAGTCGACCTTGACCATATTTCTTTTGAGGGCATCAAAATGAGATACCGTAATTAATGCAATAGCCCAAGCTTCATTTTAATATGAAAATATGCAGGCAGTAAACAAAAGTTCATTTATTGCAGTTCGTGCAGAAGTCTACTATAAATAAATAAATAAATTCAATCAAAAACCGATTAAGCACTTTAGCCGGTTGTTGTTCATATATTTTTCAGCTTTTGACGGTTCGCAGATGCTGAAAAGCGCTTGAGTAAGCAAGAATTGTACAAAAATAAAATAGGCAGACAAAAAAATAAAAAAAAAAATTTAAAATAAGAAAAAAACTATTTCATGTCTATTTCATTGAGAAATATGTCAACCGAAATGACAGCATATTTACTTTATCTGAGCAACTAAACGCCCATTTAAATGCAATTGTATAACTTGGCGGACAATTGGCTACTTGGAGTGTAACCTAACTCAGATTATGCAGTTATATACAAATTATATATATATACACATGTACATATGCTCTTATGTAGTTCTATGGGCTTCTATGCGGTGCTATGCTTTTGTACGCCGTGCTATGCCTTATTATGTTGAGTGCATGCAGTTTGCTGGTTCACATAGACGACAATGTTGTTGTGGGTACGCGCAGACGCCAGCTAACAGCAACTGCAAAGCATGTCAACACATAGGCCGCGACGAAAAAAATTTAAAAATACTACAAAATTAAAAAACCACTCACAAATGCTATTATGCATAATTTATATGCCTATTTCTATATTTGTAAAAAGTAATCGTGTCCATCGACGACCTTCTAAGCACAAAAGTATCAAAGTTTCAAACAAAGTACGTGAGCTTGTCCGCTCTAAAGCCATCACTAGTGCATTCTCAATATATCTGCGCTACTAATAATTTGTTGTTTTTTTAGCTGATGACGCCCTTCTGCAAGTAATTTAATTGTCCGTCGATTTTCTGGTTTTTTCTCTGGTTAATGATTATCAGTTCTTCTACTAGATTATTTATTATACTCTTTTTTGCTTAGAAAAACACGCATTCTTTACTGCACGCAACTTTTTTGTATATTTCTCGCATGCGATATTTTTTTATTTTTCTATGATTTGTGCTAATTTGCATATTATTAGCCCTCACGGCGGCACGTCACTATTGGCATTGCTTTACTGCACGTTTGTGACTCAAGTCTATTGTTTTTTGCTGGTGTTGCCGTTGTTTGTTTCTTTGGTCTCATATTTAGTATTCAAAGCCTTCTGCTGACTGTTAATGACACAGCAGGCGTTGCCAGAAATGCATGTAACTATGTAAGTGTGGTTAGTTTGGAGGTAGTTGTACGCCATGCGATTAATTTAATGGACAGATGGTCATAAATAGAAAACTTTTAAATTTAGCCATCAAGACATTCGCCACGCTGCATTTGAAGTGAATTATTAAGTATAAGTTGAAATAAATCTATGGAGTTTTAAAATATAAGATTCGGAGTTGAGTAATGCACTATGACTTACGTAAATATTAGTTAATCATTAAATATTAGTTTTATCAAGGACAATAAACTAGAGATGAAGATTGCTTGAAACTAATTTCCTGCATAGGATTCGATATTTCATGGTCTTGCAGTCTTAATTTGAAATACTACCATTTCAGAATATACCCAGTGGCTGATATTTATATTTAGAAAAGCTGCAGTCAAAGCTTTTACGAAGCGTCAGCTTAAAAAAAGTTAAGTCAGGTCAATATCAATTAAATTGTGTCTCTGTTTACAAGAAACGTATGCCCATAGATTGAACTTATAAATAACCTCAGAGCTTCTAAAAGCTCTCGTGAGCTTTTAGATCGCCATATCGATCATTTGGCTGTGTCAGCCGATTACTAGCGATGTCACAAACATTTTTTTGCAGCACAATTTATGATAGCCATAAAAGACATGTTGAATTTAATAATAATTTTGTTGAAATTATCATTATAATATTAAATTTTATAAAACAGAATACCAGGTAATTATTCCAATAAATAAAAATAAAGCTTTCATAGAGGATTTAATAAGAATTTTGTTGAAATAAATGTTATAATATTAAATTTTTTTTAAAGTAAAATACCAGTTGATGATTCTAATAAATAAAAATAAAGCTTTCATAGAGCTTTTATTGTTAAAGCATTGTATAAGCTTTCATTGATTAAATTTTTATTAAGATTTCCACTTCTTTTCTTCAAATTTGATTTTGTTTATTGTAACCGGAGAGAGAAAGCTTATTCCAATAAATAAAAATAAAGCTTTCATAGAGGATTTAATAAGAATTTCGCTGAAATAAATGCTATAATATTAAATTTTTTTAAAGTAAAATACCAGTTGATGATTCTAATAAATAAAAATTAAGCTTTCATAGAGCTTTTATTGTTAAAGCATTGCATAAGCTTTCATTGATTAAATTTTTATTAAGGTGGAAATCTTCTTTTCTTCAAATTTGATTGGGAAAAAGTTTTTGCTTTTTGTAAACGGAGAAAGAAAGCTCTCGGTTATCTCACTATGCAAGTTGGCTAAGCTCTCAACAACTCACTTTAAAGTAAAGCAGCTCTTGAATTCTTGAAAAAAAAATATGTTTAAGTTCAACTTTCGGAGCTTTTTCATGAAAGCTCTTTCGTACTATGCTACGCAATATATCTTTTTCAACTATTATACATACATATATAGACTGCGAAATACCTAGTATAACTGATAGCTAGAAATATGGGTTTACATATCTTTCCAGATAATCTAAATCTAGCATCATTTTGTGAATCATTATAAAAGGAAAATATTGCACTTGTACTAAATCTCGTACAAAGCTTTCGCGACTGCATAATAATTTCAAATTTATCAACGAAATTTCTCTGCTATTAAGCAATCTCCAACGCTCGTAATAGCATATTTTTGTTGGCGACGCAGGAGCTTAGATTATCGCATTTTTCTCAAAATATTTAGTATATAATTTTTTTTACTTACATCTGGCAGTGATGAGCATATTGTGACAATTGAAGCGATGATCGCCAATAAAATTCTAATGTTGTGTGACATTTTGTAAATAATGTTGATGCTTAATAATTTCTAAAAGTTAACTGTAAAGAAAAAAATAATAAATTAATTAATATTATAACAAAATAAAGCTTTAAAAATCATATTTGAAAATAAAATATACCTTCACTGATTTCAAAATAACAAATTAAAATAATAATCAAGACTGTATTTAAAAATATTTTAAATAATATGTAAATTATTTCAAAAATTGTACATAAAAAATTTATTCATTAATAACTATTTCTGTAAATAATTATTATTTTTAAAATGAAAATATTTTATGCGTACATAAACCTACTCTATTCTGCTTGTTTTTATTTCCATACATTTATATCAGTTTGTGAAAATTAGAAAAAAGAAAAAAAAATTATTAAAACTTTTTATTTTATTTATTATTAAGAAGCGGTACAAAAATAAAAAAAAAATAGTTTTTTGATCCTTTAATAAATTTTTGGTTTTATTACCAGAACAAATTTAGAAATACATTAAAAAATATTTTTTAAAATAATTTTAAAATAAATTCCTTGTCAGGCACTCGTTTTTCACACATAACACCCAATCCATCATTAAATGCATTCTAAATAGCCAACAGCTTTGAAATATTATATATGGAACTAAAAATTATTCTCAATGAAGAACAACAAAGAATATTAAATGTTTTTATAATAATCATCGTTAAGCATTATATTTTTTCTTGCAAAAACATGAGCGCAAATTGGATTACAATCGATTATTTGTTCTCAGCGCACAGAAGCAGCGAATAACTGCTGGCTAATGTCAGCTGCGCAGGTGGCAATCATTATGTGATTAAAGTGGTGATCACCGAACCTCTCTAAGCCCTCTCAGTGCATACAAATATATGTTTATTTGATCAGCAGCTAATTATATTTACTTTAATTACATTTAAATATTTTTATATTATCTGAAGGTCGTTTTTATATACGGTACAATAAAAAGGTGTTGCCACATATTGGTAATAAAAAGAGTTAATTTTAGTTAAAACTCAGTATGAAATAAATTTAAAGAGAAAAGGAAATTACAAATTATTTTGGTGTATTAAAACATCACAATTCTATATATGTAAAATTATTTTTATTTAAAATTACAATTAACTAATTTTATTTTTAATAATTTCAAAATCCTTCTTTTTGAAACGTTTAATGTAAATATTAAGGAAACGTGAAGAAAAAAACATATTTTTCAAAAATTTACTCTCAATGTCTTTTTTCTAAATTTATGAGCTTTATGCAGTTTGAAGGAAATGTGAAGCAAAAACAAATATTTTGTTTTAAAAATTTATTTAAATATTTTTTCATAAATTTATTAAATATTTTACAATTTTTTTTTAATATTTTTTCAAAAATATAATTTAAATAATTTTTTTTTAGCAAATTTTTTAAATATTTTTCAAAAATATATTTTGTTTCCATTCATTGCTATTACTTTGTGTGAATTGCATAAATATGTTATTATGTTTGTGTCACTTAATGAGTCATACTATTATTTCACTAAAAATCGCAGAAAAAAATATTAGTAATACAAGCATGCCAGCCGTAAAAATAAAGCATATGTACTTTAGTTAAGAATTGAAAAACAGCCAACAATAGTAAACGAAATGTAATCGTATTCTACAGTGCAAGGCATTGGTATAAATTTCATTTGCGATTAAAATTTGATATAAGTATATGTATATACATACATAATATATATATAAACATTTATATTTCCATTTATATATATATATAAATATTGTATGAAAAGGTGGCACTCTGCATTTTTTTTAAATAAATTTGCTGCTGATCAAGCAAATGGTAGGGCGTGTGCATGCACAGGCCCAGCGGTAAGGCGGTGTGTGGGCGGCTTAGACACGTGCAAGTAATAGACATACATATATGTACATATATGTGTGCATGAAGCTAAGTGTTTATGCAGCTTATGTGAATGCATAGACTATTCATTTTTTATTGCGAATATATATATATATTCAAAGTTATATTTTATAAATAAATATTCATGCATAGTACATATATATTTCAAAACATTCCGCAAGTTTTAAAAATATTCTAAAAATGAATTGTTTTTAATTTAAATAAATTAATGTAAAAAAAAATTTAAATTAATTATTCATCTATAATAATGTATAAAAACTTATTTCCATTAATTTAAGCTTTAATTAGAGAAACAAAATATATTTTTTAACTCCCTTTGAAAAATATTTCACAAACGAAAAATATTGAACTTAATTTTTTATATTACTAAATATTCGTTTTTTCTTTTATTGACATGAAGTTTCCTAAAAAAATCGAATACTAAAGTTTTTATTATTTTTTATTTGAAAATTAAAAAAATGAACAAAAACTATATTTCTCAGTATTGGTAATTGTTTGTCGCAAGCAAGTGTTTTTTATTGGTAAAAATTAAATTATTTAAAGGAGGACCGAGAACGTTTTGACGACGTACCACGTCAAGGACAGCCATGAATATAAACGAATTGGTGCCTGAGATTCGACGATAATCAGAAATCCTACTGGCATTTTGGAATAACGAAAGGATCAGTGTATACCATTTTGAAAGGTTGATTCCAAAATCGCTCAATCGCTTTATAAAACGGTGCTTACCGACTATCAGGATGTCATGAAAAGTGCTATTAGTAGCGATGAGATTTGGATCTATGCTTACGACCCGGAATCAGACGTTCAATCCGCTGAATATTGTGGCAAGGTCAAGACTTTAACAACTGTTTTGAGGATTGGAAAAAACGTTGACACAAGTGTATTAGGGCTAAGGAGAATTGCTTTGAGGGGGACGAAGAGTAAATTTAAAGAATAAATTAAAAAATAAAAAATTATAAATTATCAACAAAGTCTTACTATTTTTTGCTCATTGTAGTACGTAATATTTTCTGAAAAATATTATCATAAGGTTTGAAAATATTGTATGTAATGTATTACAAAATTTTAATTTTTGTGTTTTCCTTAAGGAAAGGAATTATTTTTTATTTTTTTAATGTTAATTTTAGCGAATTTGATTGTTAAAATTAAATTTTTCCTTATAAGTAATCAAATATATTAAAAAATAATAATTTTTTTTACATCCTTCATTGTATTATGTAATTAAGCAATTTGGGATATTATCTCTATATATATATATATATAATGTAAAAAATTTAAAATAGGTTTTTTTTTAATTTCAACGAACTTCGCAAAGATTTAAGCTGTGGTGGCGTTTAGAAAGCGTTTTTAGTAGACAATAGCCATAACACGCAATGCAAAGCTGTGTGTGTTTTTATTATTGTAATAAAATACAATTTTTTACACATTGCGGAATGCAAAAATACCCGTGGCGAAGTCTGCTTTTCACAAATGTGAATATAATTTCACTTCACAAGTGATTGTGGCATATTAAAATTTGGATGGATAATGGCAGTTAGAAAAGGAAAGGGGAAATAAACAAATAGCATAATTTATTAATTTGTTTAATTGAATATTAAAATATAAAAATTATAATTTTAATTGAAAAAAGTCAATATAAATAAAATTTTACTGGCATATTTGTATACAAAATTAATTTTCAAAATTGTTTCTGCTTAAGAAATTGTATGGAAATTTTGTGTTTGCGCCACTTCATTCTTTCACTAAATTGTGGCACTCAATTTGCATATTTACAGTTATACGGTTATGCAATTGGTGCTAAAAATTTAATGCGATTGTGTGTTATAAATTGCAAGGAAATCAAAGCCATTTTGCTACACTTTCCAGCAGTTAAGCTGTTTGAGTGGAAAATTGCAAAAATTTGATTTCTTTAAATTTCAGTTTAAGAAATAGATTGTTGCTTCCTGTGCTTTAACAAGGTCAGTGAGAAAGTTATGTAATCATTGAAAGTTGAACACATTTGTAATTATTTGATTTGAGGAAATAGTTTATGCCATTAAATTGAGTGCTTTTATTGGTTAATGTGGTAAAATAGTACGAAATATGCATGCATGTCAATTTATTTTGTAACAAGTTCGTGTCTTAAGTCTTTTGTGCTTGGCAAGTGAAGTAGGCCGTTTCTTCCTTAAAAACGTCAAACTGGTTTAATTTCTTAAGCATATTTGTAAATACTTAGAAAAAAGTTAAAATTTCACTAAACTAAATAAGCATGAATTTTTAATATAAGTTATTAAATTATTTAGAAGCAATATTGTTTTAATAAATTATGCAAAAAATTAATAATAAGCAACTAACTTTTAAATATATTTTTAAAATTATAAATTGTAATTTTAAATAAAAAAAATAGTAATTATAAAAATAAAATATTAAAAAAAATTTATTATAAAAAATATATATGTAAATGACATTTATTAAAATGTCGCTGCCAATATTTGTTTAAAAATTTTGTTTATAAAAGCACTTTAATGCTATTTGATATTTTAAAATAAATTTATATTAGTTAGTTTTCTATTACCAACTTAAAATAATTTTGCTATTATCAGTTATAAAAAAAATTAGTAATTATTAAAAAATATGTATTTGAAAAAAAAATATACTTTATTATTAATTTGTAGACTATTTTATGCCAAAAATTTTTATTTTGTGAAACTATGACTATTTTGTGACTATTTTAACATTATATTTTTAAATAAATATAAATTATGTATAAATTTTAATGAAATTAAAATTAAAAAATCTTTTATATAAATTTAAGTTTAATTCTCCCGAAGAGGTTTTGAAAGAGCAGTCAATTTTAAAAATATATATAAATATAATATATATAAATTGAAAATAATTTAAAAATATTAATTAATTTGAGATAATTAAAAAATTAAATTAACTAAAAATAATTTTAAAAATTAATAAAATAATTTGAATGAAGTTGAAAATACAAAAATTTATTAAAAGTGGTTTCCGAAATAATACACACATAAATCTAAAAATATATGAATAGTAATAAATTACTAGCTACTTTTATAAAAATTATTAAATCCTCTCTGTAAACAGAAATCACTTTAGTATAATTCCCGTTGCTATATTTTAAATTTCATTCAACAAAATACGTTTTTTAAGTTTAATTATTTTTTTTAAATATCTTTAATTAATTGATTATTTTTAATTATTTAATTACTACGCTTTCACGAATCAAATCATTTTTCGACTTTTAAGGAAAAAATTTTCAAATTTCAAATAGCGAAAAACGGAAATGACTGGCGCGCTGTTGTTAAATAAATTGTTTAAACTTTCACTTCAATCATTTTTCTCTTTTAATTAAAACTCGGGCGATTAACTACGAAAATTATTTTGGATTTTCTCAATATATCTTCTATTTTTTTCTATAATTATAAATTGAGCATTGGCAACCAATTTTAAGTTCATATATGTATGTATTATATCTAAATAATTTATAAAATATTTTTTTTATTATTTAAAGAAAACTGAAATTACGTTTTAAAAATAGTCAACCTCTGACATTTGACACAAAAATGTGTCATAAAAAATTTAACTTAAAAAATAATCAATTAAAATACCAGGAAATACGCGTGCAAACGAATACATGTTTTTCGTTTAGCAACTTAAGTTTATCACATTTAATAGTTTCACTAGTTTGTGTTTGACAACTTCAATTTAGTTAATTTATTTCGCCCAAAGGCTGCTTCTTTTTAGTGTGACGACGCTTTTTGTTGACGTGATCAAGAAAAAAGTCACACAAGCTGAGCTAAGCCGGCATTTAGCCCCGCACTTGCGCTCATTAATGAATGTCCAAAAATTTGTTTTATTAATTTTCGTCAGCATCTGCCGCTGTGTGTTGCTGGCAACATACATAAATTATTTCTAAAAATACAACAGCAACAACATAATGATTTTGCTTAATTTTGTCATTATTATATTTAAATAGATAATCTGCGCTTTGCATCTTTTTAAATGTGTCGTCGCAAAAAAGAACTTTTTAACTACGTTTATACCTTTGTAAAAGGCAACATTTAAAATTCTTGAAACTTGTTTTTTGTTTTCTAAAATATAAGTATGTTAAATATTTTTAGACGCACGGCGTCAAACTGCTGGACTTTTTCATCGCACAAGCGCTTGCGCTCTGGTTCTACAGCAGCAAAGTTTTTGCCACTCAGCTGGGATTTGTTGTTGATTTAAATGTTTTATTTTTTCACA
The DNA here is from genome assembly GCF_024586455.1 of Bactrocera neohumeralis. NCBI lineage: Eukaryota > Metazoa > Arthropoda > Insecta > Diptera > Tephritidae > Bactrocera > Bactrocera neohumeralis. Next base: position 65,545,121 of record NC_065921.1, on the reverse strand, counting down.
TTTCATTTCTTCAAATTTCTTGTGTGTTTTAACGATTTTTTGAATTTATTTTTTTTTTTAATTTATTTGTTTCTGTACTGACATTCCAAACTCGTAAAACTGGCTACTTGTGACTGTTTAAATGTTTGTGTGTGTAGATTAGTTTGTACTTAGGCGCAAACATTTATTCCATATACTTATAAGAAACATTTTTCTTGGTGCCTCTTTGCGATCGTTTTTTTTTTAGCTAATTTAAGTTTATTTTCAACTTTGTTTTTATTTAATTTATTATTATTGTTATTTTTAATAAATTTTGACATATAAGTGATTTATGACAGCTGTCAACCAGATCGTTTTCTTAAGTTCAAGTAAATTGAATGTTGAAATTTTTGGGATTTTGGGTAGTTATAACCACTTTGGGTGCTAGTTATTGGGAACAAATTAATTAATAATTTATAAAAATTTAACCCATGACAATCCTTAATTTTTTTCTTAAAACATTTTACTAGAATACATACATATATCTATTATGTAAATATCATGCTTACAAGGATTTACCATTAATACAGTAATAATTTCAATGCTTTAAATGACTGCACATCAATCAATCTCGCTTAGAATTTCTTATTTTTTCTAGTCATACAAGTTAGAGAAAGAGACTATCTTGCGAAAAATTGTTTCTAGAATCTGACACGCATGAAATATCCTATCACCAAATATATAGCAGCTCTTAGAGCACACCAATAAGCAAGAAATAAGCAAATTGTTGGTTTATACTTATTTATAAAATACCACTAAAAACCCAAATAGATCTTAGTGGACATTAGAGAAGCATGAAGGCAGTATTAAAGAAAGTAGGCACGAGGGCAAAACGAAATATCTCCTGTCATCAAACAAACAGTCGTCGCACTCGCGACTTGGTTCTAACATAACTTTGAAGTCGTATATAATTTCGTCTATCTTGGAACCAGAGTTAACACCAACAACAATCTCAGCCTTGAAATCCAACACAGAGTCACTCTTGCCAACAGGTGCTACTTCGGACTGAGTAGGCAACTGAGAAGTAAAGTCTTCTCTCGACGAACAAAAACCAAACTCATAAGTCACTCATAATTCCCGTCCCGTAATAATTCAAAGACAGCGGCTACGTTGGCTAGGTCATGTTGTCCGAATGGACGAAAACATTCCAGCTCTGAAAGTATTCGACGCAATGCCCGCCGGAGGAAGCAGATGAAGAGGAAGACCTCCACTCCGTTGGAAAGACCAGGTGGCGAAGGACCTGGCTTCATCCAATTGGCGCCATGTAGCGAAAAACGGAAATGACTGGCGCGCTGTTGTTAACTCGGCTATAATCGCGTAAGCGGTGTCTACGCCAATAAAGAAGAAGAAGAAGGAAACGTGGGAAACCCTATAAATAATATATAATATAAATGATGAGCGTGACAAGCTGAGTTGATTAGGCCCAGTCTCTCAGATTTTGAGATATCGATCTGAAATTTTGCTCAGAATATTTTATCTTTAAGTAGCTCCTTCTTTGTTGGAACCGCCGATATCGAATCACTATAACATGTTGTTGTTGTAGCGGCAGAATTCTGCCGAGTTGACAGTCCTTGGCCGGATAAAAATCCGGGTCCGTTCCGGTTACGTAGACCCGACTGTCGTGAGAATTCTGCCGCTACAACAACAACAACACAACAACAACCACTATAACATATAGGTTTCATACAAAGTGACCTTTCAAAAATTAGTTCATGTATAAACTTTTTTTATTTGAAGAGATATTTTCACAAAATTTTGCGAAAATTAGTGTCCAAACAAATTGCTTACAACTAGTATAGCAGTCATTCTAACTAACCGATCAAAATCAAAATGAAGATTTTCATAAAAGATCTTTTTCCCTATCAATTCGACCAGAATATTTGTTATCAAACAATATGGTCCGAAAGAACAAGAAAATTATTTCCAATGAATGAAAACCGTGGTCCGGTTACGCTTTCTGCATTAGTTATACATATACTTGCTATAAGAATTGCACCTAGGAAGTATATTAAAGCTTCGGTGCAGCAAAGTTAACGTTTTTTCTTGATTTTATTTATAATTACATAAATTTTTAATTTTTTTTATTTTATTTTAATTATTCGGTAATAACTTTTAGTGTTTTATGCAATATTTTTTTTATATTTGACCCCATTTCCTTCTTAACTGTGGTGGAGCCACCACGAATTCACCACACTTGCGCTAATCAACATGAAAAATGCAAATGTTGCCCACTTTTATTAATGTCACAGCAGTGACAGCCGCAATTATAAGCAAAACAGAAATGAATAATAAATAATAGAAAACTGAAATAATAACAACATCATTAATTTGTAGCTATGAAGAAGTGAGGTGACAGCAGGAAGAAGAAAGGTGAAAGACGAAATTAAATCGCACTACATTTGCTAAGTCAATGCTGTGGTTGACTAGCTCACTTGGTCTTTAGAGCTCGTCGCTCGGCCGTCTAAGTGGTGGAATGGTGATTGTCTATTCATGCGAGTGGTTAGCTAACCGCGCGCCAGTGAGACGAAAAGTTTATTTTCAAAAAATTTATATACAAAACAATAACAAACGCAACAGCTGCCAAGCGCACAAGCGAAAGGAGGCAGTAAATTAAAAGCGAAATAAAAGAGCAATAATAAAAAAACAATGCAAATCAAAAGTCCGCACACACTCATACAGCACACAGGTCCTCTGCAAAGCGGGCTTCGGCGTGCGACTTTAATAATAATAAAACACTTCGCCGGTCGCCAGCTTGGCGGCGTGTTGCAAGTGTTGGCATAATGATGCGGAAGCCAAACAGTGGCTTTGGCTTTTCGGCTGCGCACGCACACAAGCTAATACATTTATGCACATATGTGGCCAAATGGACAGACACATGCGCAGTTTTTTGGCGCACTTTGCATTTTTTCACCTTCCTTCTGCTGTTACTCCTTTGTGTTATTGTTGTTGTGTGAGCAATTTCTGCAACATTGTGGTTTCATTTAAATTTAATTATTGTTGTTGTTGTTATACAAACATATAATCAAAATCACTTTCATTAACGGTAGTAAGTTTAGTTAAGTGGATACTTTTCTTAATGTTTTATCATAATGATCAATTTCTTAACTTTTGCATTGCAAATAAAAACTACTTTTATTGTTTGTCTTTGGAAAAAATTTTGAATTTGAATTGGCTCAAATGCGGAGTAATATAAGTGAATTATTTTCAATAATTCCAATAATATCTTATGTATATTAGGATGGGTCAAAAACATTCTTTTTTCGCTTGGTATTCTGAAAAATTGGCTGATACACACCTCTAAGAAAGGTCTCTCCAAGCATGAACTCTTAATTTTAACGAGAAGATCTTCTGCTTTGCAGTTTTCAATTTTTTTCTTATTATCTAATAGAAATTTTCAAATATTTTTGACTCACCCTAATATAATATATAATGGTTGTCAAAAAAGTCTTGCGGCATTTTCGCTAGTTGACGCTGAAAACGCGTAGTTCTAGTTTTCGTCGCATCGGGTCATGCTATACCTTTTTGGAAAGCTCATTTCATGCGCTAACACGTGTTTGATTGATTGTCGTTTCTTTTAAGTCGTTCGTGAGTTATAGCGTCGCAAACATGGAGCAAAATAAATAGAAAATACGGCATATTTTAGAGTACTACTACGATAAAGGCAAAAATGCATCTCAAGCCGCCAATAAAATTTGTGCAGTTTATGGACTCGATACAGTTTCCATTTCCACCGCACAACGATGGTTTCAACGTTTTCGTTCTGGTGTAGAGGTGGTCGAAGATGCGCCACGCTCCGGAAGGCCTGTCGTCGAAAATTGCGATAAAATCGCTGAATCGAAAGAGACCGGCATAGTAGCAGCCGTAGCATCGGTCAAGAGCTGGGCATGAGTCATCAAAAATTCATTTCAATTTCAATAAAAAAAAAATTCAATAAAAATACCGCAAGACTTTTTTGACAACCCATTATGAGTAAACTGAAGTATTGAAGATTACAAATTCCGAAATTATTAACAGTCCAAATAAGGAGAAATTTGTATAATTTTCTAAATTAAAAATTAAAAATATTATAAATTATAATAAAAATTAAAAAAATATATTTAGAAATTATTTTGTTATTTTGAGCTGTAAGTAAATGTGAAATTTTTAATCGTCCTTCCTTCACTTAATTCGCAAAATAATTTATACGTTTTCGAATATGGAGGATTATTAAATATTTTATGAATAAAAAACTAAAAATAATGCATAAAAAACTAATTTTAGCAATTTTTTATTATGTAGAGAATATTTTTTTTATATCTTCAATTTAGTCAAAAAATAAACATTTGACTGATTTCGGTCAGTGAGGATAAAATTTATTGAAAAGTTGGTAATTATCAACTAGGCTAATCAAAAGCAATAAATTAATTTAAAAAAAAATGTAAATACAAATTTTGGAATTTTTTTTTTTTAATTTACTAAAAACTTTTAATTTAAATTTTGGAAAAAATTTGTTGATTAATTTTAATAAATTTTTTTAAATAAATTTATAATTTTAAAGCTCTAAATCCGCAGAGCCTGCCTCATTGCCAGCAATTTAAAAGCAGCAAAATCTACACACTTGTACCAAATGTGCAGGCTGCTGCCTGCCTGTCACAAGTGTCACCAATTCTCCATACCACCACAACAACAACAATAAATTCATGCATTACTAAAACAATAACACATATTTAAATGTTTTTACATATATGGGTGTATGTATGTATGTTTGTCATTTGGAGAAAAGTGCTGACATTGCAACATACCACCATACCGTTACAGCCTCGTACAGCTTAGCTGCGCTTGAGTTAGCTGGGTTTGACTTGGCTCTTGGCTCTTGGTCTGGCTGGCTCGGTTTTGTCTTGATTTGGCTTGGCTGGCATTAATTGACATTGACAGCAACAGTTGCTACTAAATTAAATAAATATGCAAGTGACGTTGTTGTTGTGATAGCCAATGCTTACGGTATTGTTTTGTTGTGTTTCTTTTGCTTTTGTTTGGCACGAAAAATTTCGCTGATGTCATTGGAATCGGACATAGGTAGTGTTGAATTAAGGTGACACCTGCTTTGTTTGTTTACTTTTTTTGCTTCATGTTTGCCGTTGGAGGCTAGAGAATTTCATGGTATCGGGAATTTTTCAAAAGACACAAGTAAATATAATTTATTTGCATGCGATAAGGCAAAGTTGGTCACCTGGGTGGAGTTGGTATGCTTAAAATGCAACTACACTTATCTGGATTGTGGTTTGTGGGCTTTAGGTCTTGCTTTAACAGCTTCTTGAATACTTATAATATGCACTTATATCTTTTGAAAATGAGAACTATAATTAAAAACTTAATATTAGTTAAACAGCACAAGGATCTGTTTTAGGCACAGACCTGTAGAAGATTAGTTATGGCGAAATACTAAAACTTTAAATGCCAGACGAATATTATTTAATCGGCCACGCGAACGACATAGCAGCAGTTATTCCAGCCAGAGACACAGAGGAAGCCCGAAGAAAGCTGAATCAGTCCCAATTTTATTTTATGCTAATTTATTTTATTTTATTTCCATTTTAATATTTGCAGCTAAACCCTAAATATACCATAATTTCAACAGTCTATTACGAGAAACGCCCTGAAAAACGATCAAAATATTTTTATTAAATTGAAGAAATCCCACTGAATAACTGCACTATTGTGTAACAGCAATTTTCACCTTTAACTTTCAATATCAATATAACATAATCATGTGATCATAAAAAAGGTCATTCGACTTTATTAAATCTCTTGCATTTAATCACCCTTTCGCCTTTGTTTGAAACTTCAAGCAGACGCTTTAAATCACCACAAACTGCATAACTAAACCATGAAAATTTAGAGAGAGTGAGCGAAGAGTGGGCCAATGTGAAACGCGGCAAGAAAATATGTCTGAAGTTGCCAGAAAAGCAGAAAAAACTGCAAATGCAAACATAGCAAACATCACAGAAAAAGACAACAACAGTTGAGTTACTAAAAACGACAACAATAATAACAATGACAGCATTAAAATATTACGTAAAGGCAACAACACCAACACTATACACTGGACGCACTGTCTACAGCTTTGCAAACACTTTAGTCTGCCTATCGTCTCTTCGTCTTCACATGCACACACTCACATACATGCATATGTGTATATCAGCCGATCAATCTGGCTTTGTGCGCATGCGAGACATATTTCCATTTGATATTTACACTGTTGATGCAACAATTTAACAATTGCATTGTGCGCTGGTCTCAAACCAAAAGTGGAGGGGAAATCAAATCAAACCTCAAACAAATCTAAATAATTTAGATTTGCTGAAAAGGTATAGAAAAAAGAGTATGAATTTTCCCAGCCTTTGTTTGCCAAACAATGCAACTAAGAAGGCAACGCAGTTGTTGTGGACCTGTTGTCTGTCAGGTGTTCAATTTTCATCCGAGCTGTAGGCCTGAAGCGTAATTTCAATGTTTATATTTGAAGGTACTGCACAAAAGTTAAGTTTGGTAGAAATCGAAAGGAATAATTGGCCTTAAGCGGTCGAGTCGATTGAAATGAGACAGAAAAGGACTTTAAAGTACGATATTTTGAAGTTGTCTGAGGACTATTTGCAGCAACAATTTAGATCACCCATTTAAACTAACTACTCCGAATTTGCCCTTTGGAAAAAAGCTCTGGATTGTGGTTGTCGAGAACTTATTAACTTCTTGACAACAGCAGATTTGACGACTTCAAAACAAAAACGAGGTTTATAAGGGGTCCTAGTTAGTTTCTCAGTCAAAGAGCTTTGGTTCTAGAAGAACTTCTCCAAGGTTATAGCTCCAAACAGGATTTAATCTCGAACGAGTCATCCAATACAACGCACGAATCTACCAGAATCTGAATAGATAACGATATGCGTGGCAAGGTCTTCAACCTTAGTTTCCCAAAAAGCACCCACGAATGAAGGAAGTGTTGACAAGATTTACTTTATCCAATTTTAAGACATATCTGACAGTAGATTGGGTAACATTTTTAGTACTTTTACATGATTGCCTATAGGGTATATCTAAAGAAAGATATCTTTTTTTTCTAGACCTTCTAGGTGCCATTTGAGTACACAAGAACCTCGTGATAATATTTACTTTACCTGGTTTTCTCAAACATTACTTGAGTGCCAGTTAACAAATGATAGATCAAAAGATGATTAGAGAACTCTAATCTACTCCCGGTCGAGCAATAATGAAGCAGCTTTGCCTTTGGCTATATTCAATTGATTTTATTTGGATCGTTCTATTCCATTAAACATTTTGGAAGCGTTTGCTTTTGAGTACTACTAGAAAGGATTAGTATGAGGATATAATGGGTTGTCAAAAAAGTCTTGCGGTATTTTCGCTAGTTGGCGCTGAAAGCGCGTAATTCTAGTTTTATTCGTCGCATCGTCATGCTATACCTTTTTAGAAAGCTCATTTCACGCGCTAACACTTTTAAGTTGTTCGTGAGTTATAGCGTCGCAAACATGGAACAAAATAAAGAGAAAATACGGCATATTTTACAGTACTACTACGATAAAGGCAAAAATGCATCTCAAGCCGCCAATAAAATTTGTGCAGTTTATGGACCCGATACAGTTTCCATTTCCACCGCACAACGTTGGTTTCAACGTTTTCGTTCTGGTGTGGTCGAAGATGCTCCACGCTCCGGAAGGCCTGTCGTCGAAAATTGCGATAAAATCGCTGAATTGGTTGAAAGAGACTGGCATAGTAGCAGCCGTCGGTCAAGAGCTGGGCATGAGTCATCAAAAATTCATTTCAATTTCAATAAAAAAAAAATCAATAAAAATACCGCAAGACTTTCTTGACAACCCATTATATATACTTGTATAATTTTAAATTAGACAAATAATCCCAATAATAGAAGTTCTTTATGGTGAAAGGGTATGTGTGCCAATTTAAAGGTATGTGTATCAGTTTAATACCTGAAAAGTTCATTTCTCGAAAAATTGTCTGCATGGGACCTTTAACCTTTAATGTTCAGGAATATTATTTTTAATTTTATCCCTTATGAAAATTTACAGTTAATCAAAATCTTGATCCCGACACTTTTTAATGCTATTCTTTCTAACTATTAAATTATTATCCAACCGAAAATTATTTGCTTTCAATTTATCCCATTCCTGAATATTTCTTTAAAGAAAACCAAACAGTATAAAATGTCCAGAAACAATTTATGTCAAAAGGTTAAATTATGCAAAAGTATATAGAAAGTAAATAAAACTAAAATATATAGTTTTGGGAAGAAAATTCATAACAATTACACATTTAACAAAAATCAACAACTTTTAACCTCGTCAACACAAATAATTCACGAAATTTGTCTGACACCATCACCAACTGATTGACTGCTTGACCGGCTGGGAGACGCCAACCCCAAAAAATATAGTTACACACCTAAAACAACAACACACTCAAACCATAAACACAAAAATCAACAACACACAAACCAAAAAAAAAATTAAAAAATACACAACAAACCAAAGCTTTTGCAGTTGTTCGGTAATTGAATTTAAATTATCTGCCAAAAGTTATCGTTCAAAAAGAGACAGACAAAATTACAAAAACAATAGCAACTAATGGCCGTCAAAAGCCAAGGCTCTAACGGGAATTTTATATAAATGAATAAATATATAAAAACAAAACAACCACATTTTACAAACGGAAGTCGGAGGAAGTGTTGACAGGTAGGGCAGACATGGACTGATGGCAAGACAAGAAAACACAACGAAAAAAGAAAATCATGTTCATACGCTTTCGGATTTTAGATTTGGGTAAAAGTTCACGACAAATACGCTTTCACCGATGAGATATAGTGAAAAAAAGAAATTAACAAAAAAAAATTAAAATTAATAAAAAACAGAAAATTAAACTAAAAACATATAATATAATAAAAATTAAAATAATTAAGAAAATACAAATAAATTATAATAAATTTAAAGATATATCATAAGTAGAAAAATAATCATAAGTTAAACATTTTTTACAAAAAAATAATTTTTAAATAAAAATACGACAAAAAATTTATTAATATTTACCTTTTTGTGCAAGGTTTCTTTTACTTTTTTGCTTATTTCGTGTTTTTTTAATACCTGGAAAATTTTTATGAACGCTTAGAGCAGTAGTCTTAGAAACACTTGCATTGCAAGGTCTAATTGTTATTATGTGACTTTAAGTAAAATATGCTAAGTGCATGCTAAAGAATTGAACTGAAAAACAGTGCCACCAAAGAGAATCATAGAGTGAGAAAAACGTAAAGGCAATAACAAAATTTTTATTTTTACATTTTAATTAGGGAATTTAGAAGCTTTTTAAAAATATGTATATATAATATACACTGTGACAAACAGCATCCGAAAATGTTTATTAAACTTCCCTGGTAAATAATATTAAAAAAAATATTTTGCTAAGTTTATAGGACTGTCTTTAACGACTATGGCAAATAAGAGCGCGATCTGTCAACCAGTCTGTTTACAGTAACTGCTTAAGTCTGTACAAAGCTGAAAGACGAAAACATGCCTTGTTCTGGACGTACTTCGACCTCTTCAATTGATGAAAATATTAAAAAAGTGAAGAATATGGTGCTTGAAAATCGTCAGGCAAGTGTTAGAGAGATGGCAAGAGAGCTCGATATGTCTCGTGAATCCGTTCGAATTATTATGTCGGATATTTTGGGTATGAAACGGATCCTTGCTCGACTATAACTCTCTATAACGTTGAACATTTTTCAAAAAGTGTACGATTGAAAACGAATTTAAAGCCGACAACGCAATGAATACCATTCACCGAAGGAGCTGAAGGCCATTCCAAAAAGTGCCTATGAAAAGTATTTCGAGGTCTGAAAAAATCATTGGCATAAGTGATTTACATCTGGAGGGGATGATTTTAAAGCTGACAAAATAAATAATGAGAATAATTAAATAATTCCTGATACGGAAGTTTTGTCAATTCACCAAATAAAAAAATTATTAAATAATTAAAGTTTCTTTCGAAAGTTTATATATTAAATTTATAAAAAATTTATAATACTTATTTTTTCTTGAATATGTCTTTTATTTTAATAAAAATATGTAAATTTAAAAAACAAAAATATAAGTATTTTCACCGCGAAATAAAAAAAATTTAAATAAGAAAATATTTTTTTATTATTTGTGTAATAATTAGTTTATTAGCAAAAAATATTACATTGCCTTAAAAGACTTCTTTTTTTAAATTTTAAAATGCTTTTGTTCTAATTTCTAATTAAAGTCTACTTTAACCTACGCTAGCACAAAACCCTGGCATAGAATAACAACAAATAAAAGAAATATTTTGTTGTATATTATATTATTTTTTTATTTATTTCGCAATTTAACATACGTTTTTTTTAAGAAAGAAATAATAAAAAATATCTGTGTTAAATTGCTTAAAAGAAACAAAAAAAAGCAAAAATATTTCTTAAGCTAACCTAAACACAAAAAACAATATGAATTACAAAATGTGCAACATGGCGTATACGCAACACCATTTATTTTTTTTCAGATAGCATGCAAGGAAATACATATGTATATGTAAGTATGTAGATATGAGACACATATGTATGTATGGAGCTGCTAAAAACCAGGTAAACACCAAAAAAGCGCCGCGCAAAAAAACACAAGCTAATTAAATTTTCGCAGTCATTGTTTTGCCCATTTTTTCCACACTTATTTATTTCATGCATTTTTCTTGTCTATTGTTTTACATTGCTGCACACACACGTACATTCATACTTATGGCTATGTTTATGTTGCATAAAATTTCATAAATTAAATAATAATAAGAACAACAAGTGCATGCACATAGCAACGCATAGAGCACATTACCACATAAGTACATACATACATATGTATAAAAATGTGCATACTATATATGTATGTGTACATGCAAGTATGTATATAGAAAAGATGTATGTAAACTCACCACAGTCTGAAGTCTGAAGGCCTGCGCAAAAAGTCTTTGCAAAATGAGTTTGTGCTTTTGTATTTATGTGGCAAATTGGCAGTTGAAGGCGAAGTGGCGGCAAGAAATAACACAGAAGAAGACGTATAGAGGACGACGCGTCACGCGCGATTTTCAGCGGAACGACGAAAATTCACCGAAGAAAAATGGAAAATGTGCGGTAAGAAAATGTTTTTCTTTGCGTAAGTGTGTGTGTGCGTGTGGGTATGTGTATGTTGGCAGTTGGCGTTGAATTTCGCACTTCACACTTCACTTTTGTGGCGATTAGCGTTGTTGTGTTTGAGTCTCTCTCTCACTGTTCGCTTTCGTTGTGTTTTCTTTTTAGGTTTGTTAATTGTAAATTAAAAATTTTTATTTTTTAAATCAAATTTATGTATTTCTTTTTACCCTCCGCGCGAGTTGTTCTTAATTACAAACATAAAATTTCACTTTATTTTCCATAAGGAGTTCAGTGTGCTGGAATGAAAAGAATTAGAAAAGCATTTAAATTAGAAAAAAATGGGAACGTATTTTTTAAAAACAATAATATACAATTTTAAAATAAAAAGTAAAATGAATTCTAAAAATAAAATTTAAAACTAGAAATCGTTAAGCATAATACTTAAATTTTTCAAAAATAGAAAAAATAAATATAAAAAAAATTTCATTAAAAAAAAATTATAAAAAACTACAAAAAAAAATTAAAATCCCCAACTAAATAAAAAATTTTAGCATTTTTTTTTACACTTTGAATATTTCATTCAACAAACAGATACCATTTAAAAAAGTACAACGAAATATAAAGAAGCTATTTATAATATATTAATATAACTTTAAATTTTACATAAATAATTAATTTTTACATTTTAGCAATTAAGGATATTACGCAAGATTTCTTTTTTATCATAAATATCCCATAAAAGGAAATTATAAAAGTGTTTTAAGCATTAAAAATTCTTTTAAAAATAATTTAACTGACTTTTGTAATTCTGCTGGTAATTCCTAAAAAAAAAATTTTTAATTATTTAAACATTAAAGAAGAAAAATTGGAAATATGATAAAAAAGAAACCTTGAGTAATATCCTCAATTACTAAAATTTAAAAGTTAATTAAATTAGTTAATTACTAAAATTTAAAAAACATATCATTATAGATATATTAAATAGCGCTACAACTTTTTAATTTTTTTACAAAATATTTGGCGAAAATTTTTGTTTACTTAAAAATTATAGTTTACATAATTTTGTTTTTTTTTATAAACACACATATTTTTTTAATTCAAAATCTACACATCTATATTATTTGGCACAAGTTAAAAAAAAATTATTATTAATATAATTCCCTTAATTATTTTTAAAATTTTTATTCATACTAACTTTTTTTATTTGAAATTTCAGACACACAAAACATATCTTTTTTCTTATTATATATAAAAATTTAATTTTTTTTTTAGAATTTTTGGTTAGAAAATAAAATTTTGCAATATATAAACAGTTATATATACCTTTTACTAAATCAATAAAATATATTTAATTTTTTTGGCATACATTTAATAATAAATTTTATGTTGATCATATTTTTGAAAAATTATTTTTTTTGCAGACACACGAAAAATATTTATTTCTTAAAAAATAATTTTTAACAAATAATCAGTTATTTATACACTTTTCTAAATCAATACAAAATATTTAATTTCTCTTTTCTTTTGTTTTACGCTAATAAATTTTTTGAACACTTGTTTAATTTTTTTTCAGACATGCCAAAAATATTTAAAAATATGTCCAATATAAGTTTTTGTTTTCAAATCTGAACAAATTGTTATTTTTGTTTGTCTTTTATGTTTTTTTTTTCTTTTTAAATTTTTTATTTATAGTTTTCAAATTCTAATATGAATAAATTTTTTGGAAACCAATGAAAATTTATCATATATTTCTTTTTAAATTTTTAATTTTTGCGAAGCATCGTTTGGTGTGCTAGTAAAGTACATAAAATATAATTATTTATAATAATATAATATATTATTCGAATTTTTCTTTATTATTTATAATGTGTTTTGGAATTCCAATAAATAACTGTTTGTGTTTGCTTTTGGCTTTTGTTGTTATTTGATATATCATTTCTATTCGTATCATTAACACCATATTAAATCATATATGGTAATTTTTTGCAAATTGTTTGAATATTTATATGTATTTATATGTGTTACTATATGTTAGCGGTATATGTATGTATGTACATGACCCAACTGGAAAAAGCTATATGACTGGCTAAATTTTTATTCGAAAAATGTGTGCCAAATAGCTAGAAAATGTTTGTAAATTATTTTAAGGCTAAATTTTATATAATATTTTTTTTTTAAATAATTCATTATTTATTGCTGATATTTGATGAAAATTTTAAAATGAATTCATGAATAGTTTTTAAAAAAGCGGGAAAGCATTTTCAAATTATTTTATGGTTTAACTGATTAAACGAAAATTAAAAAAAAAAATACCTACTTCTTGTTCAAAAATGTTTTTATCATTTAGTAGTCGCTTTTTTTAATTCTAAATAAATTTTATATGTATTACATATATATTTTTAATATTTATTTTTTTTTTTGTTCTTTTGGAAATTAGAAAAATATTTCCAAATATAGTTGGGCGTTCAATTGATAAAAATAAAATAAAATTTATATTAATTATGTCTGCTTCTTGTTCAGAAACTTTAAGAAATCATTTAGTTAATTAATAAGAATTTTTTTTATTTTTTATTTATAGTACTTATTCTTTTATTTTTATGCCTTTGGAAAGTATAATAATATTTATAAATTGTTTTAATATTTAATTTTTTTATTTAAATAGAAAAGGGTTATTATGTAACAGTCCAAAAATATGCCTTCTGACTTTACTTCGTTTTCCTACAGTGCAAGTCAATCAGTTTTAACCGTAAATATGCATAACCATATATCAAACGATAAACAAATGCCTCACAACACACATTTATTGATGAATCCAACTACAGCTTTGCTATAAAAAATAATTTCAGCTTTGTAGAAACGTGCATTCAACACAGCGCTTACAATAGCAAACAACATACACATGCCATATAATATATATAATATAGATATGTACAGTTAAAAATATATTTATAGCATTTTTGGTATTCAATATTGCCACAACACGTTTTTGCTTCTTCCCCTTCCTGCTGTGTGTGCACAGCGTTTCAGTGATTTCACCAGCTGTTTCGCGCTCTCTCACTCACTCGTGCTCTCTGTGTCTCTTTCGCACACACATCCGCTATTATTAGTTTAATAAATAATTTTTCTATTTTTTTCATCTATTTTGCCATATTGTTGTTATTGTATTTATAATTAATTTATGCAGTTGCTGCTATTGTTGTACAATAAAATTTTCATTGACACGCAAAACCAGTTGGAGCAAACGCTGCAGTCACAATGCAATATTCAAAGCCAGATACATGTATGTGAGTAAATCTGTTTTGTAATTTGATAAGCTGTTGTAGGGAAAACAATTTTTACACAGTTTGAAGGCGGATTAAATAAAAAATGTGTCAAAGTCAGTTTTATAAATTTTAAACAAAACCAACTTAGAAGAAACAGTCCCTTCTTCATATTTGAGCCCTAACCTATACTCCGTACTTGGCTTTATAATGTGCTTCCAAATCGCAGAAGAATCTGCATAAGACGAGAGTTGAAGATTTCGTGTTTATAAACAACTGCAAAGTACCTTTAAAATGCTGCAGCAGCACCGAGTTTAATTTGTATTTTTTTCTGGTTTAAAATGTAGATCTATGACGGTGCCAACTTAAAACTATTTACAAGGCCGGGAGTCCAGCTTTTTCATTTGCTTGAATTTCATAGCAAAATTAGAAGGTGAACTCAAAATGATTAAATACTGAGGTGAAAGAAATAATATAGCAAACTCTGGGTTATTAGTTAGTAGTAGTGGGTGCTAAGCTTCCAGTCTAACAACAGCAATATTTAACTTAAAAAAAGTTATCGTTTTTTATTTGGCTTTAGAACACCGTTATCTGATTATGAATTATATGGTTGATATTTTAGAATACTCATAGTAATCTTACAAATCTATAAGATAATATAGTAAACATTTAACAATTGTAACACTACTCAATTTTATTCGTAATAAGCTCTCTCCGAAGTATAAAAATATATAAATTTTTCCGTTAGGAATTCATGAAAACGGTGTTTAACAAATTCTCCTATTAAATTTATTTATAAACTGTCCGAGAATTATACAACTATTTTATTGAAAAGTGAAATTATGGAAATTTTTATTAAAATACCGTTACAGGTGTGCCATGTTAAACAAAAACTGAGCACAATTCTGCATAATCAACTCAAAACTTTAAACACAATGAGATAGTTAAGTAAAATACTAAGATACTAACACACTGAGTTAATATTTGAAATATATAAAAGCTCTGGTTAGGTCTTTACATTATAAATGATGATCGCACTAAGCTTTATTGAACTTTTATAAGACTCTGTACCCTATAAATGAATGCGGTTATGGTAAGGAATATGCTATAACTTCTAATCACTTCAAAGGTTTGAAAAAAGTTTATAGTTATACCAGATAAGACAACTAAGGCTTTTTTACTGAATGATTTGGCTTTGTTCTGTTTAAAAAGTAGATTATGAAGTGCTAGTCTAGAAGCAAAATTCCTTAGAACACATTATTCCTAATATCTATCTCTAAAGTCTTGTAATCAAAAGTACCTTTTATGAGTGCATTGTAATCCAGCTTTTAGGCTAAAACATGAAATCAAGTTTTTCTGTTATTTTTTTCAGATCTTAATCACAAAACTATTTCAAAAATTCTAACGATTCCCATGGATAACGATGGTATTAGTTCGAGAAAGCGAACCAAAACCGAAAGCACACCAATGAACTCGCCGCAGTCAACAGTGAGAGCACAATCGAAGAATATGAAAATTTATAGAAAATGAGAATTCATGCAATGAAATCGGTAAGGAAAAGAAAAACAGCTGCATAATTGCAGCATTTGTTGATATGTACAACAAAAACAATTGCCAGAAGAAGCAAAATCAGTAAAAACGTAGAAACAATCAATATAACAATAGCAACAACTAAATAAAATCAAATGCAACAAACATAGCAAAAGCTATTCCAACAACAATAGTAAAATCAAATGCAACAACCACAGAAAAATCAAATACAACAACCATAGCAAATTCCGTGCGTATTATTACAACATCGCGAGCAAATCAACACATGCCAATATACATACAAGGAATAACAACAACAAAAGCAAAGAGAAAAGATATGCATGTATGTGTGTAGAAAATAAATGTAAAAAAAAACTAACAAATAACAAACGTGAAAAACAGGTAATAACAGCATTTGGAAAACATTGTAGAAAAAATTACAAAAAAAAACTGCAACAACAAATCACGATTACACCCAACGATTCGGTGAACAAATGTCTATCAATATTGGCTATCGTGCTATCGTTCAAAGTGCGCTAAAATATAAGCCGATAAGATACACTATGAGATATATGGGGTTATGAGTAAGAGGCTAAGAAAAATAGGCGCAGTTTTGCCCACAATAATTCATTCAATCTATAAATCTATGATGCAATGGAAATTACTAAAGAGATAAAAAGAAAATTTATCAAATCTATGTCAGCCGCCGATCCTAGATTTCTAGTTCGTTTTACAAAATTTAGTTGAGAATTTTCCGTGGCTTCACATGGAAACAACTTCAAGTAAAATTTCAGAATTATCAAAAGTGGTACCGAATAAAAAAAAATTTAACTCTTGTATAATGTTTTGAGTTTATGAGCAAGTGTGCTTATGGGCGAGTTGTAAGAAACTGACACTGACTGGCTTTAAGGGCATTTAATGTCGAGGAACTAAAAAAATAGTTTCCAACTAGAATAATAGTAATCTTAATAAATATTATAAGCGAATTTAAAAATAACTTAGTATATGAGTAGTGTTTCATAATCAACATCAGCATTAACAGTAAACTCTATTTTATGCTATATACTCGTACATTTTCCTTAACTCCGTGTTTGTAAGTGATGCTTAATACTAAGCACCAAATTAATCAGTAAACTCCGGTTAATGACATAATCCTTTTCCTTAACTGTGGCTTTGTAAGTATTGTTTATATTAACCATCAAAAAGGCAATAAACTCGAGTTTATGACGCATTGTGAACGTACTCTAAAGCTAAGTCAGTGAATTACAAATAAAAGACATTTAAGTCACAGGCTCGATACAAAATAATAGTGACATATCTACTATTTAAGGTTATAAAACCTTCGACGCGATCTATATTTATAGTCAAAACTAAGGCCTTAAAAATGATTATAGAAAATTTAGCTTACGAATGTTGATAATACTAAACTGTTTTTCCCACAAAATATATAAGTATTTGTATTAGTTACTTTTCTCGACGTTCGTTAATGAAATCTTCACACCTCAAACCAATTCACAAAGCGAATGCGTTGAGTAGCTCTACAGCTTCAGAAGAAGCAGAGCGTTGAAGTACAAACAAGCTTATTTAAATGTGTCTAGATTAATATGTATCTAAATACATTCTGCTATTTGCATACACAATTATCTTCGTGGACTGGCTTGTGTATCTAAATATTGATTTCAAGAGCAACCTTGAGCGCTTAATGCGCTTTGTTGTTGTCGCTTTGAGTGGAATCAAATTTTTATTTCTATATATATACCATATTTGATTTCAAAGGTCACTGGCTTACCGGCCAGCACACACGCGCACACTTTTTCATGCGTTTACTCACTTTAGGGATTTATTGCAATAACTAATGATTTGATTTTAATTTTAATTTAAGATAAAACTGATTTTAATATTTATTTATTATTATTTTTTTTTTTAATTTAGAAATTAAATATTCAAATGCAGTTTTTTGACTTGATTTAATTTGAGTTCAGATTCAGTTGCGGTTTTTCATGAAAAAAATAATATATAACTGTTGCAAATATGTATATGCAGCTCTGTCGATCAATTAATTTATCACTTTATCAGCTGACTCATATTAATTTTTTGCATTATATGTAGTACCTTGATAAATTTTGCATTACAAGTATGAAAATTTTCGGGTAAAGTACAAAAACTGGTGACATTAAAAGTTCATTTACGTGATCAAATCCAGTTCATCGATTTATTAGTGAAGTTTTTACATCTCACAAAATAGAGACTTTTTTTTTATAATTTTGTATAGGACTACAAGACGTCACCGAATTTTTTTTATATATAAATTATAAATTAGAATAAATAATAAGCATATATTTGTTTTATAAGAGTAAAAATATAAAAGGCAAATATGGAAATAAAATAAAATTGAAAAATACACATTTTTTATATATTTTTTCATTTCAACTTCCTAACATTATTTAGTCCGAAACTATCAAGGAGCCATTTCTTTCAATTGATTTTACTCGTAGTCTTTCTTAGGAAACGTAAAAAGAAAAAAATCATTAAAAAATCTTACAATTTATAGTCTTAGCGAATAGAAACTAAATTACAAAATTTAAAATAAATATTCAAAGCTGATATTTGAGCATTTAGTTAAAACATTTTCACTGACCAAACATTTTGGAAGATAATTCAAATAAACTACAAATACAATAATTCTTGAGAAAAATACTTAATAAGCATTTCTCTGTATTCCAAAAAATGAAAGAGCTGGAATCCAAATTTTTAGAAGGTTCTTAAGAAAAAAATTTTGAAATTTATGTATCTGTAAATTTTAGGTTTCATATCAAACCAAATTCTAAAAGCTTTTATATAAATTTGGATTCTAACTAAATGTAAATCTTGTTAAGAATAATTAACTTTTCAATTCATTGAAGAATTTTAACCATTCCTATAATTAATATATTTTTTTAAATTCCAAAAAGGTGTATATTCGATTTAAAATAAATTTGCACTACATAAAATAACTGTAATGAGTAGTATTTTTTACGTTTAAAAAACAACCAATTTATATAACTATAATTTATATAATTATAATTTATTTATTATTAAAAAGGTACTAAACAGCCAATTTGAAGAAAAAATAATTATTATACTATTTTTTATAAAATTTCGTTAAGAAATTATTGTGAAGAAAAATCAAAACGAAACATACAGAAAATGTTCCTTGAATCAAATTTGAAGAGAAAAATTTTTCATAGAAAACGTCGCAGACAAATATTTTTCTGCACAAAACTTTTCAACAAAATTCCGATATTTTTGTGAAAATGTCAATTTTTTTTTGTTATACATATGTAATTATTCTTTGCGACTGTGATTTAGAGGCTGTTTCTTGCTAATTTTGTGTTCTTTAAACCGAAAATGTTAGTAAAAATTTCCTATCACGTAGAATTTTTTGTGTTTTAGTCAAAAAGTGTACGAGTTAAGCCCCACCATTTACTAAAATGGCAAAAATAGCTATACGTGTTGGAAATTTTTGAATTCAAATTCGTTTTTTGAACTCAAACTCGTAATCACCACACCTCAAATTCCCCACAGACCGTTTAGCACATACATAAGTGGCAAATTGTTCCTTCAGTTCATTATTGGATAAATTTTATACTTGATTTAAGTGACTATAGTTTACTAAAATTTGTACAACGTTTTAACGGATTCGAAAAATAGTATTATTATCCAAATTATTATTTTTTAATACTAAAAGTTCGAAAACTTTAATTTCTTTAATATCGTGGGTTTTTTCACATTTAACAAATTGAATATATTGCAATCTAATCTCACATTATTTACAATTTAAGAAACGACTATATTGAAAATTATTAAATTAAAACTAAACTTAACAGCGTAAAAGTACCGTTAAATAATTGTGTTATATTATGATTGTTATCAAAATTTTTAATTGATTATTTTCGTGCTTTTCATTTTATCATAACTATTTTTTGTTGGTATTTTCAAAACTTGTTATGCATAAAATTTTGATGAAATTTTATTTTTAAAATAACACTGAAATTTATTATCTTAAATTAATTAAAAAAATTATTTATTTTTAGTAATTTATGCCAATGTTTTATTCTGCAGTGAATTTAATATTTCAACGGCACTGCATATTCAAAGTTTTTTGGCATACTTTGTTTTTTTCAGCTTTTGGCAGTTTCACAATTATTTTTCATAACTTTTAAATTTCACTGTATTTGGTCCTTTAAAAACTGCTACTTATCACTTAGTACATAAAAATATACGATTAGCCTGCGCCTTTGCTTACTTTTGCTTACGGCTGTTACGCTACGCACCGTCCTACGAGAAACGTACGGTTGATGAAACGTTACGAATGGGTGTAAGCTGACGCGTGATTTTATGATTATTGACTTTTTGGTTTGCCCAAAGGATCGAGGTATGGCACAACGATCGTCGCGGATAACCACAGATCAGGTTAAGAACACTCGTGCGAATAAGCGAGCTGCGGCCGGAACGCTATTATTAAATACTACGCTTCATTTCGAATATGGCAAAATGAAGTAAGGCGAGAAATTCGTGGAGTCACAAAAAATCCAACAACAACAAATATAAATTTACAAAAACACCGACAAGAAATTAAGATGAAATTGAGAAGAAATGCCGTAAGTGTGTGCAAACAACAAAGAATATACGAAATTTATTCTGACAATTGAGTGAGAAGTTGCAACGTCAAAAGGCGACGCACACACGCATTCATAACCACATGCAGGCGTGTGTATGTAAGTTTATAAAAACAACGAGTGACAGCAAACAGGAATTTCGTAATGAGCGCAAAAGTTGTTAATATAATTGGTTGTTGTTGTTGTTAAAATTTTTATTCGTTAATTTTGTTTTGTATACTTTTTACGGTTATTGTTTATAATATTTGCACTCTAAGTGAGGATGAACGCACCCCAATGGCGTTGTTGTCGCTCGGTTTTACCTGTTGTTGGCGCACAAAAAGTTGGCGTCGTGCACATTTAATCAAACGTATGTGGGTGTGGGTGCTTGCGAGCTGAAAACTCAAACGCTTGCTTTTAAATTCACTGCTAATTTTGAGTATTTTTAAATTTTTGATTTTTTTTGTTTAATTGAAGAAAAATATTGAACAAATTATGAGAAAAATTCAAAAATTAGAAACATTTTAAAAATTTAATAATTTTAATTAATATTTAATTTAATTTGTAAAAACTGTAAATGTTGTAAAATTAATTTCAATAAAATAATCAACTGCAAAAAAATTTTAAAATATAAAATTATAAATACAGTTAAATAAATATTCCCAAAAATTATGTTTCAGTCCAAGAATTTTTTTTTCTCAAAAAAAAAGAAAGTTTATTTGTAAAATTTGTAAAAGCTGTAAAATTAATTTTTTTAAAGGAATTAACTGGTAAAAAAAAAAAACAAAAATACCATTAATAAAATGTTTTCAAAAATTAGAGTCCAGTGCACGATTTTTTTTTTCAAAAAACTAAAAAGGTTTATTTGTAAAATTGTAAAAGTTGTAAAAATTAGTTTCCTTAGAGAAGTTAACTGGTTAAAAAAAAATTATGTAAAATTATAAGTACAATTAATTAAATTTTGCCAAAATTATGTTTCAGTCCACGAAAATTTCTTTTTCAAAAACAAAAAGGTTTATTTGTAAAAATTGTAAAAGTAGTAAAAATAAATGTTTTTAGAGAAGTTAACTAGTAAACAAATTTTTTTTTATATAAAAATACTTTATTTAATATTAATGTTTTAATTCAACCCACTGTCGTATGAAATGGTTTTGAAAATTTTCATATAAAAAAAAAACATATTTGAAGAAAATTTAGTTACGAATAATTATTTATAAGAGCAATAATACCTAAGCACTGAAATAATTATTTTTTGTAATTTTTTTTTTAATATTTCATTTACATTTTACATTTTATTCACAAAATAATATTATTCTTTACACAAAAAGTTGAAAGTAAGTTAATTACGATTAGAAAAATTTGCTTTTTTTGTTTTAATTATGCTATTAAATAAAGCATAGGACAAAATTTTTGCAACTAGATTAGTTTTGCGATTTATTTTGAATAAAAGAGTTGGAAAAATTTCAAAAATTTATTTAGTAATAATTATGTAAAACAAATTACTTAAGGAACGTTTTCAAATAAGTTTGCAATAGCAAACGCGCTAAAAAATATATAAATACATATGTACAGTGTCGGACAAAACTCATTGGACTAACTCGAGTCTCTCATATATTGCATCATAACTTTTTACATAGATGCATTAGAACAACAATTTTTTTTTGCAAAAGAAAGATCACAAATTCTATATTAAGAAACATTGAAATTTTATTTTTCAACTTTTATGCAAAATTTATAAATTATAACAGAATGGAAAAAAGAAAAAATTCGTGCGCTCAATAAGATTTTGTTTAAGCCACTGCAAAGTCGTTTAGTGGAAAATATTTTTTAATATGGACAAAATATCAAAAAAACTAAAACCGTTTTTCAAAATAATTTACTTTTAGTTTTTTTTTTGCTTAAATTATATTATGTGTTATAATTAATTAAATTTTGTATTAAAAAAGTAAATAATTCATTATTATACAAGCAAATATTTTTACCATAAGCTTTTTCAATATAAATATTTATATTTAATTAAATATTTTTTCGTATTTATTTATTTTTACATATTTTATATATGGAAAAATTATCAATAAAAAACTATAACCATTTTCAACAACAATTTATTTTTAATTCAAATAAATGAAATCTATACAAACAATGCCAATTAAAGAGAGATACGATCGGGGTTGCAAATAATGCATTAAAAAGATAATCCCAAATACGAAATTATGAAATTAAAAATAAATTTCGATCACAAAAATACGTTTAAATTGAAAATTCAAAAACAATTCTTGAACAAAGGGCTGAAAAAAGTGGTAAACACAAATTCATAATTAAAATAAAATTTGAATATTTTTTGACCCTCCTGTGTCTCTAAGCCATTGTATTTTGGTGGAAGTTTATGGTGAACTAGCTCTAGCTAAGCTAATCTGCCAAAAGTGGTTTGCACGATTTAAAATGTTGGCTTGGAAGACGAAGAACGTCCTGTGTTCCCAAAAAAGATGAAGATTTGAAGATGAGAAGCTGGAAGCAATACTCGATATAGATTGTTGCCAAACACAACAAGAAGTCCTCACAAAATAATAGCAAATAAATTAAGCCGGAATTTTTAAATATGTAAAGGAAGCCGGGTACATACAAAAGTAATAAGAAATAGTGTGTCATAAGAATTGAAGCCAGAAGATATTGAAAGACTATTTGTAATGTGCTGCTTGACAAAAGGAAGTCGTTTTTGCATGGGATTGTGACTTGTGCTGAAAAATGTAATAAAGCTTTTCTCTTTGCATTCCAACTTTTGATTCAAGAAATATTTTTGCAATTTTCCATTTCGAGTTGTGGAATTAAAAATTAAAATTGAAAAACAAAATTAAATTTTCAATTTTTTTTTTGAAAATTTTTATGAATAAAATTAATATATTATTATATTTTGGAAAAAAATATATATATATAAATTTAATAAAAACTTTATTTAATTCTTCATTCATTATATTTATTAGCTATTATAAAAAAATGTTTTGTATTAACTTGATAAACTATTATTTTAGTTATCATTTTATTCTCACCAGATATTGATTTATAAGTTTTATGATTAATTATTAATATTTTAAAGTCACTCATATGCGAATGAGAAGTTACTGTTTTTTAAATTTATTTTAACTTTTTCATAAAAATGTTCGCTTCTTTCTAAAAAAATATTATGATCTTATTTATTTTATTATTTATTAAGAAATTATATACAAAAATTAGGTTGTATTCAAGTACCAATTATTTTTTATAAAGTTGTTTTTTTTTTAACTTAAATAATATAATATAACCTTATTATCATTTTTAATCAAATTTTAAAAATTTAAATAATAAAATCTTTAAATATTATAAAAAAAAGTATTTTAAATGTTAAAATATAGTAAAATTATAAGGATAACTGTTTTTAAGTTTTGGGTTTTGTTAATCTTTTGTAATTAAAAAATTTAAAATAAGTTAGACAAAAAACAGATTATTGGACTTAGAGTTTTTTCAATTTATTTTTAACGAAACTAAATATTATATTTAAATTTAAAATGTCTTATTTATTGAAAATCAAAAAAAAATTATCGAAATTGTCTGTTAGCTAATTTTTTTTTTCTCATAATAATCTAAAATCTAAAAGCTACTTAAATAAGTAAATTTATTGAACAAATTTAGTATTAATTTTTTAGTTATTATATTTTATATTTTTTTTCTAATTTTTGCTAATATTATTATATTTAAATATCAAAATAAAAATGGAAAAAACAAAGTCGGTTTGGAATGAAGAAAGGCAAAAAATCAATGTTTTGCATAATTTCACTAAAAAAATCGAAATTGAGTTTTTTATTGTTTACGATTCACTACATCATATGACATACATAATGTACATACATAGAAAACACATTTCAGCTTCCGCTGTCGGATATATCCAATATATAACTGTTTCATTTAAATTTTTATTCAAATTGAGTGGTTTCTGTTATATCGCTTTTCTTTCGCCTGTAAACTTATGAAAAGTGGTGTTACGTTATTTTGAATTTTAGATGACGACATGTATGTATGTATGACTGCTGAATATTTTTAGATACCAAAAACAATCTTCAGATTAAGCATACTTTCATAAGTATAGCTGTATATGTTGGCATATTTAGACTAAACATTATTACCCAAAACTCACTTTGAAATCTGCGCTGATTTTAATTCGTCCAGATTTTGCCTTAAAACGTCAGCAGCAACAAAATATTCTCACACACAATTCACACTTCTCAGTGAAAGAAAAAAATTATTTCTCTACTGAATTTTTTGTCACAACTTTTTAAGCTCAATTAAAAATTCCGAAATGCCACTGGCTTTTAAATTTTTTCAGTTTTTCGCACATTTATTCATTTTCTTGTTGTTTTAGAGCAAATGCAGCTTCACCTCTCGAATGCTGCGGATTGCACACACGCCTCACTGCGCGGCTGTGGTGATTTTTTGAAATGAAATTCAAAACAACATTTTTATTGTTGTTGCTTTTTGAATACTATATTTTTTATTTTTTTTTTGAAATTTTGCAAGAGGCAGCCCGAAAGTGAGTGTGAGCTGCTGACAGCAGAGAAGGAAAAACAGCTGTTGTTGTTGCTAAATTAGCTTGTATCGTTGTTTTTGTTGTTGCTGCTGTTGTTTTTGTATTTGTGTCGTGATGGCTCGATCGTGCTTACTGCGGCTGCAATATTATTAATTAATATTTAACTTTTTTGTATTTTTCAACTCGCTTTTATTAACTTTTGCACTTTAATTTCTGTGTTGTTGCAATTGTTGTTGGCTTCGTGTGTTGGCAAGTCGTTTTTGAGTGCGAACACTGATTTACTGCACGAAAAAAATACAAATTTATGCAACAAAAACACACTCACTCACTGCTTTGCTCGAAAGTAACAAGCGAACGCTTACGATTTGGAGCGTTTGAGAATTTTGTAAATTTTTTTAAATTAAATTTTTTTGCAATTTTCTTCAACACAACGAAAGTAAGAATATCCAACGGAACGCGTTTTACGCCTGTGTATGTATTTTGCACATTTACATATACGCCCATATGTATATATATATATAATTACACACACATACACCCTCTCGTCGACAAACCGATTTGTGGCCGTCGTCTGCCTGCTTAAACTGGTCGGCGCACACTGAAGTCAGCGAACGCTTTTGCAGCGCCGCCAAGTCAATCAAAAATCCAATGCTTTGGTAGCGTGTCTCATTGTAGTGGAGAGACGGTCTCAAGCGCTCAGCAAATAGACAAAGCGCCAAAGCTAAGCTAAACTGCTGACACACATACACACTAACACCTCTACGTGGTAGCTAGACAACTTAAAAGCGCGCAGTTTGCGACCAAAAAGCCAAGTCTCAAGTCAAAGAGCGCATTAAAGCTGTCCAAAAGCGAAGGCGAGCGAGCTATCATGCTAGCTACCAGCTGTGGAGACAAAAACAACAGCTATCAATTGTTGCGTGAGTTACTAGTAATGGCTAACTGTTAGCCAAAGTGGTAAGCAGCTTGTTGTTGCTGTTTCTTCATATTTATTTTTGTTGCTTTTATTGTGGCAATTGCTTAGTGGACAGTTATGCTATAGCTTAATGGCTAGCGGATTTGGGAAACGCTGCCTAGTCGCTAAGTAGACTCACATAAGTTGCTCACTTAAGTGATCTCTCATGTGTTTATGCTCCTATTTGTGTTGCTCTCTTCTATGCTTGTGCACTTGCTCAACTTATTTAGCTCTCATGCGCTCTCACTGCCTCTTTGCACTAGTTAGCTTCTAAAGCTTGCGAATAATTCAAAGTAAAGCCCATTGTAAAACCAAATGCTCGCATTGAATTCACTAAAGATCAAAGTTTCAATTCTTAAGCGTTATTGTTACAGTTGTAGCTGGCTAAAAGTTTGCCAAACTATGGAGAGCGCTACGCAAGCGCAATTACTGAAAAGTTTATGGCAACAGCTGAGCGGCTGGCATACATACATACACAGAGTAAAATAATTACATGTACATATGTATGAATGTATATATGTACATATGTATATGTAAATGTTTCTATGTTCATTTACAGCCGCCATTATTCTGATCAAAGTTTTGCCAATTGTTGTTGCTTGTACTCGTTTGTAAGTTTCACATATTTACACGCTCACTCGTTTCTGAGATCGTGCTAAGTGTAGATTTGTAAATATTTGTGTAGTAATTTTGTTTTAGTATGTTTTGTTATTGTTGTTTGGTCCATTTTTTTACATATTCCCGCAGTGAAACAGACCTGAAATAATGAAAGCGAAAACGGCTGCATTTTATTTCATAAGGCAACTCACATTTTCCACTCGTTTGTTATTTTCACTCAATTAAATCTCAAATTGCTGCAGACTAGCTCAGCTTGGTAGACTGTGAAGGTGGGATTTCAATATTTCCCATCATACGAATTGCAAGTGACTTTTTATGTGAGTATCCTTAATGAAAGTCAAAAATTAGTGTAGGAATGGAAAGGAAAAATTCATGTTGGATACCCATACTGGACTAAGAAACTAAAAGGAAGCTCCAAGTTTGAAACGCCAACTCTAAAATCAGAAATTTCTAACTCAATTCCATTACACTGAAAATAATTAGAAACAACGTTTCTTCTAAAGTTAAACTTTTTGGAGTGATTCTTTATAGCATATTTCTATGAAAGGTGCCATTGGCCTAAGCTTCTATAGCTTTGATGGGAAAAATACAATTTAACACTTCTTTTTCTTTACTGACATAAACTCCGCAATGTGGTTATAGTCAAATTAAGAACAGCGCGTCAGTCGTTTCTTCTTTTCGCAATGTGGCGCCAATTCGAGATGCCAAGTGCACTTCTCCACTTGGTCTTCCCAATGGAGTGGATATCTTCCTCTTTGTCCGCTTCCCATGGCGGGTACTGCGTCGAATACTTTCGGAGCTGGAGTGTATCCATCCATTCGGACGACATGACCTAGCCAGCGTATGCGCTGTCTTTTAATTCGTGCCAGTAGCTGTACACTCTTGTAAAAGATTGTTCCTTCTCGATTCAGCTCTGCAGAATTATTATCTCCAGCAGTATATTGAAGAAGTCGCACAATACGGAGTCGCTTTGTCTGAAACCTTGTTTGGTATCGAGCTGCTTGGAGAGGTCCTTCCCGATCGTAACGGAGCTTTTGGAATTGCTTAACGTCAGTTTACATAGCCGTATTAGTTTTACGGGGATACAAAATTCAGACATAGCGGCATAAAGGCAGCAGCTTTGAAATCGATGAAGAGGGGGTGTGGTGTATCGATCCTCTTTCACGGGTCTTATCCAAGATTTGGCACATGGTGAATATCTGATCAGTTCTTGATTTTCCAGGCCTAAAGATATGGTCCAATCAGTTTGTCGACGGTGGGCTTTAATCTTTCACACAACGTTCGATAGAACTTATATGCGATGTTTAGAAGGCTTATCCCACGGTAGTTGGCGCAGATTGTGCTGTCTCCCTGTTTGTATATTGGGTAGATCACAATTAAATCCCAATTGTCGGGTATCCAGTACCCTCTCTCTCATCAACGGTTTCACGTCTCTTTCCTTGCTCTCAATTTGGCTACGTACGCGACCGCCGCCATCTCTTGTTTCCAAAGTTGGAAAGCTGGCTTGGCAGTAGTACTACAACCACCGGAACTTGCTTCTTTTGCAGTGATGGTGTGGCGTTGGTGACAAAGCTGGACGAATTGCTGTGCCTGCCTCGTCTCCCACCGACATTAGGGCGTATATCCAAGCCCGCTTCATCCCTTTGTTGGACTGAGTTTTGAATTGGTTGGTCTCTACCTCTTACACCGAAGGGTATAATTCACCCATTCACTTCCTTCTGTGATTACATACAAAACAGTCCATCATAAGGAGATAATGGCAATGACATCAGTCATGACTCAGCTAGACCAAATCCAGCTTAAAACCATGGAAAATATTAGTAACTAAGGGGAATGTTTGTTCATCAGTATAGTAAATATTTACCATACAAAATGACCGATATATCTGATCACAAAAGCATATACATACATATCTGCTTTACAAAGTGATCGATCGGTATCAAGATAAAGATCTATTTTTTTTTGTTAAGTAAGAATTGAAATTTATTTGTATCAAACAACGTGGCTAGAATGAACTAGCAAAACTTTTTCGTTGGCTGTAAATCGTTGGCCGGCTATGTTTTCAGATTATATTTACAGTTGTTACATGAAATGTACTTGTGAAGGGTATTCAAGTTAATATGTATATCCAAGGAGGTCGGTTTGACTGAATTAGACAACATTTAATCGGATAATCGGATTGGTATTCAGTTAAAAAATTTTGAGGTTAATGTCTTTATTGAAATTAAATGTTTCGAAAGATTTTTTCTGCTCTGATTCTCAAATAGGAGATAGAATAAAGAACGAAAGCAAAGCCGAACAGTGATTTCACTAAAGTCACCGACCTATTGACATCCATACTTATAAATTCTTAATACATGTATTTACTTTAACCAGGTGTATTGACCTTTTCAATTCGCTGGAAATTGGTTCGTCTGGTTCAATGCATATTTATCATGTCTCTAAATCATATAAAGTCTCTTATCTGCGGCACCTACTTCCCCTCTCTCCTCTCTCTATCTCTCAAGTTCATTTCCCAATTAAACGTTGACACCTCGCTGACCATTATTCAAATTATGGTATTTGTTTTTAGTCAAAAGCACTAATTGCCTGCAATGTGTTATACACTCATTAAAATTATATTGCTTATGCCGTATATTTTATGTGGCATTCATTCATATTGTGGCCGATAAGTGGACTTAAACGCTCATAAAGTAATCGTTTGCAGTATTTCAAGCCTTGTTGCTGTTATTGTTGCCTTGCTTGTGCGCATTCGATGACATTTTGCTCGGTTCAATGCGCTGCTGCACATTTTTTGCTCTCGCTGTTTGTTTTTGTAATTCAATGAACCTTTACCCTAATTTGAAAATATTCTGAAATTTATTTTGCTAAGCGCTCGTACTTGTCATAGGGGTGAGTAATTCTCAAGAAATAATCGGTTTATCATTACAGCCTTCCCAAGTCTTCCTTATATTGTGATTGTGTGATGCGCTTCTTTACTCCTGTTTACTTGTATGCGAGTAAAGGCTCTCTCTTAACAATTAGTGTTGTAATAATTAGCAGTTCATTTGGCTTGAACTTAATATCATTAATCATCTAACTTTAAAAAAATATCAAAATTGTGAGTAATTTGCGTTCGTAAGGAATCACGAGTATGATTTGTATAATTTGAAGTAAATAAACTTTTAAGGGAAACAATATATGATTTTCATCTGACAGATGCCTTTGGTTCAAATCCTACGACTATTACAGTTCCCACATTCAAAAAAATTTGCGAATTTCAACGAAGGAAAGTAAGAGGAAACTGTCCGAGTATCAACAGTGTTTCGACCTAGGAACTCCCCAATACGCATATTCTACCCAATTACATATAGTCTGTCTCTATAGCTTCCATAGATTTCATTATGAAGCCCTAAAAACGCATGCCTCTCAGAATTCCTAAAATTTATTCAATGTTCTCCGAGAACTCAGTAAGTTTACCTGTCGAAATGAAAGCTCTTGAAAGAATTCAGTTTTCAAAATGAGAGCACCGGGAAGTGTTACATTTCATCTAGAGTAACAAAGAACAAAATTCGATATTCTGTTATTGTTTTTGTTAGGAGTCTCAATTTGTTTAAGATTTTATTAGGAACTATTTAGTTGAGATAATCCTCTAAAATTCTGTATGAACAAAACTTTACATTGCATTAAATTTTGTTACAATAACCAAATCGGACGTCGTTGATGGGTTTATTTATTTTGATTCACGAAAATTGTTTGATGCTAAGTACATAAATATTTGTAGTTTTAATAGAATTTTTGCCAGGATTTCGTCGAAAGAATTTATTTATTAATGAGAACAGATATTGAATACCAACAGAAGTTTTTTCGGCATCTGGGAATGTTCGAAATAAAATTCTAAGAGAAAGGTCAGGTTTCGAAAATCAAATTATTCAATCAATTATCAATTTTTTTACTAAAAATATTGTTGCAGTTCAACGAGCCTGATAAATACCGTTCATAATATATGTTATTGAAGCGAGGATGCTGAAATCGTCAATTCCATATACTTAGAATGTTCCAGAATATAACTAATGCAGTACACATTTACTGGGTCGCCACGTTCGAATCTACAGGGATGTGGACTACGCAGCTTCGAAAGTATTCAACGCGATTTCCGCTGGTAACAGTAGACCAAGTGAAAGATTTATCAAATCCGGTAAGATAAATAAAGACCGAGAATCCTTACGAATAATTATTATAGGTGTTGTGTAGCTTTGGTCGCTTGAAAAGAACATCGACATTCGCGAACCTTTAACATATTGTGCAGCTCCTCGTATAAACAGGTTACTATAAATATTAATTATTTTTGTAGTTTGATAGATATTTCAGACGACCAATTGATTAAACCAATTTGTAAACGTAGATGATTTGTTAATTCAGTCAATTAGTAAAGTTTGACTCGAGCAATTAAATGAGCCAGTTAGTAAATATGTAGGCTTTGTTAATTGAGTAATAAGTAAATTTATACAATTTGTTAATTCAGTCAATTAGTAAAGTTTAAAAGGTATTTAACTTGACCAATTAATTGAGGAAATTAGTAAATGTAGATGAATTGTTAATTTAGTCAATTAGTAAATATAGACAATTAGTTAGTCGAGTCAATTAGTAGAGTTTAAAAGGTATTTAACTTGACCAATTAATTGAGCCAATTAGTAAATGTAGACAATTTGTTAATTGAGTCCATTAGTAAAGTTTGATAGATATTCAACTCGACCAACTAAATGAGCCAATTAGTAAATGTATGCAATTTGTTAATTGAGTCAATTAGTAAATGTAGACAATTTGTTTGTTAAGTCAATTAGTAAACTTTGAAAGGTATTTAAGTTGACAAATTAATTGAGCCAATTAGTAGGAGTAATTGTGTCAATTAGACAATATAAGCAATTTTATTACTGACTAAACTAGGGAACAATCTTAAATTCTTATAAAAACGACTTCTTTAAAATTTCGGTAAAATCACAAAAAACACAATTTAGACAGCTTTTCAAAAACAAATTTAAAAAAAATTGAATAAATTTAGGAACTAGGTGAATAAATTAAAAATATAATGCATATTTATTGAGTTGGCTTCCATTACCTGGAGCTATAGCATCTTTTCTCATTACTGACAAACACTTTTCGTGGCGAAAATGAGTTTGTGACTGTCTTATTATATATATACAATTTTATAAAAATTCTCACTACTGCGTACCTATGTAACCTCACTCACATAACTTCCAAAAGTGTCTTATTTATGATATCCACTTCCGCCAGCATCAAAACTCCAATGAAGACATCGAAATTTTGCAATGTCCCCCGAAAAGCAATGACAAAATAATACAAAAAAGAAATATTTTATATATGTACATTCAAAGAAAAAACCAACGGATTCGCCAAAAATTATAACGAAGTTGTCTCACAAGCGATAACAAGCATTCATGTTTATGTCATTGGCTTTGTTTTAAGCGCATTGCTAAATCACCATCATTTACAAATCACATTGGGGCAAAAACCTGCTTCCCATTGAATCTACCGAAATACGTAATCGCCAAATATTTTAATATTTAACTATGACTTTTGAGTGGTCTGAACCACTTTTCGACTTGTAATACGCCAATATGAATTAGTTCAGCCAGCGTTGGCCCCCGCCTCTGCCAACTATGGTGTGCTCTCACCTGTTTGCCACAACTGTTAACGTTATTTAACGGTTTCTTAGTTGGCTAACCTTGCTGGTAACCATTTTTTTCTTTTTTTGAGAATAAATTTAAATAATCTATTAAATATTGCATTTGTAATGCTCCATTGTTGTTTAACAGTTATTTTGTCATGCCTTTTCTCGCATGTACACAACACGGATGACACCTCATGGCTGGGCTATCACCAGCGCTTACCAGCATTGTCTGTCTGTCTCCAGTTTCTGGTATTTTAGTTTTTCCATCTCATTTTGGTAGCCTAAATGCTAATTTGGTGCCATATCTGGTGTTTGATAAGCGACAGCGTTGATTTGGCGTTAACCTAAGAGTCGGTCCACGCATTTGGCTCGCTCTCATCTGTGTTGGTGTGTGTTTTGTTAGTCGGTTATTTATTTGTTATTGTATAAAATATTAAGTTTTATTTTTTTGCTACAGTTTTTTTGGTTTTATAATTATTTAGAAATAAAGAAAATTAGTTATTTTGTAAATCCGAGGAACAAACAAATTGTGAAATATTTTCCCAAATTTTTCATTTTGTATTGTTATTGTTATTGTGTTGGCATCAGCAATTGCGAAAAATTTTGTGTGTTTCTTTCCATTCTCGCCATCACCACCATATCAGCATTTCTGAAATTACGTAAAAAATATATCGCTAATTTATTCCGGACCTACAAACAGGCTCTGGTTCCACCACGTTGTTGGCCTTATCCTAAACACAGAGAGACAGCTCAGCCATGGCTCCTGGATCAAGACAACATCGGCACAGTCTTTTTGGTAGTAAATTGGCGGGGCCGCCTTTACATAGTTTTAGTTCATCTGATGCAATCTTATCAGACAAACCTCCAAAAACGCTAAATCAGCACCCATCTGACATAGTCTCCACTCCACTGCACTCCAGTTAGCTTTCTGCTTCCTAGCTAGTGTCGTTTTGTTTCTTCTCGCCTTGTAAATCTAGCAAGGGTTCCTCTGCTGATGCTAGCAATTCAGCCATCGCTATACGCAGATTTAAGCTTAGGCCGAAAGGCCTGCCTTTGAATATACTAAAACTGAGGTAGAGGTGCTTTTGTTACAATTAGTTGGCGATAGTTTCGTCGTCCTAAACACAGTCCTCCCATAAGCAATAGATCAAAGTGTCGGTTTAACGATATTTTGACTTCTATCGTTTGTATTCTGGTTGATTTTTATTTGCTTCTACATGTTTTTTGGTCCTTATGAGACTATGCGTTCAGAATAAAGCGCTACATCCCATCATCAAAAAAATTTAACGAAAATTTATAGTTCCCAAAAATATTCCCAAAGAAAAATCATAAATTAAAAACAAAAAATATATACAAAATATTTTTTTAAGAAAATATAATCAGCAACACCGAAAAAATATGAGAAAGTGAGTAGAAAGAGCCAAATATTACAAAAGCAAAGAAAAACGAAAAAAGCATTATTGATGAGCTCACGCTGATAATGAGCTTGAAAACAATGACAATGAAATTGCAGATGCTGCGGCTGATTTCATATACAAAAGTTTTATTAATTCAAATGCTCGATGTTACATAATTTTGAAAGCACGACCAATGCCGTCATTTTCACTTAGGTGTAATGGAAAATTGGTTTCTAATATAAAGTTGGAGATACGAGTATTATATAGAAAATTTCATTTATTTTTCTAATTTAAATTTTTTCAATTTATAATTATTTTCGGTTTGTTTAAAGTTGAAGGTTGGGCATTCGCAATGATAATCTTTCAGCGTCTCATCATTCTCCGCGCATGGTCTGCAATCCGCTGAATCCACTTTTCCTAATTTTTGAAGGAGGTATCTTTCGCGTAGGTGTCGTGTGATGATAACTATAATACAATGTTTCTAAGCTTCCTCTTGTCTAGAAGTAGAGGCGTAGGTCTGTTACACTTCCATTAACACTACCACAAAGTAAGTTTATGGTACGCTCTGTGTTGCTTGTGTTCCAAGACCTGAGATGTTCCTCTACGGTTATTTGTTTCAAACAACCCTTGAAGGACCCGTATGGTCTGGACAGCATAGGGAAGTTGTGTATCCAGCTGCCTCCTAAATGCCCGGATACCCAGATGATATTAACCGACTTACCTTCTAAAAGTCTAGCTATTGCCTGCTTACACATAACCTAACGGAATGATACTTTGTATTGTTGCTGTGGATTGCTTTAAATGCCACTTGACTATGCATTAAAATGTTTATGGCCTTGCTGGTTAGAGTAGAAGCCCAGTTGGTACCTTCTGTTATGACCACAATTTCGGAAAACTGAATTACCAAAGAAGAAACCTGCTCCTGCTCCTGCTCCTGTTTCCCCGTTTGATCCGTCAGAGAATATGTAGATTTCGCTAGGAAGGGTGTTAGACTGATAGATCTACATGATACAAGGAATAGTTTTCCTTCTCTTTAGAAGACTTTAGAGTCCTGTCAACTTCTTGGGATGTACTTTAAACGGACACAAGCATTATAAATGGCGAGACAATAGAAATGTACTATTCTGTAGTAGAGCGAGAAATATATCATCCGTAGCGGCTGTTTTAAAAGGTTTGAAACTACTAAATGCTTTGGTAACAATTTTTAGGTTGTAAATGAGACCGTCATCCTGCCTGTAATATGACAGTTAGGAAACGTCTCGCGTCCAACCGTGGGAAATGAGTATCTTGTAATATTTTTATTAAAACCTCCATTTTAGTGCCCAACAACCCTGGCGTCGGTTTCCCAAATGATAACACTGAAATAAAGTAGAAGTCTGCAAATAAAATAAATATGTAAATTTGATTGAGATCTGCTGATATTATGTATGTATATCTCTCAACATGTTTGTCATTGCCCTAATATAACCTATAAAGCATAACTGGACGGAGGGATCCATAAGGAAACTTGCTTAAAACTGTATAACAAAATATCATTATATCAACTTTAGCGTCTTATCCTAAAGTCTTATCCTAGCGCCCTTCCTAAGTGTCCGAACTAAACTCCCTCTTCAACCAAGATACTCCATTCGAATCTATCAAGTATCAAAGTTCATGAATACAGCACAGTATTCAGACAGACGTCTTATTTGTATAAAAATGGCCCTACTATAACAATAAAGATACAATTGGCATACAACATACAAGTTACATAACCTAAAAAATACATTCATACCAAAACATAGTGATGTAATAATTAATGAAATATTTCGGAACTAATTTAAACAGTAAAAAAACTCAAAGAAAAATTAGTTAGAGAAATTTAGTGGAAATAAATAAATGAGAAAAATATGAAGTTTTCAAATGAAGAAGCGACAACTGTCTCTGCATTGAGCCAGCTCATTTATAATCCATTAAATCGTTATATAATATTTCAGCTAATAATTATGGCTAAATGTAGGTGGTAGAGAAAAATATAGTAATGTGAATTAAGACTATGAAAATATTGGTATAACGGGATTGTGTACATATATAAACGAATAGTTAACTTTTGGTATAATAATAATACTAATATAATTTTTCAAATGTTTTAGCATGGTAGTGTAGGCGGTATTTCGGACCAAAATTAATAACACGAACAAATACATAATTAAAAAAATTTTAAAAAGAACTAAAATTCGCATATAATTTGCCAAAAACCACAAAACATTCAATAGTATCACTCACTACACTAATAAATTGTATTTCAACACTCCAACACACCACTTGTCACAAAAAGACTTAAGCAACGAACCTGAGTAGGCGCTTGAGTAACAATTTGCCGCTTAATTGGCACTAAATTGTGCGTAAGTTCGGTTTGATTAATTGTGGTTAGCAAGCGTTCTAATAATCTCAAATAAAACATATACAAATATATATATGAAACAATTTTACTTGAAAATTTGGCAAATATTAAGCGACGGCCTTGATAGTTTCGCTCAATTTGCCTGCGTTAATAAACGCAATTTGAAGCATTAATGCTTAAAATGTGTGCAATCAATGGTTATTTGAAACCTATAAATACTCTTAAAACTCACACAAGCACATACACATATTAAATATTTTAGAAATAAATTGCGTTCTGATTTAAAAAGCGAATCTCTGCGCTTTACCATGTCTCATAATGTTCCTTGCTTCAATTTAAGCAATTATTAAATGCTGTATTTTGTGTATAGAGCTCTTTTATGAACTTTAGTTCAATATCCTATGTACTACGCTGTTGAAAGCCATATAATTACGTGCTTTAGTGCACAATGTCAGTGGTTGGCACTGTTCGGGTTCGTCGCCTAAGTCTTTTGTTCAGCAATTCAGCAATTTAACGCTTACAGAGATTGTTCATCGTTTATGTTTGCATACAAAAAAAGGCAACTCATATAATTATTGTAATTATTTCTTATTAAATACACAATGAGTAAATAATTTAAAGTAAATTCTTTCAAAACAATTCTCATCCAAATAAGCGCTTTCATTTTTAAATGCGCTGCCACTGGTGATTAACACACGCATTCATCGTTTATTATCTGTAGGCGTTTAACACCTTTACAAAAGATAATTAATTGATTAATTTCTGGCACTCGATTGTTAGTAGCTTCCTACAAAGGTGTCGGAACTGGATTCTAAATGTGTTGGTCAAATGAAATGATAAAAGTTTGAAGAGCATAAGAAAGATTTAAGTGACGTACTTTTGTTCTTGCCGCTGCTAAGGAGTAAGAAAACGTTTAACACGAGAGTGTCATTTTGTTTATATTAAAATAAAATTAAATAAATTAACCGCTAAATTATTCAATTAACGGAGGCGCATATTTTTACTTAAAAATTTTCCGTCTGACCCCGACTCTTTGACCTATCACGCGTGATTTTGTAGGAAGAACGCAAAAATGTTTTGTTTACAAAATACATGTAGGTGTATTAGGGCGGTTCTTATAATATCTGATACATAAAAATACAAATTTTGCTTTTGTATCTAATAAATATATGTATTTTTTAATCAAAAAAGTACGATATTTACATGACAAGATACGTATTAGGAGGTCTTTAAGTAAATAAATTAGCAAATTTATGTACAGGCGTGTTGCAGAAACCGATTGAAATGGATGTAATTTAAAGTTATTAAAGTTATGTTATGTAAACCGCATGCTTTTATTTATTTCAAAATATTTCTATTTCATATCGAAACAGCTGTTTGAAGCAAATTACTTTTGTTTTCAATTTTTTTTTTTTTGTTAAGTACATTTTATTTGCAATCTATTTTAGTAAATAATAAGCAAATTTGATAACAAAACCATAATTTGACCTATATTTTTGGTCTCCCATGAGAAAAAATATATACAATATAACAATATGTTCTAAATACAAATGTTTATATAACAATTTTAATTATACATTTAATATTATATGTAGTAACATTAGTATATAATTAAACATTTACTTAATTCCTAAATGGGAGAACATGTTGTCTTTTAAGTCTAATAGTTTCATTACTATCATCTAATAACATGACTGCCAAAGGATTGTCATGATAACTTATCCTGTGCAAATATGCTGAACTAAATCTTTTAATTTCATCTTTAACAAAAGGTATATTCAGATCTGAATGAATGGCTTTATTTGTTATGAACCAAGGCGCGTTTGTAATTAATCTTAGAGTTTTCGATTGGTATCATTGTAGAATTTCAATATTTGAATTTCAAGCAGTTGCCACAAAGTTGCACACCGTATGTCCATATAGGTTTTAGTACAAATTTATATAATAGTAATTTATTTTCAAGATATAACTGCGATGTATGCCCAAGTAGCCAATAAAGTTGTTTGGTTTTTATTTTTAATTGTTTATTTTTGGCTTGTATGTACTGTTTTCAAGTTAATCGTTTGTTTAAGTGCATGCCGAGGTATTTAACGCTATCACTTTTAGGAATAGTATTACCATTTAAAAGCAAAGGAAGGCAGTCGCTTCGCCTTAATGTAAATAAAACGTGCACGGATTTACTCATGTGTGCTTTCATTTTCCAGCAATCTTACCAAGTCTGAATCTTGTTCAATTCTCTTTGCACTATATTAGTTGCTTCAATTGGCGACTGGCTTGACGACAATAGAGCAGTGTCATCAGCATAAGTAGCAATTAATACATTTTCAGTTTCTGGAATGTCAGATGTAAAGATGGTGTATAGTACAGGGCCAAGAACACTTCCCTGTGGTACT
This sequence comes from Bactrocera neohumeralis, assembly GCF_024586455.1. Lineage (NCBI taxonomy): Eukaryota > Metazoa > Arthropoda > Insecta > Diptera > Tephritidae > Bactrocera > Bactrocera neohumeralis. The sequence continues at coordinate 65,506,513 of NC_065921.1, read as the reverse complement.
CCTGCATTAATGTATTTTATGTCAGACGTATCTTCATTTATCTTTACATAAAACGACCTGCTTGTTAAATAGGACTTGAGAATTAGATATACTTGAGAGGAGAATACTTTTTTTAATTTGTATAGTAGACCATGATGCCAAACTTTATCAAATGCTTGTTGTATGTCTAAAAACGCAGCTGAACAATATTCTTTACGTTCTAAAGCATCAATAATGTGATTAATTACACGATGGCATTGTTCGGGAGTACCATGATACCGACGAAACCCAAAATTGGTGTTCAGGTATCACCTTATTCTCTTTTAGTATTGGCAATACTCTGCGCAAAAATATTTTTTCAAATATTTTGGAGAATAGAGACAACAAACTGATTGGTCTATATGAAGTGACTTCCTTCTCAGATTTAGCTGGTTTAGGCAGCATCACAATTTCAGCACATTTCCACCGGGTAGGGAAATGGTTAAGCCTTAAAATAGAATTATATATAAGTGTTAGCAACATAATTCCTTTTTTAGGTAAGCATTTAGCTACTTTGGCATCAATTTTGCCATATCCTGGGGCTTTCTTGTTAGACAATTTCTCTATTTCCGTACGTATTTCAGCGGGTGTAATATGCTTCAGTGGTAAAGACATTTGACATACTATGTCAAGGAATTCTAATATTTCAGCATCATTGTTCCTGCCACTGTTATCAAAAGGAGAGAAAGTTGTTTCAAGGTATTTACTAAATGCATTTACTTTACTTTTATCTGTTCTACACCAAACGTTGTTACTGTCTTTGATAGGTACATTTCTTTTTTTAGGCCGTTTTAGGTATTTTGTAGCGTTCCATATCCTATGGTCTTCATTATTTCTATAATTTAAACTCGCAATATATTCGGATATCGATTTATTTTTGAAATCAGCTAATTTTTCTTTCAGCTCCTTTGTGGCTTTGTTTAGAATAGTTTTGTCAGTTGGATTTCTGCTGGTTTGCCATTTTTTTCGTAAACGTCTCTTATTCTGTATTAATGCTCTAATTTCTGTAGACACATGAAATGAGTTGTGAGGCGAGAATTCATTCCTCTTTTTGGGAGTAGCAGCAAAAGCAGCTTCGTGAATTAAGTTTGTAAAACCTTCAACTGTATCATCCAGTTCAGCTGAAGTTTTAATAGAGGTGTTAAGTACTATATTTTGAGTTAACCAGTTTTGAAATATGCAAATATTACTTTTGTTGCTTAAAGCAGAATATTTTCGTGGTTTAACATTGCTTAATGTGTTGTAGCTGACAATAATTGGCGAGTGATCAGAGCTTAATTCTTCTGAGATCACTCGCTACAACACATTAAGCAATGTTAAACCACGAAAATATTCTGCTTTAAGCAACAAAAGTAATATTTCCGCATCTAAAAGCTGAGTTGGGATACCTTTATATACAGCAAAATCGAAGAGGTCAGGAACTTTCAATGGATCACTTGGCCAATAGGTTGGCTCACCGCTTGACAGAGTTTATAAATTATTCTTTATAACGCATTTGTAAAGCTCTCTACCCTTTGGGTTTAGAATACATGAGCCCCACCAGGGATGCTTAGCATTGTAATCTCCTCCTACAAAAAATCTTGAACCGAGATCGCTAAAGAAGCTTTCGTACTCAGAAGCTGATATATTGTGTCTTGGTGGTAAATACAAAGCATAAATATATACATCATTATTGTTGGTTTTAACTTTTATTCCAGCAGCTTGTATTGAAGGTGTTTGAATTGGTTCAAGAGCAACATAATTGATAGAAGTTTTAATTAAAACAGCACAACCAACATGAGCCCTGTTACTGGGATGATTAGAAGTGACTATATCATAATTTTTAATTCGTAAAAACGTTTTATTTGTGAAATGTGTTTCTGACACTGACACTTAATTTCTTGAGCGTGACGGGATAAGCCATTAGCATTCCATATTGCAAATCTTAAGTTCATTTACATAACTTATTAATAAGTAGAGACATCATGTTAAGTAGAGTGTTTGTTAATTCTATTTGTTTTGCTAGTAGCTCTTCAATTTTTTTCATCGTAGTTTGTTCATTTTTCTCATTTCGTTATATTTTCCAAAAATTTAAATTTTCTTCAAAGAACATGTATGCTGTTGTGAGAAATACTTTCAAAATAGTGACTGCACCTTACAAAGGATTAGAAGTCAGCTTTTCTTGTACAATTCGAATGCGTTTGAAGTTGCTGATTTTCCATTTAAGTACTTTGGCTGAACATTTTATATTTGTGTGGCTTCAAAGCTGAATTTGTATTGGGATTGGATTGATTTTGCATATCAAATTTTCATTACAGTATCGCATTGGCTATAGAGTGGATTTCTAACTTTCTTCCACAACGTTTCAATCCATATTTTGTCTCCTTATACAATTCTTTAACGAAATTAATTTTCCATAAAATTTAGTCGAATTTTCACCTGATCAAAACTTTTGTATTATACATTAATATGAACAAATTTATAAAGCTTCTTGGACAACTAGAAACGTCGATTTCTAGCCAATCAATTTTTGAGACAGCTAATATCAATTCCATGTCCTCCTGGCTACCAAACCAGTACAAGAAAGGAAGTCATTAGAAACGATATACAATGAAATTTCCGACAGGGCTGTTAGACGAAATGCTTTATGGACCTGCAGGATCGCCAAGATCATGTGCTTCGACCAGAAGCAGCCAGCGATGGGGCTATCCGGTCGCACCTGGAAGGCGCTTAACATAGCACCTACCTACCTCCAAGATCCCAGACATCATTTTGTCCGCACTCTCGAGGACAACATTGGCGCTACCAGCAGGGACCACCTTCCAGGGATGACTGACCATCCTCATATTAGACCTCTGGGACGCCGGGCTGAAATCCTGGAGGTTCAGCCGGAGAAAAATAGTCATGCTTTTTATTCATGAGGTCTCAAAATGACTGCAAGACAATTTTGGGCTTAATGATAAGTTATAACGAAGTGACATCAACTGCAAGCCGGATGTTGCTCATTATCTAGAACTCGTCTTAAATATCTAGAAACTTCGCAGTTGGAGAGACTAAATGAAGTACCAAAATTAGACATCAAGTTGCTCTTAAAGTTCCCAAAAAGCGTTGACTTCCTATATGACGAATACTTTGGCTCAAATTAAACTAAGCGGAGAAGAGCCAGACAGCCAGACAGCCGGAGAGTATAAGCTATAACCTAACCTAACATAGTATCAATTTCAGCCACTGTGTCCGGTCTGTAAATGGTATGACAACTAAGATACTTCAGTCTTAGTCTAACAAAAGTTGGATAGCGGAATATGAGCCGCGTGAAACTCAATAAGACAACGAACAGTGAGAACTCCTATCATTGCGGTGATCGTTTCTTACTTTTATTCACTGTTAGACTCATTTAAAGCATTCATACGAAGATAAAAGTTAAAATTAAACTCAATTCCTGCCTCAATACTTGTAAATTTCAAGTAATAGTAAATTTTTTGCACATTTAAGGAACACCCTAAGTCATGTATCTGCATACTTAATTGCTTATCAGTTCAATATGACAATTTGTTATTGTTCTGCGACATTGTCTGTGATTCGCTTTTGTAAAAAATAAGTAATTTTCTCACTTCAAGTTGTTTTAAAATTTATTTTTTTAATTTTTTTTCATTTGAAAATATTGTATATAAACATCTTTTTCATACAAATTCGCATGTTTTCGTTTATATTGAGAAGCGATAATTCGCGTGTATGCATAATTAATATGTGAACATATTGACAGGGGTCAATTGTAAAAACTTGAACCGTCGCAAACACAGACACACTCGTTTTCTCAACTTGAAAAAAAAAATAATTTGAAAATTGTTTAGAACTGCAAACAAAACGAAATGTGCATGTGGCAAAAGGTTTTATTTAAATAAAGAATGTTTTTATAAAGTTTGTTAATTTACTTTATTCTCTCATTTTCATCATACGAAAATCAGCAGAAACATTTCCACTAGTCTCTCTCTTTCTCAGACACACACGCTCTCTTTATCTCTCACACTCCCTATCACTCCCGCTTTTTCTTTTTTCTACGCTCTCACCGTTATTTTTCTCCCTTTAATTCTTTTCATCTGCTTTTCTATTTCCCTATCTCCCTCTCTCTCGCTCTACAAGATAAGGTATAATAATACCCAATATCACTCTCAATAGAAGAGCTATATGTACTTCGCCGTCTGTTTTTCAAACTGTTCTAGAATATTTAACATCCTTAGACTCATTCTTAGCCGTTTGAGAGCTACATAAGAAAATCACTGGAGTAACTAATGTCAATCTCGATCATATCTTTTAAGAAGTGTTTATAAAAGTTAGCTAGTCATTGACATATTATCATTGTTTTGACTCAAAATGAGCCAATTTTGAAGAAGTTTGCGAAATTTTGATTTAACAATCATGAAGAAGTCCTTGCCTAAACTGAGTTTCGATCTCAATATCTATTCAATTCCAACCTAACTTGGCTTGCTTACATAAATATTTAGTCTCACTATCTATTTATATAATTTAATATATTACACATAATTTTTCCTTACCACAATAACACTGTAATGTCAAAAGTGCGAGGCCAACAGCTAAATTGAATAATCTTGCAATATTTGCGACATGAATTTATTAATTGAGGATGCGCCAGCTTCGATTAATAACAGTGTTTCATTACTCATATTTTGCAGCTCGTATATAGGTTTATATACATATGCATATGTTTGTATATTATGAGTGTCCAATGAAACGCGTGCAATGTCCATTAAAAGTATGTTTTTATGGCATCTCACCGCTTGGTTGCATTATAAATTTTGATTTCAGTCAAAATGCAACTTCCGACAATGCTGCGGCCGTCTAACACTTCATTAATCAAGATTTTTTTGTTATGCTTTTTTTCAGATTATTATATGTATGTCATATAATTTTGAAGGCAAAAAATATACTAGTATATACATATGTATATTGAAAATATTGAAATGGGCGCAATATTTAAAAATAAAGTAAGTCGACTCCAGATATTGGTGAAAATTTTAGTTATTCCAAATATATTTTTTGTAATACTATTACTTTAACGAAAAACAATACCTAATAATTGAGGAAGGAAAGAGAGATACAAAGAAATTAATGGATTGCCGAGAATTTTTGGTAAAAATTAAAATAACTAGCTTAGCTTAAGTCGATTGGGTTACTTTTTGAAAATTTTTACATATGTACATACATCTTATGTATGTATGTATGGATACATACATATGTATGTATATAAAAATGAATCGCAAAATGTGTTGCTAAACGCATAACTCAACAACGGTTGGACCAATTTTGGCAATTTTTTTTTTAAGTGTTCGTTGTGGTTCAAAGATGGTTTCTATGGCGGGAAAAATTCGAACAATTTCCGGAAAACCCCTAAAAACAACCCTTTTCTTTTCCCCATATAAACGAATGAATGTTTGTTTGTTAGTAACACTAATGTTCGAGAACGGCTGAACCAATCTTGATGAAATTTTCGGAGGTTGTTTGCTGTGGGTCGGGGAAGGTTTAGAAACAAAAAAAAAGTATTATCTTCGTTAGGAAAAGTCGGAAAATTGGAAAATTCCAAAAAGTTACTTTTTTTCATAAATTTTTTATTATTTTTCAATTTTTTGTTTTGTTTTTCAATTATTGGAATCGTTCAAATTTGTCATTTGCTTTCTTTAGTCTTCAAAAAAAATTATTGAAAATTATTCAGTGAAAACGTTATGTGTGTTTCACACAAAGTGATCAATTACAGATTGAAATTTGTTACGATGCCACGAAGAGGTGGCGCTAATATCGGTCGGCATTCTTTTTGGCATCAACATCAATTGACAACCCAAGGCACATGACCGAGTACTCCCATGATGCGATGACATACGTACGGAATTATGGATCGCGGTTAATCAGCAAGCGATCGTCACGATGTCACAGCACAACATTTCAAACAACAGTTACGATGTTTGATGGGCTTTATCTTGAAGCAACGTATATGTGGTGCTGTTGGATGCTAGTTGTACTTTGTTGAGTGGCAAAAGAGAGGTTTTCCGCACGCACACATTCTTCTTTGGATGATGGTTACACCAGATCAAATTGATGAAATCATTGCTACGGAAGTTCCTGATCCAGAGAAAGACCCAGTATTATACGAAGGGGTAGAAACCAACATGGACCTTGCGGACACTGCAATCCCTTTTCAGTTTGTATGTCTGACAATAAATGTACGAAACACTAGCCACGTGCTTTTCTTTCGGAAACACATACTGGAAATGATGGTTATCCACTCTGTCGGCGTCGCTCACCAGACGACAATGGCAGAACATTCAGCATTCAATTTAGAAGAGTGAATATCGAAGTTGACAACACATGGATCGTACTATATCCCCCACTATTGTTTAATTCACATTCAAAACTCATATCATTGTTGAGTATTGCAGTTTGGTGAAATCGATAAAATACGTTTGTAAGTACATCACCGAAGGAAGCAATATGGCGGTTATTGGTCTTGATGATACGGTCGATACGTGAACTGCAATAAAGCGCTTTGTAGGATATTTACTTTTACTATTCGCTAATAATTGCAGTGGAAAATGGATCAATTCCGGTTGATACTTCCTGTGGTTTGATATCAATTCCATCTGCCGTTTATCAACTCACGAAAGATGAACGATGTTGTTGACTTAAACTAAAAGACTCAAAGTCAAATTCTGGGAGACTTGCGCTCATACAAATCGATTTATCGTCTTGACAATGAAGATGTCGCCGTGAATTATCCAGTGGAATTTCGAAATTCTTTGGACAGGCTTGCTATGCGTGGATATATTTGGCGTGCTCGCGAGTTTTAAAACCATCTTTTCTGTACACAGGAACAGAAACCAAAAATTGTTGTTTATCAAACTGTGTTACATTGAAAAAAAATTAAATGATAAATTCAACCTTCTTTTCAATTCAAAACACATAATTTAACGCAGGACAAACGTATTCCGTTTCTGAAAATTGAATTTGAGATGATAATCCAGGACACAAGGATAGTATGTATATAAAAATTTCACACGGCCAGCTATGCGTGGCGTGCTCACGAGGAAGAGCACAGTGAAACCAAAAATTGTTGTTTATCAAACTGTGTTACATTGAAAAAAAAATTAAAGATATTTTATTCAAAACACATAATTTTAGCCTAGAAAATATTTTCATGTTCATAAGAGTAGTAACAAGTCAATTGAAAAGACCCCGGCGTACCATAGTAAAACATATTTTTATTTTTTTGAAAAATTCGTTTTTTGTTCTATTCAACATAATTCGCTTCGAGGATGATACACCGATTATAGCGACCCTACAACTTTTCGATATCATTTTTGCAGTATGATTTGTACTTTGCTTTAAAATCGGCCTCAGTTTCGTCTATCACCTCTTCATTTGACGAAACTTTCTTCACTGCGAGCAATTTTTTGAGATCTGAGATCAAAAAATAGTCGCTAGTAGCCAGATCTGGAGAATTTTCCAATTCATGGATTTTTGCTATCGTTTTTATTGACTTTGCATTGTTTTGGTGAAACAGCACTGCCTTATTATTCAATTGCGACCGTTTTTCAACGATTTCATCCTTCAAACGGTTCAATAATGCCATGCAATAATTGCTGTTGATTGTCCTTCCTTTTTCTAGGTATTCTATAAAAATAATTCCATGCGCATCCCAGAACACAGATGCCATAACCTTTTCAGCCGACTGTTGCTTTCTTCGCTTTGGAGCGGGCTCATCGTGTGTAGTCCACTCGGATGACTGTCGATAAGACTTCGGAGCGAAATGATGAAGCCATGTTTCGTCCATTGTCACATATTGTTCTTAATTGGCGTAGACACCACTTACGCGATTATAGCCGAGTTAACAACAGCGCGTCAGTCGTTTCTTCTTTTCGCTACGTGGCGCCAATTGGATATTCCAAGCGTAGCCAGGTCTTTCTCCACCTGGTCCTTCCAACGGAGTGGAGGTCTTCCTCTTTCTCTGCTTCCCCCGACAGGTACTGCGTCGAACACTTTCAGAGCTGGAGTGTTTTCGTCTATTCGGACAACATGACCTAGCCAGCGTAGCCGCTGTCTTTTAATTCGCTGAACTATGTCAATATCGTCATATATCTCATACAGCTCATCGTTCCATCGAATGCGATATTCACCGTGGCCAACGCGCAAAGGACCATAAATCTTTCGCAGAACTTTTCTCTCGAAAACTCGCAGCGTCGACTCATCAGTTGTTGTCATCGTCCAAGCTTCTGCACCATATAGCAAGACGGGTATTATGAGTGACTTATAGAGTTTGGTTTTTGTTCGTCGAGAGAGGAATTTTCTTCTCAATTGCCTACTCAGTCCGAAGTAGCACCTGTTGGCAAGAGGTATCCTGCCTTGGATTTCCAGGCTGACATTGTTGGTGGTGTTTACGCTGGTTCCAAGATAGACGAAATTATTTACAACTTCAAAGTTATGACTGTCAACAGTGACGTGAGAGCCAAGTCGCGAGTGCGACGACTGTTTGTTTGATGACAGGAGATATTTCGTCTTGCCCTCGTTCACTGCTAGACCCATTTGTTTTGCTTCCTTGTCCAGTCTGGAGAAAGCAGAACTAACGGCACGGGTGTTGAGGCCGATGAGCAGCTGTACACTCTTGTAAAAGATTGTACCTGTTCGATTAAGTTCTGCAGCTCGAATTATTTTCTCCAGCAGCAGGTTGAAGAAGTCGCACGGTAGGGAGTCACCTTGTCTGAAACCTCGTTTGGTATCGAGCTGCTCGGAGAGGTCCTTCCCGATACTGACGGAGCTTTTGGTGTTGCTCAACGTCAGTTTACACAGCCGTATTAGTTTTGCGAGGATACCAAATTCAGACATCGCGGCATAAAGGCAGCTCCTTTTCGTGCTGTCGAAACAGCTTTGAAATCGACGAAGAGGTGGTGTGTGTCGATTCTCCTTTCACGGGTCTTTTCAAAGATTTGGCGCATGGTGAATATCTGGTCGGTTGTTGATTTGCCAGGTCTAAAGCCACACTGATAAGATCCAATCAGTTTGTTGACGGTGGCCTTTAATCTTTCACACAATACGCTCGATAGAACCTTATATGCGATGTTGAGTAGGCTAATCCCACGGTAGTTGACGCAGAGTGTGGGGTCTCCTTTTTTATGGATTGGGCATAGCACACTTAAATTCCAATCGTTGGGCATGCTTTCGTCCGACCATATTTTATAAAGAAGCTGATGCATGCTCCTTATCAGTTCTTCGCCTCCGTGTTTGAATAGCTCTGCCGGCAATCCATTGGCCCCCGCCGCTTTGTTGTTCTTCAGGCGGGTAATTGCTATTCGAACTTCTTCATGGTCGGGCAATGGAACGTCTGCTCCATCGTCATCGATTGGGGAATCGGGTTCGCCTTCTCCTGGCGTTGTACGTTCACTGCCATTCAGCAGGCTGGAGAAGTGTTCCCTTCATAATTTAAGTATGCTCTGGGCATCGGTGACTAGATCAGCTTTGGGGGTTCTACAAGAGTATGCTCCGCATTTTTTCGTAGAATTTTCGAGCATTACCCCTGTCGGACAGCTTATCAAACTCTTCGTACTCACGCATTTCGGCCTCTTTCTTCTTCTGTCTGCAAATGCGTCTCGCTTCCCTCTTCAACTCTCGGTATCTATTCCATCCCGCACTTGTTGTGGTCGATCGTAACGTTGCGAGGTAGGCAGTCTGCGCCACGGCACTCCTCGTCGTACCTGCTGTTCTTCTGCACTTTCCGAATACCAATGGTTTTTGTTGCAGCTGTACGTAAGGAGTTTGAAATGCCGTCCCACAGTTCCCTTATACCGAGTTGTTGACGAGTGCTCTCAGAGAGCAGGAGTGCAAGCCGAGTAGCAAATCGTTCGGCTGTCTGTTGTGATTGCAGCTTCTCGACGTCAAACCTTCCTTGTGTTTGTTGACGTGCGCTTTTTGCTGCACAGAGGCGGGTGCGAATCTTGGCTGCAACAAGATAGTGGTCCGAGTCGATGTTAGGACCTCGGAGCGTACGCACGTCTAGAACACTGGAGACGTGTCTTCCGTCTATCACAACAAGATCGATCTGGTTGGTGGCTTTTCGATCCAGAGACAGCCATTTAGCTTGATGTATCTTCTTGTGCTGGAATCTAGTACCACAGATAACCATATTTCGGGCCCCGGCGAAGTCAATCAGCATTAACCCATTTGGGAATGTTTCATCGTGGAGGCTGAAGTTACCGACCGTAGTGCCAAAGATACCTTCTTTGCCCACCCTGGCGTTAAAGTCGCCAAGCACGATATTGACGTCGTGGCGCTCTCATAGGCGCGCTCCAAGCGCTCATAGAAGGCGTCTTTGGTCACATCGTCCTTTTCTTCCGTCGTGGCGTGGGCGCAAATCAGTGATATGTTGAAGAACCTCGCTTTGATGCGGATTGTGGCTAGACGTTCATTCACCGGAGTGAATGATAGTACTCGGCGACGGAGTCTCTCTCCCACCACGAATCCAACACCAAACTTGCGCTCCTTTATATGGCCACTGTAGTAAATGTCACAAGGACCTACTCGTCTCTGTCCTTGTCCCGTCCATCGCATTTCTTGGACGGCGGTGATGTCAGCCTTTATTTTCGCGAGGACATCAACCAGCTGGGCAGCGGCACCTTCCCAATTAAGGGTCCGGAAATTCCAGGTGCATGCCCTAATATCGTAGTCCTTATTTCGTTTGCCATGGTCGTCATCAAAAGGGGGGTTCTCTCATCCGAGGCTGGTTGCTACTTTTCATTGGGGGTGTTTTTTTTACGTGGCGGGTCCCAAACCCAGCGCACAACCCTATGTAAGGGATGTTTCGCCTTCTGACTTTAACTTGCCTTCAAACGGATGTTCTTAGGTTACCCAGAGGATACTTGGTCAAAGACCGGAAGTCGTGAGCTGCTTGAGTCATATGTAAAAGAATCGTTTCTGGCCATCAGAGAACTTTCCTCACTTGCGTGAACTTCTACAAATGACTCCATCCTCCCATTGTCACATATCGATGCAAAAACGCGGGTTTATTACACTTGAACATCTCCACAAACTGCTTCGAATCATCGACTCGTCGATGTTTCAGTGAGCTCACGCGGCGCTCATTTTGCACAGAGCTTTCTTATACCCAAATATTCGTGAATGATATGATGTTCACATTCAGTTGTTATCTTTAGAGTACTTGCTACAGTTTCTATTTATAGACTTCAAATATTATTTTGTTGACTTCTTTGATGTTGTCGTCGCTAAGAGCTTTTTCTAAGCATAGCCTAGCATAGCATTCTTGGATGGTTAATTTTTACTGGGGCAGTATCCGAACACTCGTCATCAAGCCAAGTTTTGCTTTAACTGTGTTATTTCCCCTTCAAAAAGCAATGCTTTATCAATTCGCAATAGAAAACGTTGCTTCGCTCAAATTGATATATAGTACATAATTTAGAAAGTATTGATCCGACAGCTGTAAAATTTATACACGCGCCTTTTGAAGGTTAGGGCTAAAAATCTATTGGATTTAATCAATTAATTCTAGTTCTGCTATGTTTCAGGCCGGGGACTTTGCGGCACGGATACACATTTTGGAGTTAAGAAAAGTTACTTCAGCGTTCAACAGGGGAATCCATGCTCACAAAAAGTGTTGATTTTATGCCAATAAAATACCAGGTGACTGCCAACAATCCCCAATATCACCTTAAAATTTCAAAAAAAAAATGTGGGGATGTTTTTTCACCCCTTTAGAACTATTTTGGCAATGCTATCTGTCCCTACAAAACAATAACAATAACTACAAACTGAACAAAATATAAGAATTACCTTCTCTCTTATGGCGGTGGCTGCAGTTTTGTTCAATTGTTCAGTTATAAGACCGAATTTTTCATTTAAGACATTTTCATTTCTCAAAGTATCACTCGCCAGTTTTTGTCGAAACACTAAATAATCAATATTTACGTACATCAATACTAAACTAGTAACTTAAGACTTTTACAGAATACTACTAGATAAAAGGTCTTTCCGAGCATGATGGTTGGCTCCAATAGTAGTAGGAATGGACACGGTTTTCTACACGTCCACATACATATGTACTAAATAAATTAGAAATGATTAGACTCAATAACTTTAAAAATCGTGTTATTTCACAATCTAAAGTCAAAGCCCTAAAGTCAAATCAAAAAATTCAAAGGAATTTTTCTGTAGTTTTGAACCCCAAAACAGTCACTAAATGACTGATTCTGAAATTCTGAGAAAGAAATCAATTTTATATTAAATTTTCATTTTCTACAATCCTATTCGTCATCTGGCCACGAGCTTCCCATTCGACTGGCTAACACAATCCACTAGTAAGTTCAAAGTTCTACGAACCTTCGGAAACGAGCGCCTTAGTGTTGTTATTGTGTTTTTGTTTAGCAATTACAAGTAATTCCTGCTTCCATGAAAGCATTAATCTTCAATGCGAGCTAAATTGTAGAGCTGTTGACAAAATTTTCAATTAGTTCGCTTTATTTCAACTTATATGCATATGATTATTATACGCAACTGTATGTGTATACGGATGAGTATGTGTACCAAATATATTGTTTATTTGTACATACATATATCAGCTGTAGTTGTTGTAATGTTATGACGAAACAATTTCGTGAACTTGATTTAAGAATTCTTTATCGCGATAAGAGAATAATTAAATATACACAGAGGCATTTAAAAAATTTCATTCATAAGCACGTATGTGTGTACATATGTATTATAAAAATGATCAAAAAACTAAAATTTGTTTAAGTGTTTTTTTTTTTAAATATAAAAAATTTAACTTTTTTTAATTTTAATAAAACAAGTCTAAAATATTCTGAAAATCATACAAGAAGTTTCTAAATAATCTGAAAATAAAATGAAGCAGTATTTTTTAATAAAAGAATTGTGATTTAAAAAAAGTTTTTAAATGAAAATTATTTTAAAATATAAAAACGGTATACAATTACTATGAAATTGTCTCTCTCTATCTGTTTGCTAAGATCAAATATTATAAGAACTCCTACTGACAGTGAGAAAATGGATGAAATCTGGATGGCTTTATTAGATCCAGTATGAAAATTGCACGATGTGCGTGGCAAGGCCCACTTTGAAATCTCATATTTTGGGACCCAACAGACCAATTTCGACTAAATTTAGTACGTAGCATTTTTCTCATATTCCTATACCACAGTGTGAAAATGGCGAAATCGGACTACGGCCATGCCTACTTCACATATTACACAATTTAAATTTCCTTTTGATTCTTTTAATTTCCAATACACAAATCAAGAATTAATTAATATGACGGAGTAAAATTTTTCTGTAAGAATTCCATTAAAGTATTCCACCTTATGACCAAAAATTGCCCAAATCCAACCAAAACTGTTTTAGATCCTAGGTACCGATTAAATGGACCCTAATTCAGTTGACTTTTGACCGAAAATCTCGGTCAATGTGTGAGATACACTTATATATGTACTTGTACAATAAAAATTTACACAGAATCCTTTCTGACAATAAATTCCGTGTATGGCTCGGGTCAATACTTCCCTGAGCCTCCATATACTTAATATAAAGATTTTCGAACTTCCAGGTGACTTTATGCTGGATATATCAGCCAATATTTGAGTTATCTCAATGAAAATTACAGTACATATTTTACTCATAACAGTTTATCTCATTGTGCCTAAAAGAGATACAATTGGGCGAAAACTTGACCTAGCCAACTTATAACCATTACCAGGATTTTCGAACATTCGACTGACTTTGCTCCATATTAGTGGTGATTGTGTATGAAATACCTTATACCTTATGCCCAAAATCGGGTCGATTGGAGTCCCAAAAAAGTCACTTTTCTGCAAACAGAAGTCGCATCAACTTATGTCTATGCAAAATTCCAAGTTTAGCACTTCTCTTTTCATATCGAATAGTGTTATCTACTTTCAGGATTTGTTGGACGCGTCGAGTAGTGACTGCCGCCCCCCTTTATTTACCTACCTACAAGTTTCATTAGGTGGTTCGAACAAAAGTGAATTTTTACAAAATACCTTCGATATTAAGTATATAAAATTTAGGAACTAGAAGCCACGCAAACTCTGAAATTCCAAAATTCTCACAATACGGGTTTTGAGGAAATTGATAGTAAATTTACAAGGCATCTTATTAAAAGCTATAGGAAAAACCCATTTTCGCCCTATATCTTGTAAACTTTTGACACAATTTGCAGGAATTTTTGCTCGAATTGGAGTTTTTAAATAACATTTTTGAAAATTTGGAGAAATAAAAGAATTTGTTACATTCAAAGCATAGACAAAGCTAGAAAAGTGCATCTTTAAGTTCTATCACTATTTTTAAGAAAGATATAAGCCAAAAGATATAAGACATATTCAAAGACTGAAGAGTATTCGAGTAAAAATTAATATTTTTCATTGTTATTCAGATTATTACATTGTGAGTGTACAACTCTTTATCTTTTATAATAAAATTTTTAAGTATTTTTCTAAATATTAAAAAACAGCGAAGATCGTTTTGCCGCCCCGAAGACGTTGCGCCCGGGGCGACGGTATGGACATTCCAGTTTCCGATCATGACAGTATTTGGAACTGCTCCTCAATAATGAGTTTTTTACCGTATGACATTTCTGTATAAAAATTGATTTAAGGCAGGCATTGAATTTATTTATGCAAATACTTACCTTATTTAATATAAATAAACAAGCAAACTGGCATTTGGTGAATGAATTTTCAACCGATCTATATCTAACGCGCCAAACAATTAGCCGTCCCTATACTTATTTCGCTTTAGCCAATTCGAAAGGAATCAAAAATTGCACACCAACATTATTTACTTGTAGATGTAATTTTTGGACTAAGTGTTCATACCGTTATGTTAAATAAGGCCACTGTAAATGTATCCAGCAACAAAAACTAATTTAGCGGTAAAAATAAGCATAATATTATTGCATTAAAACATTGTCCCATATAATTTTTTGGGCACTGTATTCAAAACTACATTTTCGAGCGTTGGTTTTTTGAAAATTCATAACGCCAAAATTTTTCCTGTTGAGTTGAAATAAAAATACGAGCCCAATATTGTGAATATAAATTTTGGATGGAATGCCCAATATACTATACATACATACATATATTATTACAAACATAATCCAACTTCTTAAAACCAAATATAAAAAAATGGTATTACAAAAATTAAAATTGAACTGTTTCAAACAAAATTTAAGTCAAAGTAAGTGTCAAATTGAAAAATATATGCATATGTATGTACATGTAATATATGTATGTATCTGTAGGCCAAAAACTTAAAATTTTACGAGATTTTTTCTAATTTTTTAACAACATTGTTCAAAATGATATTTTAATTTATATTAAAAATCGTAAAATTAATTTAATTTTGTCCTTTTGAATACTGAAGATTCTTAAATAAAAATATTAATATTTTTAAATAAAAACTATCAAATTTATCTTCATAAAGATACTTCTTTACATTAAAATTCTAATTTGTGAAAGCAAAAATATTTAAAAAGTTTATACGTTCACAGGAAAATTCACACTTTTCTCAAATTAAAATTTCAAGCTAAATATTTTGTTAAAGTCAAAATATTTAAGTTTTCGAAACAGGCATTATTTAAAAATTTTGATTTTTATATTTCTCGAAGATTATAAAAATCTGGTTCTACCATCTGCTTTTAAAGATTTCTAAACTTATTAAAATAAATTATTAAAAAAGGTTACAACTTTTAGGACCATTTTTTCAATGTCTGGTTAGCAACTTAACGAAGACTATTTCCTTCGACAATGTTAGCCGGAACTTTACTGATAGATCGCTGCTAACCTTAATGTCTGGCCCTTAATTTTCACAGTCAAGTAAATTTTATTATTTAACGAATTCGCAACTTTGAAAAATGCAAACAAAATATAATAATTAGTTTCCAGTTTCGCACATGTAAGCCTATTTTTATCTGGTTCCAAAGAGTTTATAAATAAAATTGCAAAAAAAAAAAATAGTCTTGAAACTGATTCCATTGCTTCCGTAATCACATATGTACCTCTAAAGAATTTTGATGGTTTTATGATTCATTCAAAGGTACGAAATGACAAATTTAACTGTAAACTCAATTTCAATTTCTATAAGACTAAGTATGTATATGAAATACTTAATTATCGAAACTTTACAATGATTACTTTTTATCACACTGAGTTCTTAAAGCAAATAAAAACAGTTAGATTCCCTTTAAGAGCTGCTACTCGCTGTCATTGAACACGTATTTTCAAATAAATTAAAAAAATTGATAATTCAGAATTTTTTTAACATTCTGCAATTATTAGCTGTCTGACTTTATTTACATTTTTTTATTTTTATTTTCTTTACTTTGTAAATGTATTTTTTCAATATTTTTTTTCTTTATTTTCCAATATTTTTTAATTATGACTTTCTTGCTTCATTAATATTAATTAATTTTTTTTTGATAAATTTACAGCCGATTCTTAACATATCCCAATTCCATTATTGATTATTCGCCTGCCAAAGTGTTGCCATTGACTCAATTGTTTTGTTGTCGTCAAATTGATTAAATGTATAACAATGTGTACTAGCGGTTAATATGTTTATTGCACTTTTAATATTAGCGGTTTTTTTCCTTTTTGTATCTTTAATGTTATTGTTTTTGCTTGAAAAAATTCACTTCAGACAGGTGCCACTTCGAACATGAAGTGAGAGTGTGTCGAGTTTGCTGCTTAAGTCTTTTGTCGGTCGAAATGAGTAGAAGGCGTAGTTTCAATTCTCCAAGGCTCATGAGAGCATTTATTAAAGAACAGAGGGCTGGTTGCAGTATCCTTTTCCTCTTCCCAATTACTGTTGAACAGCAGGGCGTCACCTAAACGAGCATTGAGCAATAACTACCATTACTTGCATGGTTCATAGTCTTTAGACCAGTTGTGTCGCCTGCCGTTGAAGTCATCTCAGCATTTAAGATTCATGATCCTGAGTTCTTAATTTCGATGTTATTTCTAGAAATACTGATGATTTCCGAAGGTAGATATAGCCCTTCCTTCTTCGACTTCTAGACTGTCATGTAATTCTGCACGTGATCAAGCTACCTGTATAATAGTCGGCCCACTAAAGACATATTTTTTCTAGTCTTTAACCTTCTTAGTTTAAGCAAACATTATTTATATAAATCTACAAGGTGCGTTCCAAAGTAAACAGGACTTTTTGAATTCAGCGCCCCCTGGTAGCGTCATCTATATGTCGACTGGTGCGTTAGAATCTGCTATCTTTATCGATTGTCCAGTGAGAATTTCATGACATTCACCGACTGAAAGTGAAGTAATTGCGTTTTAAGTGCCAATATGTTGGTGTTATCGGTGCGAAAATGAGCTTCGAACAAAGAGTCAATATTAAATTTTGTTTTAAAATTGGTAAAACTTTTACCGAAACGTTTCAATTGATGAAACAAGTTTATGGCGATGATTGCCTATCACGTAGCAGAGTGAACGAGTGGTTTCAATGTTTTCAAAGCGGTCGTGAGAACATAAATGACTATCAACATGTGGGTTAATCAAAATCCGTGATCACCGGAAATTCCATCGAAACTGTGCGTGAATTAATCAAAAATCAGTCGAAATCATCATTTAAATTCATGGAAATGCAATTGAACATCTCCAAAACATCGATTTATCACATTTTGACCGAACATTTGGGCTTACGAAAGGTGTGTGCACGGTTTTTCCGCACGAATTGACTGACGACCAAAAATTGCTCAGAATCCAACATTCGAAACACATCATTGTGACCGATTATTTGACCAAAAATCACATTTTAACCATTAACCACTCCCCGTATTCACTTGATATGGCACCGTGCGACTTCTTCCTTTTAGGAAAAATTCATTTGCCCATGAAAAGAAAGCGTTATGCAGACGTAGAGGCCATTCAAAAGGCTTGCACCGGCAAACTGGCGGCCATATCGGCTAAAGAGCTAAAACAGATTAGCCGTGCAAAAAGCTGTATTGAAGCAGAAGGTGACTATTTTGAATAAAATAAATTGATTTTGCCAAACAAAACCATTTGTTCTGTTTTTTTTTAAGTCCTGTTTACTTCGGAACGCACCTTGTATGCTCACGTTTTTGCTCTCTTAGGAAAAATTCGGTTGATAGAGTGCAGGTTGATTAAGTTAACAGTCTCAAGAAGTTACAGCTATAAGAACAGAGCTCCGGCTGCTAACTGAGATCAAAAGGTCTTAGAAATGGCTTCCGTAAAGTAGGCCGAAAACATAACCTAAGAAAACTAGGCTTCTGAAAAACTGACTTTACGTCAGTAAATTTGAAATTATCTTTTCCTGCAAGGATAGAAAGGTGAATTGTAGAGTATCTAAGTACTTTTGAGTATAAATGCTATACGCATAAGGAATGTTAAAGTCCAGAAAAATCAAATATGTCTCCCTTCTCCGCTTTTGCTCTGCTTTTGTATCTAAAAATTCCGTCATTTTTCGTCTTTGCATCGACTACACCATTGAGATAACTTTGGAAAGGACAGAAGAATATATAGAACTGTATTTGATCATTACAGGTTTTTCTACATAGCTCTGGAGATATTGTTTGTAAGCTTCTATGGTCCATATTTTTAATCATATATAGCTTACATTCTCAAGAAGCGTTATTTGGAGTTAAAAACCGAAATATTGTAAACAAGAAGTTCGAGTTATTCTTTTGACAAAAGAGATCGCTGGAGACTGAAAAGAATGCTGCTGAGATGGCAAATCTTAATCCTAGGCAACTCTATAAGTAGCCTTTAAAACAAGTTACATCCGTTCCCACGACAGACGGATCTAAGTAATCAGAACGTAACCGGAACGTACCCGGTTTTATCCGGTCAAGGACTGTCTGACTCGGCACCATTCCTCGAAATTGATTCAGGAATGTTTTCTTTCGCTACAACAACAACAAATTACAACAAAAATATTAGAAATTGTTGCCGATATTGCCGGATTTTTATCCGGTCAAGGACTGTTAACTCCGCACCATTCCTCGAAATTTTTTCTGCCAACACAACAACAACAAATTACAACAAAATATTAGAAATTGTTTTCTTTCTTTGGCTTCCAAGTTCATCTCTAACTTTGCAAATTTCAATTGCTCACATTTAAATGATGAAATCATACGAATACTTTATTCGGAACAACGCTTAACCAACTAAATATAAAGCAAATTCATATATTTTTATTTTGAAGAATCACCTCTTTGGAGATTTTTGTATTTAAAAGTATCGTTGAGCATAAAATATAACTTCACTTCGACACGTTTCTTGCTTTCGGTTGTGAGGCTGGCAAAAATCGCATATTCGCCCAAAGGCAGTGGCAATCCCTGCAGCATACCAGTAGGAAATTGTAGATGTTCAATGGCCAGCTCATTCTATTCAAACAAGTTATAACATATTTTAACTATGATTATTATATCATTGTTATATTTTAAACATTTATATACATACCCTCAATGGACACCTTTGTAAGCTGGTCGAGTGATTGCCGAATGCATTGAAAATAATGTTGAGAAATGGGTGGTTACGCTTTTCCAAATATTCACACAAGTTCACGGTAACATCATACAGAAAGGGCTTATAACCGCTAGCTTTTTTCATGAGCTGCAAGCGAATCTAAAAATGGAGTTTAAAGAAGAAAATTAAATAAAATTATATACTAATAATTTCAGGTTTCGGCACAATTTTTATTACAAAAAATCATATGAATTCGAAATTCAATATTCGCCATATTTTGTAGGCATAAATACTTATATCTCAACTTTTAATGAAGTTATCGCGTGAGTCCGAAATGCAACTAGTCTTGAAATCCTGTTCGTTTATATATAAGTTTTATTAACTCTGTAGTATATAGTACATACATATATCTCAATTAGTTTAGATGTTACAAAGAGTTAAAGTAAGAGTAAAATAGAAAAATTATAAAATAATATTTCAAATGAATAATTATATTAATTGCATAACTATTGACTCTCATTTATGCTTATTTATTGTTTTTTTTTTTAAGATTGCAATCTATTTTGGCGTGCAAAATAACATATTTATGTACATACATACATAAATAGCTATATATAAAAGAGATCCAATATGAACAGTTTGTTCGGAGATTGTGCCGTTTCTTTGGAAAATGTTTAGATTAGGTTAGTCTGGTAGGCTATAGGCCACACGTAGACCAGTTTTGGCCCTCTGTGGCACGAGATGGAGTATCGTTACGAAGTCTCTGAAGAGTATTAATTTCTTCCCTGCACTTCACATGAATTTCAACTGACTCTGTGCATCACTAACCATACCTCTTCTAGTGTATCATACTGTGGAGCCCCCAAGTGCTTCACACATACCCTAGACAATGCGGACCACGTGAACAAGAGATAATCCATTATTTTGCTGGTGTCTTGTTCTTGACATTTCCTTCAGTCTTCTCGATCTGTCAGCCCCATTCTGCAGGCATGTGCCGCCATTAGACTGTGACCAGTTAGTATTTCACTTTTCAGACCTACAGTCTCTTCTATCGAGTGTCAGTAGTTACATTGTATATTTCCGGTCCACCGGTTTACACATGACTTTTGCAGGTTTCCACCAAGGTACATACATACATATATCGTTTCATCGCGTTTTAACCTTCCTTGCCATGCTATTGTCCAAAACGTCGTAAAAACAAAACAACATGGGTTTTCGACTGTTGATCACATTTTTGGATGACAGCCGTACACTACTCTTGGTAATCTCGTCCCAAATCTCATTACTCCCGATGCCTTTGTGATCTGGCACCCATTAGATATCAAGTCGCATGGTTCTGGCGTCAGTTTCCATTGCTGGCCCGCTTTCTCAGACAGTTCTGGTCTTTAGTCAAAAAGAGGCTAAAGCCCGGATTGCTACTTGGCTGTCCAAGTGGATGATCGAGGCTTTCTCAATAATAAAGACCTCTGCTAGAAATATATGTCAGAAGTCCGCCAGCTTTATGCCTAACTCTGGACAGTATAGCCCCGCACCAACTCGGTTCTCCATTTACGCACTGTCCTTATAAATGTTTAATGTAATTCGCGCAGCTAACGTACCTTTACGGCAAACGTTTTTCTAAGATTACCTGAACCTTAATTACCATGTGATTATGTCATCATGGCTTGCGAAACAGTAATTTCCCTCCGACCCGAAGGTTCTATGTTTAAGTTCTCCTGCAGCCTATAGTTGCCCTGCCGATTTTCCAGCGCAGCTTTCAGCGAAAGAGGTCTACAGGTGGCAGGTTTAGCACTAGTTCAAGATCCGTCGTTGTAATGATTCTTAGAGCTCCCGTTATGCGCGCCGCAACGAATCTCTGAACCCTTTCCATTGGCTTCTGATAGGTGGATTTCTGTAAGCCTGTCTTCCACACTACTGCACCGTTGAACACCGTTGGTCTTGTCTGTATACATAGTCGGTTTTGGTAACCAGAACGGACCCGGACCCAAAGGTTGTCAGTACTTCATGAATGTTTTCTGTCGCTACAACAAAAACAACGACAACAACAACAGAAGGAGAAAGGCTTCAAGTTGTGTCGAGCATCTGCCTTCACGCATAAAAAGCAATGCTGGCCGTTCTTATTCTTTCTTCCAAAAGCATGCTTCCAAAAACAGTAATCGTCAAATAAAAAGTTTTTCATACAACCACTTGATTCTGACCGTTCAGTTTGTATGGCACCTATAAGCTATAGTGGTCCGATATCGGCGGTTCAGACATATGA
Organism: Bactrocera neohumeralis; assembly: GCF_024586455.1. Lineage (NCBI taxonomy): Eukaryota > Metazoa > Arthropoda > Insecta > Diptera > Tephritidae > Bactrocera > Bactrocera neohumeralis. Next base: position 65,484,712 of record NC_065921.1, on the reverse strand, counting down.
GCAGCTTCTTGGAGAGAAAACGATGTCTGCCAAATTTCAGATTAACATCAGAAGAACTGAGGGACGAGTTCGCGTATATGCAGACATACATACGACATTTTTTCACGTACACATAGTAAATGTACATAAACTTATATTTTATAAGGTCTCCGACGTTTGACGTTACAGAGTTTGTGGCAATATACACATTTTTATAAGAAGTTGTCAATTTCAATAACCTTTCGCACATAAGTATGTATGTATGTACATGTATGTACCTATTTAATTTTTTTTTACCAAAACACATAATTACATACATATGTATGTACATATATTGAATTTTTAGTTAGTCCAACTTACCGTCGCATTCCGCATCGTTTCGTTTGATTGTACGAACTTCAGTGCCACCGACAACTCGTTGACGTCACGCTTCACTGCACGCAGACGACACATTTCGAATGTGGCGAATTTTTCATCGAACGACGAACACTGCACATTCGTGAATTTCTCAATGCAAAGACACTGAAATCATTTCCATTTCGGCTTTTAGTAAAAAATAAACATTCTTAGCACACACAAAACGATACACATAGATAAAACCTTTCTTACATCGCCAAAGAGCTGCAAAAAGTACAACGTCGCTATAACAACAGCTATATTGTACAGCCGCTGCCCAGTGTTGTAAGCACGAGCAGACATCTTCACGGCTAGAACTTCAGGTATAAATTACGCCAAAATCGAGTTGCGTGGAGTGGACAGGAACAACAGTGTATGTATATATATGTGCCATAAATACACTACGCAATTATTATTGTATAATTACCGTTAAACGATATTGAATAATGGCACAAGATACGATCACTGGTTAAATATATGTATGTATATTTGACTGTGGATTTCCGCACGTCTGGTATACATTTAAATACTTAAACTACCGTTAATTGCTATAAAATTTGGCAAAAAAAGGAAAAACGCTTGTCTTCTTCGTTTTGTTAACTTTAATCTGCTTTCTGATATCATGCAGCAATCTACTGCTTGTTAAAACGATACATCGTGGTAACAACTAAGTGGCCTAACATTAGAAACATACAAATTTAGTTGTGGGGGGTGTGTGAAGTATTACGAAACTAAACGCTTACAACTACAAACACGGCGAAGTACAAAAAGAGCAACGTAATTATGTATATATATATATTTCGTTGTTTACACAACGTCTAATCACTGCCTTCGCCATCATCGGTAGCTTCGTCCTCGTCATCTTCCTCCTCATCACTAGCGCCACTTGCAGAACCTTCACTTTCCTCTTCGCTCTCATCCGCTTTCTTCTTCTTATCTTTAGCGGATTTACTTGCCTGACGTGAAAAAAATTAAATAATTAAATGTACAAGTAAAGCAACTACACAGCTTACGGATTTGCTCTTCTTCTTCTCTGGCTCTGAATCAGCAGCGCCCGATGTATCCTTCTTATTCTCCCCACCTGATGAAGATTCATCATCGGAGATGTATTCTTTACTCTTGAAAACGCCAGCGCTGACGGGGGACTTCTTTGTTGGTGACTCCTTCTTGCGCTTCTTAGCTGCTGCTGTCGATTTACTGCCGCTCTCCTCGCTTGCAGCTGGCTTGTAGTCTTTCATTTCGTCTTGATAACGCTGTTTATCCTTAGCTGCCAAATCTTCCCATTTAGATTTATCCTTCAGTTCTTTCCACATTTCGCCACCCTTCTTTGCAACTTCGGTAATCTTGAGGCCAGGATTCTCTTTTCTAATTTGTTCGCGAGTCTCGTTGAGCCAAAGCATGAAAGCTGTAGTCGCACGTTTGGGTTTGTTCGCATCTTTCTTGGACTTGGTCGGCTTTTTCTAAACAAAAATAAAAATTAAAAAAAAAATTTGTTGAAAATGTCAAAAATTTAATATAAAAAGCTTTCAATAATTTAAAGAAAATTTGTATATTTTCTCATAAGCGAAACTTACCACGCGCTCTTTGCGTTCCTTCTTCTCTTTCTTCTCCTTCTTTGGTTTACTCTTCTTTTCCGCGCCCGAGTCAGTGCCAGCACCACCACCGCCCCCTCCACTCGCGTCGGAATCTTCGCTATCACTCTGCACATTGCTGTCATACTCCTCGGCCACATCGGATTCAGCCTCGTTTGGTTTGAAATCTTCATCGGTAGACTCCTCTTCCGAGCCTTCTTCATCGTCAGATTCTTTCTCGCGCGCTTCCGCCTTAACACGCGCCAAATAGGCATCCGGTTCATTCTCATTATCCGAATCACCAAAGTCGACATCATTGTAGCCACCCTTGTCTTTGCCAATATTGCTGACGCGCAATTTCTTTTGTTGTATGTAATCGAAGAGTTTTGCATATTCTTCCTTTTCGATGGAACTAAATATGTGCACAGTGCCATTTTTCAATGTAATCTCAAAATCAAAACTTCGCGTGGAACCGCCACTACGTGCAAAGTTCACCGAAGCGATTTCCTCGAAACGTATGTGCACTGGGGGCTTGTGTATGTAGATGAAGCCACGTTCTAGTGGGTAGAGATAGCCGGCAGCTGCTTTGAAGGAACAACCAATAGCCGCAGTCCCGGAGTGACTGTCGAATAACCGAAAATAAATTAATGCATAAATAAGAAAACATATAAATAACTGCACTTACCCAATGAAGTTGCCGGGTCCGGTAATTTTGCGTCCAATTAAAACTTTCATGACTTTACCCATTACTTCGTACAATGGACCAGAAAGTTCTTTTTCAATTTTTCCTTCATACTTCTCCTTTAGCTCCTCTTCAGTAAATGGTAGTTCTATAGATGTTTCCTCTTCAGGACCGAAGAGCAGTACAAGGAAATGATAACGCGTCTGACCTTGCTTAATTGGCGGATCTAGCGATAGTACGAGGAACATTTGCCTATTATCTTTGTGTGGCAATAAAAAGAGACGCAACACCGAGTCCATTGGTATTTTGTAATCAAAAGTTTTACCGTGCAATTGGAAGAAGGTTGAGAAAATTTTAATATCGTAGCGACCACGCGGTGTAAGACAATGTATTTCGCGGAAAATGGCAATAGCATCGCCTGATGCTGATATAACCGAAGCTTTGCTCATAACATTATTCTGGAAACTTTCCACGGGATCTTCTTCTGCCGATTCAACAGCAGGTATGTGAAAACGCATTTCCAACAAACCGACTGGTGCATCATCGCTCTGATGAAATTCCAATGTCACCTCGTTTTTGCCAGTCATGCACTGAGACACATGCTGTAATGGTATTTCAAATATGGTCTTACTATCCTTGTCAAAGCTAAGCGCTGAACCGAGAAAACGTGCTGTACCCCAATTCCAACCTTTAACACACATCTCCTTCTCAACCATATCTTGCTTGTAAGCTTTCTTCAAGAATTTGCCCAATTTTTCATTTTCCGAATCCCGAAATCCGGAAAAGCGGTGTAGCCCACCATTTTTGGTGAATATGCGTAAACCCCAATTGCCGACAAATTTTTGCGAATTAATCAATTCTATGTCGTCTGCAGCAATTTGCTCCACCTTGCCGGTTTTACTGTTTTTGAATATTATGTGTTGGTCAGTGAGCTTCAAGCGCCCGGGTGTCTGTAAAATGCATGCAGGTGTAAATTTTTATTATTCGCAAAATGTGTTGTGTATAAGAATAATGACCGGTATGTGAGGCTACTTACCATCACGCCGCGAACTTCTGATGTTATATCGCTGTATTCGAGTGTATCCGCCATCGTATGAAATGTATAAAGCTGCTACACTTATTATTTTAACAACCACTTGGAGAATATCTTTATAAAATAACGAAAATACAAACTAAACTGCGGGAATGTTGAGTCAAAATGAAATAAACGCCGTTTCGCGAAAAATTGTGCGCCTTCTGACAGAGACAAGAAGAAGCAAATTATTTAATTCACAATAGACAGAACAAATGTTTTTAAATGAAAAAGAATGAATGTGCGTAAATTTCAAATAATAAATTTCGGTCACTAAACAATTATTTTTATTAACAGCATTTAAGATTGTACGAAAAATTTATACATAAAACATTGTGCGTTTTGTATATATACAATCGATAAAAATAGATAGATTCTTGCGGCGGTATTTGTCATGACATGAAGAGTGAATTGCATGTAAAATTGTGGAACTTTGAAGTGAAATATCTCGAAAACTATGCGTCTGAGGACGGTATATGCGTATATATTTTTTAATCCTGAGGACCTCCTCTATCTATCAGTACCATCAAATCGCGGCGCCGCAAGAATCGTAATCGTGTCTTGTATATCAACAGTTTTATAAATTTAACAAAAGGAAAAGTGATTTAATTTTTTATAAGCAGGCAACGCCATAAAACCGGCCAAATAAACGTCAACAAGAACAACAAATGTGTTTTGCAAACTATATTTCACATTAATTTGCAATATATACGAAAATTAATTAAAATTAGCTAAAGTATTGTTAATGAAAGTGTAAACAAACCGAAATGGACAGTGTAAGTATTTTTTTTATATAGAGGCTATATTAAACTGGATTAATCAAATACTATTATTCTATAGGAGCTGCGTAGCAAGGTGGAATCATGCTGCCGTACAGCCGAGGACTTCACGAAACTATACTACACATCCTTTGATAAGCGACGCCATGTAAGCATGTACCTATTCCTATTTTTTACCCAAGTAATATATAGAGGTCTCTTAAATTTCTAGCAAATGGGTCGCATGTATCTTGATAATGGTTTACTTGTTTGGAATGGTAATGGATCTAGTGGCAAAGATAACATACAAAAATATCTAATTGATTTACCTACTTCGGAACATACAATAACAAATTTGGATGCACAACCGATTATTGATGAGGCCGTTGGCGGTCAGTTAACTTATATGATACAAGCCGGTGGCACTGTGCGCTACGCTGAAGAAGTGGTGCGACCATTCCAGCAGACGTTTATCATCACCGCACAGGAAGATAAATGGAAAATTGCCAGCGATTGCTATAGACTGCAGGATGGGCTAGCACGTATAGAAAATTAGCTTAAGTAATACGATCGATGGTTAGATAATACAAACAGCATATTTTACACAACAAAACATTAAAAATTACAACACGAAATGTTGGTCACTGACGCTTGTTTATTAATTTTCAATTACATACTATGTCACAAATCTAAACCCTATCACGTTATCTTCTAACTTAATTACTCCTCTTTTGGTTTCTTTGCATCGGGCTCACCAGACGATTCTGTGAATATCGGCTTCGGCTGTGTCTTTTTGTACGCCGGCGCTATCCAGTATGGATTCTCCTCCGCTTCTTTTGCATATTTCAAAATTGCTTCACGTGGATCTTGATCATCGTCAACGCGTTTGCTCAGACCCAAATTTCTAATGACATATGATGAGAGCGTGCCACCTGAACTTGCCACACGACCACCTTGGCCGCTGGTGATTGGCAAGTCAGGACGATGTGATTTAACAGGATCCAAACGCTCTTTCTCCATTTTCTTGCGTGATGACTTGGATTTTTCCTGTCTAAACATGGGTAACGCATGTGGTGTAATTATCTGCGATACACCGATCATTTCTGTATGTTTCTTCTTGCGATGTGTCTTGACAACGCACAATTTGGCGCCACGCGAGCTGAGTAGCTCATCATAATAGCATTTGATGACACCATTGCCACAACCGACAAAAATCTGATTCAGCTTTGGATGCCACATTGCCTTAATGACGTGCGAATCGGTAACCGCGATACGCTTCACTTCTTCAAATGTCTGAGTGTTATAAAAATGCAATTGCGCCTCTTTCGAACCCTTTGGTAAAGATTCACCCGTCACCAGCATTTTGTCATCCGGACTAAAGCAACAGTCCGTGGTGTCATAACGCGAGAAGAGTCCAGTCCACGTATGCAGCGGTTCTTTAAACTTACGCAAATCCCACAACTTCATAGTTTCATCATTGGAACGTGTGGCCAACTGTGTACCCAAGTACGAAAATTGTACTGAAGTAATTTCCGAACCCTTCTGATGTGCGCCACGCAAACAATGTGTCGTATTAACAAACATTTTACGTGTGTCCCACATTTGCACCGAACCATCTACACAAGCAGCAGCGATTAGGGTGGCATCACGATTGAAAGTACACGCGGAAGCATTGGTACGCAAACCACCCAGCGCTCGTGTCTTAATTACCGTCTTTTGCTCCTTGGACTTTAAACCATGCCAAATGCGTAGAGTGCCATCAAGCGCTGCAGTAAGAAATTCTTCACGTGTATACGGATGCCAACAGCCAGAGGTGAGTTGTGCAGTGTGACCCTTTGTACGTGCCATGTCGCTTATATATTGATCACCCTTAACACATTCCATTTTTTCGAAACCATCACGATCAAGAATTTTCGCTTGTGAGTTACCCGACACTACCAGTATCATATCACCGGTAACGGAATAATGTAGTGCTCTTATGGGATAATTCTCACATGGTTGTATGGTACGAAAACTACGCATACCAGCATCCATACCGGCAAAGTCCCAAAAACACATATCGTAGTCGATGGAGCCGGACACTAGACGTGCACCTGCAGGATCACCTGCAAGGGCTAGTACGGCGCGCGAACCATGCTGCATTTGCACCTCATGAGTATTCGGTATTTTACGTTCAAGATTATCGTCATCATCCTCCTCATCATCGTCGTCATCATCATCATCACTATCAGCATCTGTCCTTTTAGGTTTCAACACAGTTTGTTTATCGCCGTCTGTTCCTGTGCTGAGCGCTTCAGGTGGTAAAGGTCCAAACGCAGGCTCATCATCTGAATCGTCATTGCCAACTGGTTTAGGTTCTTCGCTTTCGGTACGCGGTTTTGGTGGTGCAACTTCACGCGCTTTTGCTATTTGCTCCTAATAAATTTTGAACTTTATTTTATTTCCACATACATGCAAATACACTTTTACTTACATTGATATCGAAGACTTTTGCTGTTTTACGCCCAAAACCGCTTATACCCATTATTTCTTTAAGATGCTGACTTTCCATATCTTCAGTCACCTCTTCAACTTGCCGTATGAGCTGTTGCTTACCCATTTTCTTGAAACCACCGATACTGGCCGCTGAAGATGAAGCGTCATGCTGGCTTTCTGCAGGCTTCTCCGTAACCACAGCTGGTTTATTTGGGTTAAGATTGATTTTCCCGAAGGAAATTTTATTACGATTCATTTTATGCACTTTTAAGTTGTTTTTAACATTTGTTATTGATTATTTTTATTATGACTGTTCAAATGAATTATTTCCAAACTTTTGTTGGTAGCTTTTGACGAAGAGACAATAAATAAATGAAAGAAATGGAAACAGCTGTTTAATACACCGGTTTGATTGTAAATGGTTCACATTTCTTGTGTGAGACTTAACCCTAGTGTGATTATTAAAAAACCAAACTATTAAAAAAAAACTACAAAATTTCTTTTGACACAATTTTTTATTGTGCTAACATTTTGTGTATTTTACATTGTATGAATTTAGAAGTTTAAGTGGTTAATATGAAATATTTGCAGACAATTTTGCTTACAAAAATACACCAATTTGATAACAAAATTTTTTTGCAAAATTTCTACACCCTTCTGCATTAAACAATTTTCTTCTAAATATTGTAAATACAGAAATGTAGTCTAAACATATTTTACGCTTATAACATTACAACCTAAACAAAAACCCGGAACGCCGTTATTGAGACTCAGTAGAATCGGTTGGCCAACTTCATAGCACGACATTTCCGTTTGAAGAACTCATCCTTCGCGGGCATATGCTCGTGATTACGCCAAATACGAAAGTGTTGTATGTCCGCTTCACGCGACGGCATATAGGCGAAGAAAGTGTCCCTAGGATGATTGCATATATGAGGCTTAATTGCCAAGTAAAAGGTACGTGATTGATCCATAATAGATGCGTTCAATCTTCTGTAATATTCATTGCGCAAAATTTCGGTCTAAAAGAAAATTGCTTTAATACAAAGATTTGAGCACTCATATTACCTCTAACTAACCTTTTTCATGAGGTAATCTCTGCAATTGTAATTCACATAAATGGCATTGCCCAAACTTCGGGCTGAGGGCATCAGCACGTCTGCGGTCATCTGTTTCAAAGCGCGGAATGTTGGACGTGTTTTTATATGCATTTTGACCAGCTGCTCCCGCGTATACGTTTTACCGTAGCGTGTCTCCATCCACGAAAGTAAGGATGGCAGTTTATGTGCGTCAGGCATTGAGGCTAAGACATACTTTGGATTTTTAGCCAAGTAATCGAGCGCATTTTTCAGCATACTCTGCATTAATTTCCTATCTTCCGGATCATAGTAATCCATTTCCACATCCAAAAAAGGATATCTGCGTCGATTTTTCTCTAGCTCTTCCTCTGCAGCCATTTCAATATTTTTAGCAGCCACGCCTTCTTTGAATGCTTTCTTTGCGTAAGCTTTCACAGCTTCATCTAGATTTTTTGGCGCATTCGGATCATTCTTATCTAAATTTAAATCGCTGTTTATGATTTTTAAGAATTCTTTCTGCACATTAAGACGCGTACTTTCACGTTCCTTGTGTGCGAACACTTTGGGATAGTCGAACATGTACGGTTGATTTTCATCGGGTGCTTTGAAATACGATTCCGTTTCATGTTTTGCCTGCTCGGAATGCCCATAATCGTAGTTTTTCACATATTTGTAACCACAATCGCAAGGCATCTTATGTAAAATATCGCGCACACTTTGTTTCTTCGTCGCATATGGGTTTGCACGTTTGCGCTTAAACTTTGATGGCTTTGTTTTGCATTCCCTACAGCATTTCGCTTTGGCCTCCGCAGTTACAGTCAAACAGTCGCCAATCTTTTCTTCAACCCAGTTTGTACCCGTTTCTGAAGAGCTCGGCAGACTGTCGTTACTCTTCGTAGAAGTTGCTTTATGCTCGTGTACGCAACCGAAATCTCGCTGTGTTAGGCAAGTTTCACTGTGGCATGTCAAATCAGTCCATTTGCTTTGTGCGCCACCGCACAAACGTTCCGCGGTGTTAAATTCCTTTGAGTCACAAACTCGAATCTCATCTTGCGAAATAATCTGCATGTGACTACGAGTGCGACTAGCTAATCGCTTGAATTGCGTCATAAGCTCATTAACGTCCTCTTCAATCTGTCTACGGATACGTTCAATACGCTCCTGAATAAAAAAAAAATACGAAAAAGAATTAATAAAATAATTATAGTTTTGATAAAAAAAATATAATTTTCGAGTGATTTTTGTAACAATATCATTCTAATACAAAAATCACAATATATTCCCCTCAATTGGGCCTTAAAATTGAAGAGAAAATAATATCCGTGATTTGAACTAACCAAATTTCCAATATCACTGAGTGCATGTATATACTCACCTCCCGCTTGGGTGTTTCCGTATCGAAATATTTCAAGCATTTTTCTTGTGCTCGCCAACGTAATTCATTTTCGAGATTTCTCTCCATTTCCTCCAATGTTTGATGATGTAAGCATAAGTTCTTTTTCTGCATATCCTCGTGCAAATATACTTCTGGATTTAAAATATGAAGCAACTGTTTTTTAAATACGTTTTTTATCATAACCGATTGCCTTGGTAATTTGGTTTTGAATATTTGCTGCATTTTGTCGGTTAGCATTTCCACACCCGTCTTCTTGCCGGGGTGCAATTGATAATCGGCAAACCAGCGATTGCTCTCATTCGGTATGACGTAATGCGAGTCCCGAAGTACATCTTCAAACATTAATTTGGTGCGATAGGTAGGCGGAAATGAGGTTAGCGGATGCTCATAAAGTCGCGGCCGCACCAATTCATCAAAGTATGGCAACTTATACTTAACTCGCATGCTATTGATGGTCGTTTTTTCGTTTTCGGTTCCAGTCTCGTTTTGGAATTTTAATTTCTGTTTGGCGATTTTCTTCTTCGCAATGCGTCGAATTTCTTCTTTTGTCGGCTGTTCAGGCGGCAGTATGCTATCTAGGCCGCGTAGCGTGAATAATGTGTCCAGATTAGCAATGCTTGATAGAATTAATTGTTCATTTAGATTGTAATCTGGTCCATCGGTTTTGTAGAATAATTCTTTAATGAACCATAAAAATGCCAAATCATTGCCGCCGCTCATGAACATGAGGAAACGTATGTTAGTACCACTGATGCTCGGTCGTAAGCCAATATGATTTAATAAGTTCCATACGCGATGTGTTGTACCCTGTTCAAGGTCATCGCGTATAGCATAATGCAATTGGTGTGCGGCCTCAATTTGAAAGGAAGACAAACCGCGATACCAATGTGGCACATCTTCATTCTTGACAAAGTCCTCGATAATTCGCTGATTGCGTCTTGTCGTATGCGCTTCCAATCTGGTAGCACGTTTTGCACCAGAGAACATATTGCACACAATTTAATTTAATTTATTTTTACAAAATAATTTCTTTAACAATGAAAAATCAATTTACAATACAATAATCAAGAAATACTGCATTTATGTACATAAATTTGATAAATTGCGAAAATTAGAATATCTAACAGCGCACACAAATTTAGGGAAAGGTTATTTTCGACAATGATAAAAATTCTGAAAGAACTAAAAATCTATTCAAAATATGATTGACAATCCAATTTTTTCTTTACAAAAAAAAAAATAAGTATTTCGAGTAAAATTATTGAGGTTTATAGACACTTTTTCGAAATGCACACATAAGGGTTAAGCACAGAGCGTTTTTTAACATAATAATATTTTCATCACAAAATTTGTTTTACTTTATCTATTTCTATCAAAAATATTTGTCATACATTTCTAAGCATAGTACTTGTACTGTAGAGTGGTAAACTAACATTTTATTAAGTGTTTTAGTATTAAAATTTAGCTTTTCCTCAATTTTTAAATTGCAACGTCAATAATCTTTTGAACACGTTATTGTGAATTATTGCCAATTGTTCTCATTTCCTGATATTTGTGCGTGGCAGCACTTTACGCGTAACGGTTCTAAGCTGTTAAGACCGAAGTGAAAAAGTGAATTTAATTTTATTTAGACTTTGAGAAAATTGTCTCACAGTAAAGTTAATTAGTGTTTCATATTTTATTTAAATAATTTATATTAAATAATTGTGTAGTAACATACAACGAATGCAATGTGTTAAGTGAATGTGGAATATATTGGAAATAGATCGCCTCTAGATTGCGCCTCTCATAAAAAAAACTTCTTCTTACTCGACATATTTATGCATGCATCAGCTGAAAAGAAAACAAGTAAGGAAGGGTTAAATTTGTGTGCAATCGAACATTTTATACTCAAAAGGATCGAAATTATTTATATTCGGGATATGAGGTTTAGACCAATTCCATTCTAATTCAGCGTAAAAACTTGGCCATTTAATTTTATTAAAGTATTACTTTTTGACCAACTTGAACAGTTTAAAGTCAGGTGAAAAAACGGAAATCATTATATGGGGTGTTTTAGATATATAGTAAGGGACGAACTGATTGCATTAATTTGGACATTGCTCAGGTGTACTTTAAAACAGATTTTTAAGGATTTTTTTAAATATACAACACACACACTCACCGACTTATGCTTCATAAGGTTTATTAGGAAAATAGGAATATAAAGAAGTTGAAGTAGTATCGACCCGATTTTGTCTATTTTTCTCAATACCACATACTAAAAAGAAATTCCCTGTGTTTCATCAAGGTATCTCACATACGTACAATCACCAATCATATGGAGTAAAGTCAACCGGATGTTCGAAAATCCTGGTGTAAGTTAAATAAGGGCTAGGTCAAGTTTTCACCCGTTTTTATCCATTTTCTCATTTTCATTGAGACAACTGACATAATGGCTGATACAAGCGGTACAAAGTCATCCGGAAGTTGGGAAAACTTTGTGTTAGGTAATATGGGAGCTAAGAGAAGCATTGAAACGCAGACATACTGTTGTCAGGAAAGACCTATCCCTGAATTTCAATTATATATCTTACACGTTGACCGATATTTGCGGTAAAAAGTCAACTGTTGGTACTGGGGTCCAAGTATTCGGTACCTAGGGGCTTGCACAGTTTTAGTTGGATTTGAACAATTTTTGATCATAAAGCGGCATACTTTAAAGGAATTAATCGTACAAAGTTTTATCCCGTTATATTAAATGCTTCTTGACTTGTGCACTGGAAAGTGAAAGAATCAAATGAAATTTTAAATTATGTTCTCCGTGCGACACAAGAATGTGAGAAAAATGTGACGTACCAAATATGGTATGTGAAATCGGTCGAACGGGCTCCGAGATATACTTGTATGACTTTACCTAATTTTTTTTTAATTTTTACACTGGCTCTTATACAAGCCTCTCATACCATCACGGGAGTAAAATTTTTTGTTTCTGGCGTAGTTTTTAACAGTACCGTTATATGGAGAGTGAACGGGGTTATGTTCCGATTTCAACTGTTTTCGCAGTGGGTAGGGTACCTCAAAGGATTTGTGCTGAGCGAATTTGGTTGTTGTACCGTAAGTGGTTTAGGAAATATGTACATTAGGGCAATTATAGGGCGGGACCACGCCCATTGTTTCAAAATCTTTAACTCAAAGGTGCCCCTTGCTACTGCGATCCCCTGTGCCAAAATACAGTTCTATATCTTAATTTAGTGTTAGTTATGGCTCTTTGTAAGATTTTGGGAATTTTTTTGAATTTTCACACAAAAACTACAGTAATTGTATATTAAGTACTTAGTTGTGTACATATTTTTAACGAAATCTTAAAGAGCAATATTTAACATAATATTTCAGTAAATTTATTTATCAAATTTTCACACCTCATAACCAATTGTTTATCAAAATAAAAATTTCGATTGAATTACAATAAATTTTGCAATAAATCAATAATTACAAAGTTATCTCATACAAATGAAATATCAATAAAGGTTTTTCGCAAAACCCAAAAAATTTAAAATACAGCTTGGTCAACAAATTACAGAGGTTCAGTACTGCAAATGCATTAAAAAACTTGGCTTCTCCATCCAATTTTTTCAAAGCGGTTGCAGTCCTTTAACATCTAATTGACTGTTATCTAAATTGTCATAAAAGTTGAAGAAATTTCTTTCATTGTGGCATCACCAATTACTAAATACAGTTAGCACTTCTGAATTCTTTCGGTTATTGTCCAGGAAGTCTATTATGTTTTGCCCATTTTGGTTTACAGTCGCGTGGGCTCCACACCCGAAAGTGCTGTATGTCATTGGGTCGTGAGGGTAAATAAGCGAAAATTGTTTTATTTGGTGATCGTCCAGCGTATACATATGGTGTCATGGCTATGTAGAGGTGACGAGACTGTGCCAAAATTGCCTTGTCTACACGTTTATAAAACAAGTCCTTTATGCGATCGCACTGAAAAACAGAAAATATAAAAACAATTCTAAAATGTTATGTTTACGAGGTTTGTTATTCCATGGGTTTTTGTAAAAAATATAACATTATGCTAACAAAAGTTTTAAGTGTCTAAATCTAATGTTCATTTAATATTTTCGAGAAATTTTTCTAATTTGTCCTTACAAATTTGTGATCTTTAACTTTTTCTTGGACTAAATTGCCCTGCTATCATAATATCTTGGAAACTAATAGATAATTACAACTCATTATTAAGGTTTTGCTTCTTTGGCCATAGAAAATAGAATAAATTCAAATAATCCACGAAATTTCAAAACACTTTCTAACAAACCTCGTTTACTTATGTTCGTAAATACATACAGTGATTTTTATACGCACCTTTTTCATTAGATAATTATGACAACTATAATCAATAAATACTGCCCGCCCAAGATCCGTTGGTGATGGTAATGCTTCGTGTATCTGAATTTGAAGAAGCGCACGAAAGAGTAGCGTCGATGATTTGAAAATTTCGAACAATTCCTTCTGGGTATAGATTTTGCCATAGCGTTGATATATCCAATACCGTAAAATTGGTAATTTATGTGCATCGGGTAGTGCTGCTAAGACATATCTAGTATCCTTAGCCAATCTTTCAATTCCCTCCTTCAACATTTGATGCATTAATGCTTTATTATTCGGATCATAATACGTATTTGCTTTCGCACTTGGCAATAATGGTTCGGTGTCATATTCAACATTTATACGGCTTTTTTGAAAAGTGTTTTCCATTGCCTTCATGGTACAGTTTTTAATTGCCTCATCTATATTTTCTCTAGATTCAGCATGGTGATTGCTTAAACGCTCCTCACTTCTAATTGCCGCTACACATGTTTTCTTTATATTTATATCATCTTCCTGTTCGAAAGGTATATCAAAAATCTTTTGATAATCGAATTTGAATGGAGTATGCTTGTGCGGTGCATTAAAGAATGCTTTAGTTTCACTACTTGTGTCTGAGTGCCCATAGTCGTAGTTTTGCATGTAATCGTAGTTACTATCACAGTTATAAACTTTCGGTTTGCACGCGTTATGTGCCTTCATCAGTGGAGACTTTCTACTATGCATTTTGTGATTTTTCAAATGGTTTTTGCGTAAGCAATCCCCAATTATTTCTGGTTCAGTGTTGTTAACTAAATTTTGTGCACGTAGTTTATGTTCACTCTTCACACTTAACGTTTTTCTCCGTGTACTGTTGCAAATCTTCGGTTTGAGTCCAAAATGACACTCGCTTTGTGTTTGTGTTGATTGACATTGCAGCCTTTGGTTCATGCATAAACTGCATGATTCCTTTTCCATATTACTCCTCGCATCATTGCTTAAGTTGCAAACTTGCAGGTCATTCTTGCCCCATAAAAGCAGTTGACTTCGTGATTTGTCAGCCAATTGCCGGAATCGCAACAAATGCAGATTTACATCGTTCTCAATCTGTTTGCGCAGGCGAGCGACGCGTTTCTGTGGAGAGAAAAAAAATCGAGTTCATGAGAGATCGCAGTTCTTCTTAAATCTTTTACAGGCATTTGAAACACAATCTGTCACATCTCATTAGATATCTAATTTAAAGGACAATGCATAAAAACAGTTCTATGACTCTCTTAAGCTTCTATACTCTTTTAAATGCCATTTCCGTCAAATGACCACTAACCTCTTTCTTTGGTATATCCAAATCAAAATACTTTCGACACTTCTCGAGCGCTATCACACGTAACTCGAGCTCTAGACTCTTCTCCATCTCTTGCATGACTTTATGATGTTCACATAAAATATTTCTGCCTAATTCATTTCGACTATTTTTTCTCAATGACGTACCCGATAATCTTAGGCTCTTAAATAATTGTGCCTCAAAGACTTGACTGGGAATTTTGACTAAATTTGCTTTGAAAATTTCATCCAAACTTTGATTAACCAGACTATTCGCAGTTTTACGGCCTTCATTGGGTTCGTAATTGGAAAACCAACGACTGGACTCATTTGGTATAACGTAATTTGGATCTTTGAAGACTTCCAAAAATTTCAGTTGTAATACATTTTCGGGTGGATGTGCTGTAAGCGATTTACCAAATGGACGTGGACGTCGTTGACGCTCGAGATATGGCAACTTGTATTGCTTGTTGAAGGAGCCAGTTTGTTTAGGTAATGTACGTGGTAATAACTTGCTGTATTCCGTTTTCCGTCTAGACATTCGTTCGATTACAATTTTACTCATTTTACGTTTGGGTGGTGTCTTTTTTGGTGGTTGTCCGGCCGGTAATAGATTATCTAGTCCGCGTATGGTAAAAATTAAATCCAAATAAGCTATACATGATAAAATCAACTGTTCATTCGTATTGTAACCCGGTTCCCCCGTTGTGTAATGTAAATCTTTTAGAAACCACAGAAAGGCCAAATCATTTCCACGACTCAATTTCATGATAAATCGTACATTCTTTTTCGATATCGGTGGGCGTAAACCGATCGTATTCAAGATGTCACGCACACGATGCGAAGTGTCCTGCTCGAGGTCGTCACGAATGGCATAAAGTAAATTTCTGGCCGCACGATATTGAAATGACGATAAGCCACGATACCAGTCTGGTACATCTATCGAACGCATATATTTGTCGACGAACTCGCGTTGACGTTGCATGTCTCGTGCCACCCAGTTGGTGGTGGGTTTAGCGTAGTTTTGTAAAAACATTGTTATACAAGAATTTTGATAATTCCCCAAATAAAAAAAACTAAACAATTTTAAATATTACACTTTATAAATTTGGCTTAAGCAGCTGAAAATTTTAATTTTCCAATCAAAAAAAAAATTCTCGAAAAATAGACAACTAATTTGAAATGCACAGAAATTGATTGAGCACTTTTCCTCTGAAATAGTGTTGGTATTGAAGTATATGAATTTGGTATAATTATTTTTCGCTGTGGTGAGTAAAATAATGGTCTAATTTTGGTATCACTGCGAAATTCGTCTTGGGAACTAGGTCAGTCTTGCCAGCTATAAATTTGAAAATGTGAAGGGCTTTGCCTATTGTAAAACCAGCCTAAGTTCCACCAACAATCTAGGCATGGAGTTCAAGTGCAGAACAGCATGTTGTTGGCGACTTTAGATGTCCGAAACGCTCTCTACACCGCTAGATAGGTGGATATGATCGACGCTCTCGAAAAAAGCATTAAAGTCCCCGGCTGCTGTGGTGCGGAGAAATTAGAGAGGGATCACGGCAGATTGCAAGAGCAGCACAAGAATCCATTCTAAGCCAGGCTTGTGCAACATCAGCTACGACGCTATACTAAAACTTCAAATGGCAGACGAAACGTACTTAATTGGCCACACGGACGACATTGCAGCAGTAATTAGAGCACGAGACACAAAAAAGGAGAATAATCAAGTCATGAACGGACGCTAGCATGGTTCGACTCACACAACCTCCAACTCGCTGCGGAAAAGCAGAGTTGCGTCTGCTAACAAATAAGCACACACCCTCGAAAACTGTGGGAGCTAAAGAAAATAACAAGAGCGCAATGGAACAAATAAAGAAAGATACAATAACAATATTACAACGAAGGTCTCCCGAAAGTCGCGCCAGATGAACGGCCAGACTAATAAAGACCTAAACTTATAGACAAATCGTAAATTTAGAGAAATCGACTTCTACACAACCCTGCTGTTATCCGGTTACAGATACTTCAAAAAGTACCTCCACAGAAAGGGAAAAGTTGAAGAGACGTCATGCCCATACAACAAGTCGACAAAAACGACGCTGAACACACATTTTTTAATGTGTCCGATGGCAATGAGAACGCACCGCCGTAATAGAAGACCTTGGTCCAATACACGCGGGCAATTTAATCAGCGTCATGCTGGTGAGTAAAGCAAACTGGGGGATTATCCAGAAATTCGCAGCAATTTTGCTATGCAGCAAAAGCGGGACCTGGACACAGGTGCACAGATGTAAATCTCTCAATAAGAAAAATGGAACGCCACCCTGAAGTAATGCAAATGTGGTGGGTGACGGTTCTAAAGAGGTCCCCCTCTTTTTTAGTGACTAATAGGTGACACATTCCGTTGCTGCGCCGGCAACACTGATGGTGCGGAAGACATTTTCCATCCTCTCATCCGCATAAAAACACGTGCTATTTTGGGAACGGTAAGCATTTGAGCAGCAGATCACTCCATCGACGAACAAAATTTCAAAATATTTTGGAGCTGTTCGCGTACTCATAAAAATTATACGAATGCACTGGTTAGGCCATGTCATACGCATGGAACACCATGCTCCTTCGATACGAAATCCATGAGGGAGGAAAGGAAGCAACGGTGCCCACGCCTCCAATGGAAGGATCAAGAACATAGGAACCTGTCTGCACTTTAGGATGCACTGGCGTGATCTCGCAAGGAATAGAGTCAACTGGCGATGTTTTGTGTTCTCGGCCCAGACCGACTCACGGTGGCCAAAGAGAGAGAAGAATAGTAACAAATAAAAAAAAATTGTGAAATTGAGGAGACTAAAATTAAGCTTAAATTTAGAAGTACGATGAATACTTGAATTTCAGTTAGTGTTACATTCATGATTTCTGTCAAATTCGTAATCGTTTACTCTATAAAAACTCAACCATATTATATCAATTTCATTAAAAAAAATAAACCGAAATTATTGGACACCTTTCCATTTGACAGTCAAATACGTAAAAATGTTTGCCCTAACAATTTCATATTCACAACAACTTGTTTTTCGTCAAATTAATTATATGTATATATACATAATTTTTCATACATTCTTGGGATAATTAATATTATTTCTACATAAATTTATTTTTCCGCTTTCTCCATGAAACGCTTTTTATCCCATTCGGCCTTAGCGTCCATACGTTCGGCTAGTTTCCAGGGCTTAAACAGATAGTTATCAACTCTTCTTGCTGGTAAATAAGCAAAAAATGTAGCACGTGTTGGTAAGGCACATAGCGGAATACGCATCGCAAACCAGAAGTAGCGAGCTCGCTTCAATAGATCCGAATTGACACGATCATAGAATTGTCGGCGTGCTATGCCCACCTGTAATTGGATAGATTAAACAAATGAAAACAATTTCAATTCATGTCTCCTATGATTTATAAAATTATAGACATTAAATTCAAACTCAGAGCTATTTCGGAAGGGCAGAGCCGATCGGCTTATGTTGATCTGTGTAGTGCACGTGCGCAATAATTTCTACTCTAGAATAAGTTTCTTAAGTGTTGGTATGAACCTTTTATGCCCATATGCCGATTAGTTTTCACGAAATGCAACCCAACAACGTTCGAATAAGTTCCTTACCTTTTTCACGATATATTTATGACATTTATAGCTTTGCAAGAATTTTGTGCCGATTTCATATGGTTTCGGAAGCATTGTGCGTAATTTCATTTTCTGTAATACATTTATTATTTTTATTGACTCATTTAATTCCTTAATGCGCTGTGCATGCGTATATCGCTTCCCATAGCGCTGATAGATCCATTCACGAAGCATCGGCAATTTGTGGGCATCTGGCAATGAGGCTAGTACAAATTTTGGATTTTTTCTCATCTCATCTATTGCAATGCGTAACATGTCATTCATTAGTGTCTTATCCTCACAATCGTAGAATGGTAAACGTGGCATATCCGGCGGATACGGATCTAAATGTATTGATTCCTCTAAGTAATTATTTTCATTCGCTTTACGCCATTCCTTTTGATTTTCATTCCACGTTTGATCTGCATTATTCTTTGCCAATTTCGCCAAGTCAGGTGTTAGATCGTCTAACTTCGGGACACATTGCTCTTTCGTTTCCATGGCTTCCACACATTTATCTTTAATAAATATTCTTTTATCATTCTCGTCTTTGTAGCGAAATATTTTCGTATAACTAAAATGATATGGTTGATTTTTGGTTGGACCCACAAAATAACGTTCCGATGACGGAGGTGTTGGACTTATGTTATGAAATTGTTGTAGTTCAGATTCTCTTTGCCCAAATGATAAACGATGACCTCTGTTCATCAATAACGATTCAACTTTACTCAAACCGTTTAATTTGCTATCTGATAGTTGAGTATATCTGGAGGTACGACTAGCCGCCATCGATAATAGAGAAGGTGTTTTCGGACATGGTCCAATATCGTTACAATTTTCTTCCTGATCATCCTGAATTAAATGCTCACAATAACCCTCTTTGCCGAGTACTCGTATATAGCTATGTTCATCTTTGTGCGATTGCAATTTTTTATGATAGTGCAGACGATACATTTCGACTTCGGTTTCCAGCATTTTTTGTATTCTTTCAAGACGTTCCTGGAGAATGGAAATATACAAATATACAAGTATTAGCTTTGTTTTTGTTTTTTCAATGATGTTAGTAGTAGTTCTTTTATATTCTGTCGGTAGCTTCGTTGGAAAGAGTTAAGCGCACCGAGAACCGAGTCAATATATAGGTCAGTTTAAATGTTGAAATGATTTGAAATCGGGAAACATTAGAAAAACGTAAGGAAAACGGGCAACATAATACGAGTAGCAGTAGTATTTTCGGATAATAATACGAGGCTCTGTCAGAATTCGCTAATAATCATCACGATCCATTCAAGGTCGAACTTTCGAAGTAGACGACTTGCGACTTTTTTATGAACAATAGTATTGCACCGAATAAGAATAATTCTCTATTGGCTATCGACATCTGTCAAAATATAAAACCACCTTTTCTAAATTCTCTAACAAATGAAACGTATTCAGTTTTGTAGTAAGGAAAAGCGATGAAAAGTTTTAGGCAATTTTACCTGAAAATTTTGAGCGACTGTGTGAGAAATTCGGGTTCTATACTCTCTTTGCTAGATTAAATATACTATTTAAAAATCAATTTCGAGTTAATGTTAGTATTCAGTATCGAACGTTTTCCTTTCAACTATTTCAAATGTGTTTAATTGTTTTTTTATGTAAGTTCATACCTGTTTTTTCTTTTGAAACAATTCAAGGCTTGCAAAACACTTTTCCCGTTTTTTTAACATGAATTCTGTACGCCGTAGTTTCGCCTCCTCCTCTTCAATTTGATGTTTCTTACACAATACTTTGCCTTTAACTTCATGTAGTCCACTTAATGCATAATCAATGACCTCAATAGCTCTGTTAGATATAATCGGTATTAATTCTAAATTATCCGAAAGATTATTGAGAACATCACGTATCGTTTTATTTGAAATACGTTTGGCTCTATTGAAACTATGTTTGGCATACCAACGATTTTCTTCATTTGGTGGCACATAATTTGGATCCTTATAGACTTCATAGCGAAAGAATTTAACCTTAAAATCAGGTCGTTCTACTTCGAGTGGTTTACCGTATTGTACGGGTCGTTCTAGCTTGTTAAAATACGGTGATGAATGCTTTTTTACTAGCTTATGTGGTGGGCTTAGCCAACTTTTATCTCTTAACTTTTGCTTCCGACGTTTCTCCAATTGTCGTTTGGATTGGTGGCCTGGCGGTAAAATATTATCCAATTCCCGCAATGTTGTAATCATATCAAGATGTGCTATAGATGTAAGTATTAGTTGTTCATTTAGACTACTATATTCATCACCAGGTTTTTTATAATACAACTCCATCAGAAACCATAAAAAAGCCAAATCATTGCCGCCGCTCAATTTCATAAGCATTTTCAGATCCTTATCGCGTACAGCTGGTATTAAGCCCAGTCGACTTAGGCAATTATGTACGCGATGAGACGTTTCCTGGGCGACATCGTCACGTATCGAGTTGGCAAGCTCATCGGCAGCTTCTGTTTGAAATGGCGAAGTGCCACGATACCAAGCTGGCACATCTCTATTATGCATAAACTCAAATAGAAACTTTTTGTCCTTGCGAGCGCTTAACATTTTATTAAAGAATTTTTTGTAAAACAATGAGAAAAATATATAATTTGTTTCCGCGATATATTTGTATTTCGAACGAAATTGCACAGAAAATCTTAGATACCAATTATGATAAATTTCAAGAGAAAATTTTCAAGAATCTATCCATGTAAAGCGCACGAAAAAATTTGATAGAAAATAATTGTATATTGTCATTTGACAATAACTGTCGTCAGTTTTGAACAGTTTTGAGTATGTTGTGAAAATTAAAGAAGGTTTACAGTGTGATATATTGTAGCATGTTTCCTCATTGGTTATTAAGCATTGTAAATGAAATCCGACTTTTTCAATGGGTCTGGTAGTGAACGAGGGCAAAACGAAATATCTGCTGTCATCAAACAAACAGTCGTCGCACTCGCGACTTGGCTATCACGTCACTGTTGACAGTCATAACTTTGAAGTTGTAGATAATTTCGTCTATTTAGGAACCAGCATTAACACCACTAATAATGTCAGCCTGGAAATCCAACGCAGGATTGCTCTTGCCAACAGGTGCTACTTCGGACTGAGTAGGCAATTGAAAAGTAAAGTCCTCTCTCGACGAACAAAAACCAAACTCTATAAGTCGCTCATAATTCCCGTCCTGCTATATGGTGCAGAGGCTTGGGCGATGACAGCAACGGATGAGTCGACGTTACGAGTTTTTGAGAGAAAAATTCTGCGAAAGATTTATGGTCCTTTGCGCATTGGCCACGGCGAATATCGCATCCGATGGAACGATTAGCTGTACGAGATATATGACGAATTTGACATAGTTCAGCGAATTAAAAGACAGCGGCTACGCTGGCTAGGTCATGTTGTCCGGATGGATGAAAACACTCCAGCTCTGAAAGTATTCGAAGCAGTACCAGCCGGGGGAAGCAGAGGAAGAGGAAGACCTCCACTCCGTTGGAAGGACCAAGTGGAGAAGGACCTGGCTTCGCTTGGAATATCCAATTGGCGCCACGCAGCGAAAAGAAGAAACGACTGGCGCGCTGTTGTTAACTCGGCTATAATCGCGTAAGCGGTGTCTACGCCAATTAAGAAGAAGAAATGAAATCCGATGGCTGGTGGTACTTTTCGAAAGTTAAGTTCAAGTTTTCCTTGGTATACAGACACATTAGAACTAACCGTAGACCTGTTGCTGTTCTTGTTGTTGTAACGGTTATCTAGTCCCCGTTAGGTTGGTAAGGTTCAGATAAGTTGTTATTGAGGTCATCCAACGGTAAACTCAGGCAACGTGCTGTTTCGACGTGGTGGGATTATAGGGAATGGGGTCTCAGATGTGTTAGGTTAGCAGGGCAGGCAAAGAGGCGGGGACTCATTGCACGTGGATATACAAGGTCTGTCGCAAAAGAAACAGGACTGTTAAAAAAAATAACAAAAAATTAATATTTTTCTAGTTATATTTTTTTATTCCAAGTAGTTTCCTTGTGCTTCGATACAGCGTTTAGCCCGGTCAATTAGCATTTCAAATGAGTGTTTAAGGTCATTTTTCGGAATGCTCTTGAGAATATCGATCGTCGCCTTTTGGATAGCTGAAATGTCCTGAAACCAGTGTCTTTTCATGGGCAAATGAAGTTTTCCAAATAGGTAAAAATCACAGGGTGCCAGATCAGGTGAGTAGGGTGAGTGATTAATGGTTAATATGGAGTTTTTTGTCAAAAAATCAGTGACAAGCGTCGACCAATGACACGGCGCATTATCGTGCAACAGGCGCCAGGACCCTGCCTCACGGTATTGTGGTCGAGCACGATGAATGCGTGTCAAAAGACGCTTCATAACACCAAGGTAAAACACAGCATTAATCGTTTGGCCAGGTGGGACGAACTCTCGGTGTACAATACCCTCGGAATCGTAAAAACAAATCAGCATTGTCTTTATTTTTGACTTCTGAAGACGACCGACTTCTGATCGTCACAGAGGTTCTCACGACCTTCTTGGAATCGCTTAAACCACTCATGCACATTACTACGGGATAGGCACTGATCACCATAAACTTTTTTCATCATTTGAAATGTTTCAGTAAACGTTTTCCAAAGCTTAAAACAAAATTTAATATTTGCTCTTTGCATTCTACGACCGATGATCAAAAGCTGCTGTCACTTTTTGTTCGATAACATCGATTGTAGTTATCCAATTGTCTTAAAATTTTTACGAAATGTCAACAAGAGATCAAACTTGTTATTTCATATACCCACCAATAGGTGGCGCCACCAGAAACAGTTATAATTAAAAAGTTCTGTTTCTTAGATAAGTAGAAGTTTAACCTGCTGCAGTATTCGGAACGAAGCAGCGCAAGTGTCACTCTCGATTCTCGCGGCAACTCGAGCTCTTCGTCTGCAATCGATGGCGATTTGACTGCAAGTACGTCATTCACTGAGAGCGAGGCGGTGAAGGTGTTAATAGCTCCACTGTGAATGATTTCTGCGAAGCACCCCAGCAGAAATTGCTTGTAAAGGAGTTCATTATGCTTCTTAACTGGGAGCATATGGACCTCACTGTGCAGGTGTTCGATGGGAGACATCATGAGGCATCTCGTTGTAGTCTAAAAAACTTATTCTTAAAATTCTGAATTTCTGTCACTTTCGGGGTCTCACAGAGCGGCGCAGAAAAATGAGATCTCGATTAAACTTCAGTATGACTATTTTAATAAAGTTTGCCTCCCAAAATTCTTCGCAATAACAAAACCGCAATCGGTAAGGAATGGATATTCCAATAGAAACATAGAAACAAGTAGGTTCCAGCATTGCGTGTTCTGCTTGTAGAGTGAGTTATAGATACTTTAAATAAAAACCCCTAATACTCATGTACAGTATAATAGATGATCAAACCTAGACGAAGTTACTATTGAGAAGGGAATAACTCAAAGGGAAAACACGATCTTTTTTTGACAACTTATGTATTGCTAGTCATAAAGCCTATATAAAACATGGAGAGCACAGTATGTGTCTTTTGGAAGAGTTTCAGTTCTTGTTCCGCTTTTAATAAGCAAAAGGAGTTTTTTCTTGATTTCTTTGGTCTTTCAGCCTCATGCGGTTTGTTCAGCAATGAATTTGAGAGGCTTCTGTATGTAAATCCACATCTGTTGTTTTTTGAATTGGCCTACTCTGATCAAGCTTTCCCATTCCCCTCACTTCTAGATATCTATCAATTAATTGTATCCGTTTGCTTTAAATACAATAATTTATTTCTTTTAAATACTTAAGTGATAGACTAACATTAAATTTACTACACAAAATATGTCGGAAAAGAGATTACACAGGCAAATTGTGCTTTCAGAACCCTTCCGTAGCTTTCGATTTCTGCTCTCTCTGTCTTTTGTCATGGTGGGTTTTCATATCCTTAACTTGTCGCAGGTTCCACGGATTAATGTGATGCAAATCGTTCATGCGTTGCGGCATATAAGAGAAGAATATATCACGCTGGGATATCGAGCACTGAGCGTCATTCATTGTAAGCCACATTAGACGTGCGTTCTCCATATAAGCTTTATTAGTCTGTCGAAAGTACTTAGCACGCATACGTTTCGCCTACAAAATGCATTGAAAAGACGTAAGCGGCAGACGAACGTGCATAAAAATTAACCTTACCTTCTTTTGCATGTATTTATGACAAGTAGACTTCGGATGAAGATATGCTATTTTACCGACATCATATGTCGTGGGTACTTGTACGCCTAATCGCAAATTGTTAATACCTTTTGAAATTTTACGCGAATGCGCAAAATCGGCAACACGCTCCGCATACGTATATCTTTTGCCGTAACGCTGATAGATCCATTCACGCAGACACGGTAACTTATGACAATCCGGCAAAGAAGCCAACACATATTTGGGATTCTTAGCTAAATGCGCAAGAGCGGAGCGTAGCATGCGATGCATCAATTCCTTGTCCTCACAATCGTAGAAACCTTGCGCTGGCATGTCGCTGGGTAACTCCTGAGTCTGTAGCAAATGTTGTTGTGCATCTAAATTTTCGATCGATGTTAGGCCGATCGCTTTACGTGTACGATGATAGCATTGTCGCATAGTTTTCTGTTGCTCATCCCATTTTGTATCGGCATATTTTCGCGCCACCTCGCCCACATTCGGCACATCGTAACAATGATCGATCTTTCCATTTTCATCTTCCTCGAGCATACGTGCACATACTTTCTTGATAAATTTGTCTCTATTAAAATAATATTCACAATTGAATATTTTTTCATAATTAAATTTATACGGTCGATTGCCAGTGGGCGATTCAAAGAATAGTTGCGATGCGGTGGGCGAAATCGTCTTTTGATGTCCATAATCATATTTCTGTATATATAGTCTATCGGTTTCGCTTAGTATGGAACTTCTTTTCATATCTAAAAAGCTTGTTGCTGTGTCGCGTTTCACGGTCCCACCGCCCAGCAGACGCAATTTGCTTTTCTGACCTTGCGACTGTGTGTTAGCGTCGCTCTGTACAATTTGCTCTATGCGCTCCTCCTTTAAGGATGGTTCCAATGTGCAAAAGCTACCATCGTCCCGGATCGAATATTCACTATAATTGTCATTGTTTAGCATATGTAAATATTCCTTGTTATCCTTCACTTTGTCCTTATATTTTGAACGATAAATAGCTACTTCTTTCTCCAAAGCTTCGTGTATGCGCGTTAATCTCTCCTGCAAAGCATTCATAAAGCTCGTTTAATTTGAAATTCTTTACTGACAAAAGAGTTAATAACGATTATAAAACTAACTGGAGATATAACTACTACTACCTACTTAAATAAAGGAGTCCGTTGTTGATGTGCCATGTTCGCGGAAAATGTGCCACATTTAAGAAAAATTTAGATACAAAACAAGCTCTAATAAAAGCTCTACGTCGATCGATTTTTAATAGATGCCGCTGCCTATCAAACTTTTTTATGGAATTTAGAGTAAGAGCTCTCACTAGAAGTGAATGATGCGAACTGCCATATTAATAGGCTTAACAAAAACCATAGTGTTTAGTGAAATCCACTTGTGGAAACTTAACTTGTCTGTGTATTGTAGGCGTTCAAAACAACAAAATATGGATAAGCTTACGCAGGAGACCCTTAGCTGTCGTCGTATAATGAATAAAATGATCCACCTCCGAGCTCGCGTTAGGTTAAGGAGCTGGGAATTTAGAAGATCTCTAAGAGTTCTATGATGGCAATGTGGTTTAGGTAATTGAAACCTGGTACCTTGGCAGAGGCAATACTATTATCCATAAGGTATCTGCTCAAGACGATAGAGATCGTTACTTTATGGTGGATCACCTAATTCAAGTATTTACAGAAAAGCAAGTTATCAAGAGGCATAAATCGCCTAGATAGTCCTACTAGGCGCGTGGTAATCCGTCGACAATTAAACGAAGAACGAATATTAAAAATATTGGATTTCCAAAGACTTAAAACTAGATTATTAATTCATCACAAACACGATTGTGATCATACCTCTTTCTTTTTCCTATTAAATAAATCCAAACTTTGCAAACACTTTTCCCTTTTTTCCACTTCCTGCACTATTTTCTTCTGCTCCAGGTCTTCCAGTTCCTTTTGGTGATGTAGGCATAGATTCGTTTTTTCACTATATGTATCTAAATGTCTTAACGCCGAATCAATAATACGAATGGCTGCTTTTTCGCCTGTATTTTTAGTACCGATTTCTTTAAAGAAACCATCAAAATACAGGCGAAGCTCAGTCAAAGGTATGCGTACGGTTTCCTTGAACGTATACATAGCGAACCAACGATTCTTTTCATTGGGTGGTTCATAGTTTGCATCCTTATATTTTTCATATGCTCTAAATCTCACTTTATAATCTGGTCTTTTCAAGTTATGCGTCGCATTAATCTGCTTGGGGCGTTCTAGCCTTTGAAAATATGGCATTAGCTTACCATCTTCCACAATACGCATTTTCTTTGGTATTTTATTATTAACTTTTATATTAGCATTGTATTTTGCTATGGTACGCTTAGATTTATGGCCACGTGGCAATAGACCATCTAAGCCACGTAACGTTGTGATCATATCCAAATGTGCAATACCCGAAAGTATTAACTGTTCGTTGAGACTATACTCATTTTCATTTGACGTCTTGTAGTGAGATTCCATTAGGAACCATAAGAAGGCCAAGTCGTTGCCACCGCTTAATTGCATAATTAATTTCAAGTCCTTATTGTCGAGCAACGGCTGTAAACCCAATACGCTAAGACAATAACGCACACGATGTGCCGTGTCCTGTTCAACATCGTCGCGTATGGACATCATTAGCTGATCAGCGGCGTTGAGCTGAAAAGTGGAGAAAGCGCGATACCATTGTGGTACGTCCTTGTCTTTTAAAAATTTTGCTAATTCCATTTTGAATTTATTATTTCGCCTAATAGACGTAGATCTCCGTTGATTACCCATTTTTTAAAACATAAAATTTAGATTAAACACTTAAATAAATGTATAAATAATACGGTATACAAAAAATTTCGTATTAAAAATTTTCACGTATTAATTTGAATGTCACATCATAGGAAAACAGTTACAACAGCGTTTTCTTTTTGAATTCCAATTGAAAAGGTATTCGAAACAGCTATGCTTTTTCAATAGATATTATGCGATAAAACTTTTCTTCGTAACTAATATAATTAGTTCCGCTTGTTTTCTACTATCTCGATAAGTTTTCCTCAAAAATAATGATTGAATTTACCAATCTTTTTACCGTTAATTTTGACAGGGACGGAGGGATAAGTTTCTATACGGATGGGTTCGAACCAAATAATCCAGTGGGAGGTTGTGTCTTTTCAGCAAAATTAGATACCAAAATTGCCTTCCGTCTACCAGGTCACTGAGTGTGCTCACAACAAAGAATATATTTACTTATATAAACAAATAGACAAGCGGTTAGCGAAAGTGGAACAAATCGAAACTAAGCACTAAAACAAAAATTAATTTCCGCAATAGACAATCATAACCCATCTAGCAGCTTTCCCAAAATTGCAAAGAAAATTGTCGGGCACACAATACTTAATATAACAGGAGCCTGCCAAAAGTCAATGCCCAAGACTTCCCATAGCAAATATATAGCAACAGTTTACTGTTGAACAGAAAATATCACCCAACTCAGACGCATATGCCTCCGCCTTCACAAATCCTACAAGAGGTCCAGGCGCAGAAGAGCCGGATTCCGGGAAGCAGAGCAATACCAAGCAGCAAAAAAGGAGCTGAAGCTGTCATCGATGATAGCAAAAAGAAAAAATTGAAGGAACTACGCGTTAAGAACAACCTCTGGGGACTGGGGAATAAAATAGTAATGAAGAAACTCGGTGTTCGGACAAAGCAACCTGATGGCATAAATACAAAAGAATATTGTTGCTGCCGACTTTAGATGTCCGAAACGCTTTCAACGCTCTCGAAAAAATTAAAAAAAATCCCCGACTGCCCCTGTGCTATGGGACGAACTACCTTAGTAACAGAAAACTGCTGTACCAACTAGAGCGGTCACGTCGGGAGTAGCACAAGGATCCATTCTACACCAAGTCTTGTGAAACATCAGCTACGACGATATACTAAGATTCGAAAGGCCAGACAAATTGTACTTAATTGGTAACGCGGACGACATTGCAGCAGTAATTACAGCACGAGACATAGAAGAAGCGCGAAGAAAATTGTATCAGGTTATGATACGGACGCAAGCATGGCGTGACTCACACAACCTCCAGCTCGCTACGGAAAAAACAAAGCTACAACTGCTAACAAATACGGACTACACAAAAAGCAGTAACTTACCTAGGCCTAAGGTTGGACCCCAGACTAACTTTATTTAAATCCATTACGCCGCAGGAAAGGCAGCGGAAATCACCTCCCAACGTAGCAGTGAAGAAAAGAGAAAGCTCCTAATGTCGACAACAATCAGCGACCTTTTATACGGAGCTGAGATCTGGGTAAATGTGCTTTAAAAGGAAAATCGGCGTAAGGTAGATGCACCGAACCTCAGAGTTGGATCAGCCTACCGAACAGAGTCAGGTTATGCAATATTAGTTATAAGCAGTAATGTCCAAACTCATCTTCTGGCATACAAAAGGAAAAGGCTGTAGGAGCTAAAGAAAACATCCGAAAATAACAAAAGCGCAATAGAACAAATAAAGAAGAATACAATAACAACACGGCAAGGAAGATGGGAGAATGAGGATCACGGCAGATGGACGGCCAGACTAATAAAATACCTAAACTCATGGGCAAACCGTAAATTTGGAGAAGTCGACTTTTACACAACCAGCGGTTATCCGGTCACGGATACTTCAAAAAGTTTCTACACAGAATGGGAAAAGTCAAAGAGCCGTCAAGTCTATACAAAGACGCGACAGAAGATGCGCTAGCAACGAGAACGCCATAGGTTCAGGTGGTTTCACAATAGGCCTCCTAAAGGCCTAGGTGCGTCCCATCTACCTACTGTTTTAAAGTTGAAAATCATGGTAATAGTTCACAATTCCTGACATAAATAGCACGTTTTTCAAAATTTTATGGGTAATTGCCCGTGCTGAATCCGGCACTCAGCTTTCTAACAATATTATTTTTACATATGTATGTTGTTTCACCCGAAGTTGGAAAAAATATTTTAATAATGCTCGTTCAAAACAGATAAACACTATATTTTACCCAGTCAAAGTGCTTTCTTATAAGAGAACCTATACAGCAGGAACCATTTTTGTCTCAAGGTGGATAAAAAGACTTGTTTATATTTTATTATATGTATTTAATAAAAATATAATTATGTACAATTTTTTCTCAAAAGTTGTTATAGCTAAAGAAGTACGTAGGGAACATTAAAAAGTATTAATGAGTTAAAGCTAAATATAAAGCAAGTTTTACGAGGTAATTGAGTGACTTAGTAACTAACTTAGTGTGAGTTAATTTTAGTATTAATTTGGAAACCATTATTTAAAATGCAAATTGGTTTCACGATTTATAGCATTTTCAATAATTATTTATAGCAAAGTTTGATCACATTGTAATCACTGGAATAACTCTTTATTAAATCACACGAATGCTGAAATTCGTTGGTCTTTATGAGCTTTTAAAAATATACTACGTTCATTCTATTCTTAACGTATACTATTGTATAATACAACTAAGTTTATCTTCATATAATTTGGCTTTTAGGTTAAATGCGTCTTAAGTCCTACGGCTTAGGCCTTAACTTCCGCTCTCAATGCAGCCTTCTCGGCCTTCTCGTTCAATGCCACCTCCTTGTATCTCTTGTCACGCTTGAACCACAACCAATTATTCTCATTGAAATAATCCTCAATTTGATCCAATGAACGTCCTTTCGTCTCGGGTTGGAAGAGACCCATGAAAATGGTTACCATAAAACTGGACAATGCGAAAACCATAAACACACCACGCATTTTTATGATCGACTGCACCATCGGAAAGATTTTGGTTAATGCAAACAGACTGACATTCATTGCGGCAAATACCCCGCCCGCTGTACGGCCTCGTATACGCGCTGGGAAGAGTTCGCCAATCATAATGCCCGGCAACACCATAATCGCTGTGTTGAAGGCAATATAAGCGAATAGACAACCGGCTGCGACGAGCGCATCCGTATTGCTCTTCGGCAAACCGAGTCGTGCAAACATATATATGCTCAATATGAGACAACTGAGACCCGAACCAATACTGGAAATTGCCAATATACGACGGCGACGCACGAAAAGTAAAATCACACAAAACGTGAGTGCGCAGAGCATGCGCACCACCGCTGTCCAAATGGCAGCGGATTTAGTGTCGACATCGGCGCCGAAATCGGCAATAATATCAACTGCGTAGAAGATGACAATGAACGAACCGGACATCATTTGCAGTATTGAAAATACGATTACAATGAAAAGCGGCTTCATAGCACAACGTTCGGTGCAAAGCTGGAAGATGTTCTCGTTGGTGCGCGTGGTGGCACGTTCTTTACTCAAACGTTCGGTCATATCGTTGATCTCCTTGCGTGCGATTATCTCACTGCCGCG
This sequence comes from Bactrocera neohumeralis, assembly GCF_024586455.1. NCBI lineage: Eukaryota > Metazoa > Arthropoda > Insecta > Diptera > Tephritidae > Bactrocera > Bactrocera neohumeralis. The sequence goes on along the minus strand of NC_065921.1, from coordinate 65,453,404 downwards.
CAAGAAGGTGAGAGCTTTCTGCGCCTTGGCTTGCTTGTTGTTACGCAGAAGCCAAGCGGGTGTTTCGGGTATCAAGAAGATGGCAACGGCTGCACAAAGTGGTAGTATGCATGCACACCAAGCCACCTTACGCCAATGCAGCGCGGAGCCCAATGAGTAGACGATGAGTATACCAAGTGAGTAGGAAACATATGGTGCGCCAATAAGAATACTGCGTAGGTTTGGTTCGGCAGTTTCCGCGATGTACACCTGAAAGAAGTATAACAGCTTTTATTAGAAATTATTCAAAACTTTCAGTAACGGTATTTTTTATCTATGATAAAAAATGTGTTCAGAGCTAAAGGCTGCGTTGAATTGAATACGGTAACTTATTTTAGACGAGCAAGACTGATGAGGTATGCAATATATTGCTAATTTATGGACCAGGAATTATCGAATAGTTGTACTTTACACGCCAGAACTCTAATATAATATATGGAAGGGCTCGAAATTACGTTCCCTAACCTAAAATTCAGTCAAACTTATTGACGAGCTAATTATTATTGGTTAATAAACGTAGTGGACAGGACCAAGGAATCAGGTTTAGAACGTTCATAAGAAATGAAACGGCTGTGTAATTGGCTATGTTTTTACCTCTTCTAACTGGTTAGAAACTTCATGGTATATAATAAGAACAGTTGTTAGCTGCTGTAATTTTAAAGATGTCACATTACCGAACAAGGATGGGAAGGAGTCGATACCCGCTGTACTTTACCATCATGGAAAAAAACTACATTGGCCCATATATACTGGTAGAGTCCAAGAATAAAAAGATATAAAACTTAAAATGGATGAAGAGCATGGGAGAGACGCTGGAACACTTCCTATGAAGTCCAAGGGACTAGATGTAGTATGAAAATTAGATGTCAAAGCGCTCTCCAAGTTTGCAAAAAACATTGACCAGTAGATCTAAGTATAGCGTGACAATCGGCGGATATAACCCTAAACTTACCTAAGTAAAGGATGTAGATTAATATAGAAGAGGCCTCTGTAACTCTATTAATGCACCAATTTCTAGTAGAGTCGCAAAATCCATTTTAATTGTTTATGAATCAGGGATTTTAACGATCTAATCCTTTCTCTTTTAATCTCTGACGACTTCAAAATTAAATGCAGCCACACCCATCTAGATAATTAACTGTACCGCGGATTGAGTAGAAAACTTTCCTCGGTAAAACCACTCGGATTTAATCTCATTTTAATCAGCCTCGTTACAATATATCGTATCCCGGACTTGGACACGGAAAACTTAACTCACTTCCGCAAAATAATTATAAATATATATACAAATAGCATCAACGCACCATATTAAACTCAATAGGGTGACGAGGTTACAAATAAAGATAGCAAAGTGTAAATAAACGTAACATTTTACAGTTAGATATATGCATGTAAACAACGGTATTTAACGTATAAACAAACCCGAAATGTATGTAGGTACTACGTGTCAACTGTCACCTCAATGGGTAGTGGAACCAATTGGGTTGCGCTTTTTACTGGACCCAACTATTAATAAAATTCACTTTTCCCAAACAATCAGTCGGCATAAATTTGTGCGGATATGCGCAGTTCCATTAAACTTTCGCTCAACTATAGTCTAAGGTCAAGATTCCGGAACTGTATATAAAAATTATCCATGCGCCAACGTAATAAGTTCATACGTATGGTATGCAAATCTTGGCGTTGAATGTTTGTTGTGGGCTTGTGATAAAGGCGTTGACACGTCAGGGTCGTATTTATAAGACGCGCTCGACCCATTGCATTCTAGTGAATTACAAGTCTTGATAAAGTGAAATTTACGCGCCAATTTCACTATAGAAACAGACGTTAGAGGTGCATGAAGCGAGACAGAGTGGTTGAGTGGGTGAACAAATAAGATTTACTTTTCATAAGCGTCTTTATTAGAATTAGTTTGAGCACTACGATGGGTTGGTGATGATACATGTGAATAGTTATGCATGTAAATCGTTGAGAAATTGATTGTTTGTTGACGGAAGTGAGCAGTACAGCGACAACAATAAGCTTTGTGTACATTAAGCGATCTCCCATGGCGCACATAACCTTACTTATGCGGCTAGACAGCGTGTAGTTAACCATATGTGGAATCTCTTACTGAGTAGTGGCTGCATATTGACAAATAACTTAATTTTTTTTTTCAAAAAAGAGAAGAATAACTGAAAGCCCCAAGCGAAGCTAGATATTCGCTCGGTCTTGAACTCACATACTATGCACGAGTTCAAGGCAATTCGCGTCCCCAAACATTCTATGCACTGCGTGCTTGCTGTGCGTGAGTTTCATTGTAAACTAATTGGCTCTTTATGCCTAAATATCTATGCGTATCTATTTTTCAATAAAAAAGTAGTAGAAGAAGAATTTTGTTCCTCACTCCACGTCAAATGCGCGCGACATCAGTAGTTAACTCGGTGAATGTGTCACTGTCACACAAGGTCGTCGTTTAACTAAAGTAGTTTAATATGTCCCGTGTGAATGACCCATATTTGTGGTTTACGAAAAATGGCATTGATGATTTGTATGCGTGTATTTTGCTTCCCTATTATGACGACGTCATTTATGATACCAGTCGCCATCATGTAGGAGTGATGCCACTCGAATGAAGGTCTTCTAGAAACAACTCTCTTAATTGAAATGTATTAGTTAGGAGCTTTGAATTATTTGCAAAGCAGATTTGGAGATTTGAGTATACTTAGTTTGTTTTGAGTCTACAAAAACAGTTAAACCCGTGCCGTTTTAAAAAGCTCTGTGCGCAGACCGCTCCCTTGAACGAATTTTAGGAAATCTTACGAGCTGTTCGTTTATTTATTTAATGCAAAATGAAGTGCGAAGTCAAACTTCTACTCCACCTGTCTGTTCTCTCTGTACCTATATCTCTAGAGCTCGAGTTCATTCCGACGACTTGTTCTGGTCAGCTGGCAAATTTCTATGATCTATGGCGATATCTCTATAAAGATCGTGTGCAAAGTGTAAAAGCGAAACAACCCTTAATCACACGAATATTTTTATTTAAATAGAGGGTTTTTTTGCAGTCGTAAATCGCTCACTCTTTCTGTCGAACACTGCCAGAGTTGTGCTATGAACCACGCTTTTATACATCGCCGTTTCTTATCTATAACCGTTTGACAAAGTATATTGTAGACTCAGAACCCAGTAAACACAAATATTTTTAAAAAGCATCATATACTATTCAAAGGTAGACTGATTATAACGGACAATAAAACTGAAGAAGCGATCTTCACAAAATCCTCTACCAAATGCTATATCCTCTTCAAGATTTGTTGTTCAGTAAACTAAAGTTGATTACTTACCTGAGCCGGTCCACCGAGCAATCCCGTAGAGAAACCACAAAGTACGCGGCCAAGAATGATGACGCCAAAGGACTGAGTCAGCGCCAGTGTACACCAGCCCATGCACAGTGGAACGATCGAAATCAGCAATGTGGAGCGTCGACCAAGATAATCAGCCAAAGAACCCGAAATTAATGAGCCAACAGGTGTTGCCAAACTGTGAACGCTTGCTGCAGAATAATTAATGGAAAAAAGTGAAATAAGTTGGTGTTCTCGAAGGAATAAATCCGTAAAGCATGCGGTGGCAATGCAATTTTGTACTCACCAATCCACGAGCCCATTTCAACGTCAATGGCAATCTCCGCTGTGGTCGAGTTAACATCCGATAATTGTGGCAGAATGACGGCTGAGTAGCCGATGGGCATGCCACAGGCGGCGGAGAGCACCAGCACAGCGCAGGTGGAGAGAATCTGTTGTTGAGAGAAGAGGGAAGGGAACAAAGTAAAAAATATGAGTGCATTCAATAAACTATTTTAATATTGCGTTATTTCAAGTTTAAAAACAAACAATTACAAATAGATTCACGCACATACACATATACACTTTTCACATATTCTCCATTGCTTACTCATGACAGTTACATGATTTTTTGTAACTTCATTACAAGGTGACCTATTTAATGTTAGGTATTTAAAGTGTTGAATCATATAGAAAGCGCTTACTTTAGGGTAGCTCTTTCTGTTTTCGACTTTTTTGTTAATTGAATTTATTAGGCATTGGAAAATATGTGTTATTTGTGATAAAATAGGTCAAAGATGAAAGCAAGCATTTAGAGAAGTGATTTGTCAAAGTTTGAACCACCCTAATACTGGTTTTTATATAAAGGAATTATTAAAAAATTTGACTGAAAAAAACTAACCGGTTTATTGATTATTGTAAGAGTATGGGAATATTAAATAGGCTACATTAAAAATTAGGAATTCCACTACTTAAATATTAATAATCTTATAATTTTATATTTTCTTTTAAAAGGTTTAAATATTTGTTTAATTTGACATTGATTTCTCTCACTTTTGTAAGCGTAGAGTAAAATTTTTTTTCGTACATGTGAAATGACGAAATTTCAAAACATTTCTCGAAAAACATTGATAATTTTAGACAGGAAACTCTCATAAAAACAAAAATTGAATGCTACGATATACATAGAAAGCAGCAACAAAAATTTGCTTCTGTAAAAGGATGGTGGGACCAAATGAGGTCTAACGCCCTGCGTAACATATTGGCCCGATATTGGAAAATAAATACGTAGTAAGACGTATGGAAAGTTTACAAAGACATGCATCAGTGGAGTTCTCAGGATAACGCCAAGTCAGGCACTAAACGTTACTTTATAACTACAGTCTCCAGACATGTTATATTAGCAACTGGCAGCGAAGTCAACTCTCAGACTGAGAGAATCATCTCTAGTCGTTTTAAGTCGTCCTTAGGCGTCTGTAATAAGGAACAATCTAAGATATTAAATAAGTTCCCGTTTCTACCCAACACAACATAGTTTCGAAATCCTGTAGAAATAACCTTAAATTCGGCTCCCAATTCGATATCCATGGTAACTGTGAAGCATAGCAGGGAACATCCCATACAGCAGATGCAGACTATCAAATTAGGAGGGCTTACATGTCACCATACAATGGTTATTGCAGAAGCTGTGCGGAGGAAGAAGAAGAAGTTACTATAGAATATCTTTTTGCAGTGTGTGGTTCAGAGCCTTTTAATTTCCGTTTTTGATTTCTTAATTTTCGAGGATTTAATAAATAAAACTAAGACCGCAAGTTAATGTGGCTTAAACTGCGAAATTACGAAGACACACTCTTACATTTTTTTCTATTTTTCTATGTTTCTTCTTTCGATGTTATTTTAAGCAATTGCTTTATTCAAGATACACAATTTTTTATATTTATAAATAATTGTTTTTTGGTCTGAAGATTCTCTAAAATCTCTATATAATAAACATCCATTTACTTTATTTCCTCTTACCTTTTACATACTTAAATGGCTTATTATTGACTCTTCCTATTTCTAGTAAAAAGTTCTGGTTAACTTAACCAAATCAAAAATACTATAATACCGCGAATATATCGTATATGTATAAATTCTTCAACTGATCCGAATAGATATTTTCTGCAATTCTATGTAAATATTTGGTCCCATTATAACTGAAAAATATTTTAAAATTGTTTCACATGTCTGTAAAATTTTTATAATAAGTACTGAAGCCAAAGTCTGCAGTGGTGATTTTACCGTCGTTTATTGCTTTCATTACCATAAATTCTTCAACTTTTGTTTTGCTATATTTATGTATATTTAGCGGAAGAGCATAACTACAGTCAAGCGAGCGCAAGTGTGGCCTGTTGATGTTAAGAGAGTACTTGCTGTTATTTTTAGCTGCTCTCTTTAGTAAACATGTTTAGCAGCTGTACTGCTAACTTTCGTGAGTGACCGTGAGTCTACGCATATTAATGGTGGTTAGATAGCACATTCGTAACAGCGTATTATGTATCCCATATGGTCTAGTGGCTAGGATATCTGGCTTTCACCCAGAAGGCCCGGGTTCGATTCCCGGTATGGGAAGACTTTTTTAAGTTATATATTATTTTTTTATTCGCGTGTTACTTTTTAGACTTTTTCAATTGCACTCACGCCATTTATAGAAATTTTGTTGTAGAAATTCTTTTCGATTTCATTTGTGTGCCTTGCGTTTGGTACGAAGGTTATTTTAATAGTTTCGCTTTTTTGTTTTGTAAATTAGTTGTGACACTTGCTATTGCTACTTTAATTAACATTCATTTATGGTTTCACATGTGTACATATATATGTATGTATATGAAATGACTTAGCTGAAAGTGAGTGAAAGGTAGGAAAATTAAATAAAATCTAAATTAAATGAAAACACGAATAATTGCTGCGGTTAACTTTGAAGTAATTGCAAGAAATATACTCGGAAAATTTTTTTTCAAGTAATTTCGTGGATTTGCGCTTATTTCATTTTGTATTTTTATATTTTGATTTTAAAGCAAGCGATTTCACATAATCCAACAAATAATTGCCAAGCGGTGTTTAATCACGCGTTCTTGGAAGCCACGCCACAGACCAGCCACGTGAGATAATACGCTCACCAAAAGTTTCCTTCAATAATTTTATTGTTTCGCTGTCTGTATGACTTGTAGCACAGTCTAGTTGCAACCAAAGATCGTCCACATCAACATCATACAATTCAGCACAAATAAGTTATTAAACATGGCTGTGGAGCATAACCCATTGACTGTAGCGTTGTGACCGGCTTTGTTTTTGAAGCATTTATTGCTCTCACAGAGAACTTCAAAGAGTGATTTGTTTGAGAATGTAAAGTCGAGTCAACAATGGCTTTTTTCATTACCCATTCACCAAAAGAGAACTTCATCGCTGCACAAAGTTATCTTGTTTTGGAACCTTTCACCGAACGTATGCCGCGTTTGATAACATTTCGGCTTCATAAAGTGGATGGGCACAGCTCTAATTGTTGCCCCAGACGGAGGATGGACTCATTCGAGTCTTCTTCGATACTCTGCTGCACAGCAGCAATAGCGTATTCCGTGTGAACTGCACGTCGTCTCTGAATATGCGCGTCACTGGAGTAAACGTATTAAAGACTCTTCTGGGCGTCTATGTATTTTACTAATATTTTTTTTTTTTTTATTAAAACGCACATGCGGTAAATGTTCTATAGTGCATTCTGAACAGCTTTGTCTAAGAGACTGCGGCTCTAAAATCGGTTTAAACACAGCGATTTTTAAGGCGAAGTTATGAACTTTTATTTATTATTTTTATAAGTTTTGTTTCGTATTTCTTTTAATTTTTTTGCTGTTCCGTGTATTTCTATGTTAGGTAGTTTTTTTTCATTTTCGAGAAAACTTGTTTCGTATATGGTATATTAATTTGCATACAAACAACATACCTAGTCTTATTTGTTCCGTCTCTTCCGTAACACCTGTTTTCTGTAGTAATTTGTGGAGCTCGGGTTTATTGACATACATTCTCGCTTTGCTGCATTTTTGGGTAACTTTTGTTTACAGCTTTTTTAACCTTCGAAAATCCTTTAATAGTTTCGCTTTTATCTAGACAATAGACCCGTGTTTACATTCATTTTGAACTTGTCTAATTTGTCTGTCGCTATTTCTGGTCCGTTCACTGAACTCTCATAACACAATAGTAACTGAAATAATTTTGAATTCCACACACTAACCTAAATTTTGGTGACATGAAATAATTTACACACTGCCAATTTCAGTAAACAATAAAAATCGTGGGAATTTTAGGTGATATAATAGAAAAGGAAAGTATTTGTTGTATTGTATTAGCTATGTACTTGCATTATTAGTTTCCTATAGTCGTTAGTTGCTTTAAAGCTACTCAATCTAATAGCAAGAATAGTGCGTCAAAAGCACTAATATTCCAAAAACAGTTGAATATTTCTAAAAAAGATCAGGTATGGGCAATAGACGGTTTCCGCTGACAGGCTAAAAATCTTGACAGCCCAGAGTTGTCAAAATTGTATGGAGGACAGTGAGGTGGAAACATGCAGGCAGTTTAACCTTCGGCGAACCAGGAGACGTAACTGAAACTGATACTAGCCGTCTTAACATGTTTATGATGTGGGCAAAGTGCTTTGTCGATTTGAATGATCTTATGATCTAATATATTGGAGTTTTAGGTGACACCACGGACCGGCATTCAAGCTAAGTGAGTTTCCAGTTAAGATCGATCTCTTAACTTAACCAAACTTAAGCCCATATTATTGAAGGATCTCACTAGCACTTTATTATTGGGTTGACGTTGGGTTGATATTCAAATACGTTGATTTCACTTAGAACGTTCTGTTTATATACAAGGTCTGTCGCAAAAGAAACAGAACTTTTTAGATATAACTGTTTCTGGTAGCGCCACCTATTGGTGGGTATATGAAATAAAAAGTTTGATCTCTTGTTGACATTTCGTAAAAATTTTAAGACATTTGGATAACTACAATCGATGTTATCGATTAAAAAGTGACAGCAGCTTTTGGTCATCTGTCGTAAAATGCAAAGAGCAAATATTAAATTTTGTTTTGAACTTGGGAAAACGTTTACTGAAACATTTCAAATCATGAAAAAAGTTTATGGTGATCAGTGCCTATCCCGTAGTAATGTGCATGAGTGGTTTAAGCGATTCCAAGAAGATCGTAAGGACCTCTGTGACGATCAGAAGTCGGTCGTCTTCAGAAGTCAAAAATAAAGACAATGCTGATTTGTTTTTACGATTCCGAGGGTATTGTACACCGAGAGTTCGTCTCACCTGGCCAAACGATTAATGCTGTGTTTTACCTTGGTGTTATGAAGCGTCTTTGTCACGCATTCGTCGTGCTCGACCACAATACCGTGAGGCAGGGTTCTGGCGCCTGTTGTACGATAATGCGCCGTGTCATCGGTCGACGCTTGTCACTGATTTTTTGACAAAAAACTCCATATTAACCATTAATCACTCACCCTACTCACCTGATCTGGCACCCTGTGATTTTTACCTATTTGAAAAACTTCATTTGCCCATGACAGGACACTGGTTTCAGAACTATCCAAAAGGCGACGACCGATATTCTCAAGAGCATTCCGAAAAATGACCTTAAACACTCATTTGAAATGCTAATTGATCGGGCTAAACGCTGTATCGAAGCACAAGGAAGCTGCTTTGAATAAAAAAATATAACTTTTGAAAAATACTAATTTTTTGTTGTTTTTTAACAGTTCTGTTTCTTTTGCGACAGACCTTGTATATCAAAGTTGTTGATAGTTCAATGAAATTGTCGTTTCGCGGCTGCAGAATGTTAATCCCTCAACAGAATTGCACAAGACTGCGCGGAATGCAGAAACATGCTCTATAAACTCACATTTCATGTTATCGCAAAAGATCTGGGGTTTCTTGACACAGACACTCATTCACACAAACACTACACTCCCAATCACAATCTCTCGCTCGTGTTTGCGCATTCTTACCTGATGAAAGACACCACGCATGGCCGCCTTCTCATCCGGCACCGCTGACAGATATGATGCGATCGATGACAGCCGTGAGCGCCGACGTGCCTGCGGAAAATGTTGTTGCAAATGATGATTGTGGACATTATGATGGTGAAGATTGATATGATTATGTTGCTGTAGTTGTAGCAAGGCTTGTTGATGCTGTTGCTGATAATTTGGCGTCTGTTGATGTGCCTTATCGCTCGACGATACAATCTCATATTTATGTGTGTGAGGCACAAATTTACTGTGCTCCTCAAGCCGTTCTCTATAAAATGAAGGAAAAACAAAAATAAATTAAATGTTTTTATAAATAATGCACAATATATTAACAAAGTACACGCACTAATTACATTTCCAAATATTTTGACAAATAATTTTATAGTAAATAGTCGCGCTCCAATGCAAACTAGTCCACATACTTTTATATAACAGTGTGCGTGTGTGCTAAAAGTAAATATTTGCTTTAATTGACTTATTTAGCTTAGTCTTTCATACGGGAAGACTTAAGAGCTTTTTTAATTAAATTTTGCGTAAAGCTGTTTGTTTAGCTCTAGCAAATGGAGACATGCTGGTTTATGTTTGGAAATTCTTAATCGTTGTGTAATTAATTGGCAATGTCTGGACGTTGTTCTGGATTTGTTTATATATACATACATACGTGAGTATATTTGTAATTCATAAAATTGCTTATTAATAAACATTTAAATTGTGCAAATAAAAAGAAAACAAGAAAAAATGTTAACTTTGGTTGCACTGAGGCTATTATACCCTTCACAAATGCAATGATTCCTTAAATAACTTGGTTTGGGTGGGTCAGATTGTATGGCAGCTCTATGCTATAGTGATCCGATCTGAACGATTTTTACGGAGATTGTATTATTGTTTTAGAAAATAACTCGTGCGAAGTTTCTTGAAGTTATCTCGTAAAATTTACAAGTTTTCTATACAAGCTATCGTTCAGCCTGCACGGCAGGCATATACTACTATAGTGACCGAATATCGGCGGTTCCGACAAATGAACAGGTTATCAGGGAGGTGTATACGGACAGGAGAACATGGTTATATGGACTCAGCATATGAGCCCCATTTTTAAGACAAAAAAGTTCTTCGAAAATTGCTTCCTCTTAAAAAAATTTCTGTAATTATGTTTCCAGTCCAACCCCCACCAACCATTAAACTTTGACATGAGTATTTTAAGATGGGGATGTAATCTTGATTCGAACTCAACATATTTTTCCTGATTAAAGGACTTAATAGAATACTGAAAGTCTTTATTTGTAAAGCGTAAGTCAAACAATTTGCTAATTGACTAAATTAAGTGATGTTTGAGACACATGGCATAAACATTTGAATTTAACTTAAAATTAGCTAATAAAAGGGTACGTAAGTATTGTGAGACAAGGTCTCCAGTCTGTTTATATTTCCAAAGTACAATTCCTTTCAAGTCGTCTACATATATTTATTTCCACCATCAACACAACATTCGATTTGCATTTCCTATAAATTTTTAATGAAATTACTTGGTATGAGACGAAAAGGTCTGTCATTGTTACGAAACGTTCGCTAAACTCGCTGTTTGTAATTAAAATAATCATTAATTATTCGTAAATAAACCAACAGGTAGGTGTTGATAGTGACTCAATTGTAGTTATATTCGTTATAATTTAAATTTAGTAGCCAGTAGGCATCTGTTTTGATGGCTGGGAATTCCCGTAGCTGCTTTTATTGACAATTTATTCGTTGAAAGTCTCCCAGAAAGACTTAAGTAAGTATTAGTTTGTAATTGAAATACATACATATATATTATAATGTATGAAAAATTGTTCTCGAAAAAGTAAATACATGATTGTAAATCTATAAACGCATCGAGTCTATAACATTTACTGATTTGATCGATAACTGACTCGACAAAGTCTCAGGATCTGTGATTACCGAGAATAAGCCATACAAAATCTATATAAAGTCAATGTAAACTGATGAGCTACAGCTGATATTCAGCTCATACCAGTACCTTCAGGCACTTTAGCTTTAACTGAGGATATTACAGACACAATACTTGTACTGCCATCTTACAATTAAGTCCATTAATTTCTTTAAAGTTTTATTACCAATTCCATAGGCATCAGCTGAGATGCGTAATGAACACACATCAATATCAATACTTTTGAAAAAGTGAGTTCATTGTTTGTTTTATTGTCAGCTGATATCGAGGTCATAATATGTTGGACCTGACCCAGATCTGTATGAGATTTTGAATTGTTGGTGAGTTCAAATAATATACAAGTTTGGATAATATATTTCTAAACAGTTTTGAACTTAGACACCTACCATTGTTCAACGAGGGTAATTTTAAATAATAAAGTTATTTTTATACTAAACTTCAGGTTATGATGCATTATGAAAGGTGGAGCTTAGATGTCGAATTTTTATTATTGGAAATGGAGCTATGGTACATTAGGGGTGTGATGCTGGTCAAGAAAAAGATTCGTTCCAACTTTACTTATTTAATAAGCGCTTCACTAAAAAAAATATAATTGTATAATAAGACTTCAGAGCATTATCGAGAAATATTCAAAGCTCACTTTATTCATCTAATCACACATAATGAAATAAACATTTAAAATATGAAAATCATTGCAAACATCTCAAGTTTTAGTATTCTACTTCAACTGAATTCAAAACAATCGCTAATGAAGTCCCCACTTCTTACGCTTCAATAGCGACAGCTACCATAAACATGAGCAATTAAATGAAATGGAAAGCAACTTTTGTAGTCAAGGAAGTACAACCTTATCAATATTTGGTTGTTTAGTCGCAAATCAGTGTTTAATGAGTACTCACATACACATAATAATGTCGGTTAAATAAGAATTTAGCGACTGTTGACGTTAGGCAATTTTAATCATAAAATGATTAGAAGCGTTCACTTCAGAGTGTCAAATTCTTCACGTATTTGAAGAGGGCAGATAATAAATTTATAGTTTTGTTTTGTCGCTTCATATAATTATAGTTGATAAAGCTTAAATGTGTATTACGTTAAAGCAGGTTTGCATTGCTTACTTCTCTTATTACAGAATCGCCTTTGCAGACAGAAATGATCGCAATCTTGATAATTGTAAGATTTACCTCAATATTCCGTTGATATATACGTATTCCGTATTTTTGATTATTTGAATTATTCTTTAACTCAAGCTACTGCTAATAAGGTTTTAAATATGAGTTTTGAATAGATGACGCTGCTGTTTAAATATGTTTCATTTAGCGATTTATATGCTAGATTCTTAAACTACTCAACCCATATTTCTTTAGCAAGTCTTCGAGCTCAACAATCATTAAATTAATATTAACCAAAGTCCTTGCAAGTTACAACCCATCATGTCTTGAAACCCAGCTGATCTCTCGCTCGTTTTTTGACTCAAGCCTCAAAAATGTTAGCTGATCGCATGCTTTCCAACAAAAACATAAGAAAATAAGCTTTTCAGACATTAAATTTCATTTTATTATCTATATCCTACGCGATGGCGCGAGTTTGATCGTGCGATAAGCCCTTATAGCACACTTCTATTGGCTGGTGCTTTCCGAATTTCTGTTTTTAACTGTCTGATAACAATTAACGTTATTAAATATGATTCACCTTGCTACTTTGTAAACTCACACTAGCACCAAGTGCGTTCTGGACTGATAAGCGTCCATGTTTAACGTATTGAACCTAATCAATTAGATCATTAACATTAATGCACCGACTTTTGCCTTCGTCATTGATTTGAAAGTAAATGAATAAATTTTTCGCTGTATTTTTGTTGTAATTTTAATACGTTTTAATTTGAAAATAAATGGAAGTGTGTACAATATGAATGGCATGAACCATACTTGGCAATTATTGCGAAATATATTTTTTATGTATGTATGTATGTATGTATGTGTGCCTTAAAATGCGATTGCGTCTCATTGTGAAATTGCGTATTAACAAAATTTAAAAAACAAGTCATTGTTTCAATAACATTTAATATTTATACCCTAAACAGGGTATATTAAGTTTGCCACGAAGTTTGTAACACCCAAAAAAAATATACGTATATACATATACATATATATATATATATAAGTATATAATGATCAGCGTTACGAGCTTCTTTTTTCGCAGGAGGTTGCACACTTATCGGAAGCGATATCTGACCACTGTACCATATGTATAGCTGTCATACAAACTAAACTGTCAAATTCATGTTCCTGCGTGGAAATCTTTTTTAGTTGACAATTATCTTCACCCAATTTGGTGGATTATTGCCAAAAGCAAAGGTACAGTCTTCGAGCAAATTGTTCGCATCAAGTTCTTGTATGGAAGCCATTTTATTTAGTAAGGTGCTTCGGTGCAACCGAAGTTGAAGTTTTTTCTTATTTTACTAATAAAAAACAATATTATAAACAAACGTTTGAAATTTTCAATGTCGTAAGTATTGCAAATTAATACTAAATAACACTTCTATTATCAGTAAAACACTAGAGCGCTATAGGGTGTACTTTCAGGGGAAAAGAAATTCCTGAAAGGATAACTGCCAAACAAGCTATCAAAGTAAACACATTTTCTTAACACTATATTTTGCGTGCTTTTGGAAGTTACCATACCAAGGTTTACAAGTCGTGAAAACCGTGTTTGGTGTGACTAACTTCTAGAATAATTCGCACACATCAACGATCTGGTATATTTCTGCCTTAACTGTAAAATTGTCTACTTTCATATATCTTGAGACCCAGCATTAATTATTGAATCATATTCGACCGGATAGCCCACGCCCAGCACACAGTAAAGAAAATATAGCAGCCGTAGCTGAGAGTGTACACGAAGACGGGGGGTGGTAGTCGATTCCCGTTTGCAGCAACTCAGACTGACGTATGGAACGTATGGATTTTACGTCCAGATCTTAAATTGAAAGCTTCTGCAAGAACTGAAGCCGCTCGACCTTCCCAAGCGACATCGCTTCGCTCTTGAAAGGTTCCAAGAAGATCCGACGTTTTCGAGCCAAATTTTGTTTCTGTGATGAGGCCTTTTCTGGCACAATGGGTATTTAAACAAGCAAAACTGCATTAGGGGCGAAGAGCAACCTGAAGAGATTCACGAGCTGCCAATTCTTCTAGAAAAAAAAAAAAACAACGGTTTGGTGTGGTTTGTCGGCTGGTGGAATCCTCGGCCCATATTTCTTCAAAAATGATGCCATTACCTGCACGTAACCGTCAATGGCGACAATTATCGGGTCGTGATAACCGACTATTTGATGCCTGAAATTGAAGCTCGTGATCTTGGCGACATTTGGTTTTAACACGACGGCGCCACCTTGAACACGTCACATCAATTAATGGATTTAGTGAGAGAGCACTTCCGTAAGCAGATAATTTCAAGTTTAGGACCGATCGATTGGCCATCAGGAATGTATGATATCACAACGTTCGACGTTTTTCCTGTCGGGATATGTAAAATCTAAAGTCTACGCGGACAATACCGCTTCATTCAGACCTTGGAGCGAAATATCATACGTGCCATTCCGCAGTTACCAGTCGAAATGCCCCAACGAGTCATCGAAAATTGGACTCAACAGATGGAGAGACGGAGTCGCAGCCAACATTTGAAAGAATGCCAAAAAATGTTCTTTCGAATGATAATAAACATTCCCAATTAAATTTGAAGTTTCTGTTTTAAAAAAGTTGGGATCACTCTTTAAAAGGCCGGCTCGCGAAATTAAGACACTTACAAAGTACGCTTAAAGCAAGGTTTGTCAAGTTTGGAACGAATTACCCTCATTATCCGCTGTATCAGTTCTTTGGAAATGTTTTTAGACATGTTAATGCTTTAAGATATAATGGAAATCTTTCTGTTGCTCAGAATGGATTTTATATTGTCTATCGACAGGTTAATGCTTGCTCTCAGGTGGCATTTAATAGAAGTCCCATGCAAATTTGTTAATAGAGGTTTTAGCTTACATATAGTACTCTAACTAATAGTGTCAAATCAACTGCTCATCCTTATGAACTTTCTTTCAGTTCGAGTAATATTTATTCGGACTAATAGCTAACTGTTCAATTATGTCAATATTCATTGATATTTCCGCTAGAGTCAAAGCTTCGAAAGACCCCATGTAACAATCGCCTCTCCCAATAATCGGTGTCGAATCCAGAACCCTCGCAATAACAGTAAACCAATTGCATGCGTTAAGTACTTTGTAGCAAAGTGATATAAATTATCTAACAATCAGTCACAATCAATTTTAAATAATATGATACACATGTGTATGCGTGTTTGTATGTTTGTATGCTATCATAGTGGCAATTAAACAAATTGTTCTACAAATCAGCCATCAAACCAATGTCTGCTTAGCACATTTTATTCCTCCAACAACAAGAAAAATAACACGAGTCGCAAACACATATGACAAGCGGTCAATGTGTCAATTGATAATGACGTCACACACACACACACACATGTACTCACTCACACAGAGGCTGTAACTCTCGACACAATGTAGCAATATCGCTTTAAAATTGCCTCGAACGGCTTTTAGTTGTATATAATAACAATAACAACAACACAATAAACAAGCATACACATACATATGTATATATGTATGTGTTTGTGTTTAGACATACAGACAAAATGAAGCTGCTGACTGCTAAACAAATAATTGGGTATTGAAATATTGAGTCAACTTGCTGCCTGTCCGTCTGTTTTGCGGGTCTGTTGTATGTATGTATGTGTAGTACATATATATGTATGTATGTGTGTCTGTTGGTACAATTGTTATGTAAACTTTGGTTGCCATCCCATTTATCATGATTTGCTTTGATTGTTAAAAGCATCTTGTTTTGCTCGCATTTCGGTTTTATTTTCAAGGCGTTTATTGATTTTGATTCGATCATGCAAATCATGTTTGCCGCCTCGCACGCACTCGTGTTATAATTAATTGCACGCCTGTGCCATGTTTGCTCCACTGTGCAACGTTAAGTGGCTTTCATCAATTACTCAAGTGTTTTATTTTAATTGCTGTTGAGTTGAACATTTATTTTTTTGAGTGTTAAGTGACGTGTTCAAATTTTATGTAAATCAATTAATAAATCATTAAAAAAAATAAATAAAAAATGTAAGAGTGATAAATAAGTACATACTTATTTTGCGGAGGATAAGACTAAATGAAAGGCGTTAGTATTATAACAGCAAGATTAAAAATTTCTTTAAAACTAAGACAGAAGAAAAATTTTTGTTATACTACTGTGGGCAAAAAATTGTAAGACTTTTTAATTTAAATTTCGCGCGAAAACCTATTCGTCGAAATTTTATTTTCCTAGGTTGGTATGACTGTCAGTGACGTCGGTGCTAAATGTTTTTGTTATTGCTTGTCTTTCTGAAGTTCATAAAATGCATTCGGCGGTTTTTACGCAGAGTGAAATTACGGAGGCTGCTATATATATTTCGTGAACTCGTGAACATTTTCGTGCGATCATTTTTCAAAACTTTCGACGTGGATTATCACGACAAGAGTGCATCGATGATCTAAAATCTTTGTATGGCTATGAAGCACCATCCTATAGCACTGTGAAAAACTGATACAACGAATTCAATCGTGGCCGACGCTCGCTCAAAGACGAATTCCGTGAAGGTCGTCCAAAAAAGCCGTTGTGCCAAAAAACATCGATGCCGTACGTGAACTGATAATGCAAGACCGTCATGTAATATACCTTCAGATAGAGGCATGCCTATGCATTTCTCCCATTAGCATACATTCGATATTGCATGAACACCTGGCCGTAAAAAAGGTTTGTTCTCGTTGGTCACAGGTGACGAATCATGGATCTTTGCGTATGAGCCCGAAACAAAACAGCAATCGACCGTGTGGGTCTTCCAAGACGAGCAAAATCCAACGAAAGTTGTTCGTGGAAGAAGCACTTCGAAGCAAATGGTCGCCTGTTTCTTCGGCAAAACTGGTCATGTGGCGACTGTTCCGCTTGAGCAACGTAGGACGGTCAATTCTGAGTGGTACACCACCATTTGTTTGCCTGAAGTCTTCGGAGAAATTCGAAAAACGAACAAGAGAAGACGAATCATTGTGAACCATGACAATGCGAGCTCTCACACATCGGCTTAAACCAGCGCCTTTTCGACCGGCCAAAACGTCGAATTGATGGGTCATCCGCCGTATAGCCCTAACTTGGCACCCAATGACTTCTTTTTATTCCCACACATCAAGAAAATAATGCGTGGTCAACGATTTTAATCTCCAGAAGATGCTGTTGAAGCACTCAAAAACCATGTTTTGGAGGTGTCTCAATCGGAGTGTATAGGAGTATACAGCAGCCCTCGTATACAATAAAGAAGTTCTATTAAATTTTGGGTACGGAATCAAATGTTTGGTGCCAAAACGTTCATAATGTTGGAAAATGCCTTCGGTGATAATTTTTTGTCGTGAGCAAGTGTTTTCGATTCAAAGAGCGTTGACAACGAACCACTTCCAGAACAACATCAACTGATGATCAACACGCCAATAAAATAAAAGGATTGGTGCTTGAGAATCGACGATTACCACTCAGAGATCTTACTGGCATCGTTGGAATATCGGAAGGATCAGTGAAAACCATTTTGAAATATCATTTGGGCCTAAAACAAGTAAAAGCACGATTGGTGTCAAAATATGTTGACAGTTTTCTTCGATTATTGAGCTATGGTGCACTCCGAATTCCTTCCGAACGACCAAACTGTCGACAAGGAATATTATTTAAGTATTATGCCTCGTTTGCGCGAAGCTAGTTGAGTTGTCCACAAGAACCTTTGGAAATAGTTCAATAAACGGGGATTGGTGGATAAAATAGACCATATGTCTTCACGCTTTAATTGAAAGTGAAGGTTTCAGGTCACGAAAAAACGAGGGTGGGGGTGGTAGGAGTATAGGAGGGCTAATGGTGTCATAGCCGGAACTTATTGTTTGAAGATTGATCTCAGGCAACCCCTCAAGCATCCAGAATACTGTAATATCTTCCAGGCAGAAATCTTTGTGATCAGGAAAGCGGCTTAGATAGCTAACAACGCAGGAAATGAAATAAAGAACTCAGACAATATATACGTCAGTAGCCAGGCGGGAACTAAGGCAATCATTTCCTCGTCGTTTAGAAGCAGGGTGGCAGTAGATGTAGTAGCTGGCGGAAAGCGACTGCATATATACTGGGTTCCCGGCCAAAACAGTATTTACTTATATGAAAAGCCGATGAGATTGCCATTCTAGATGGAATGCCTAAGAACATGTGGGACCAAAAGGAAATTTCCGAACGGATCAGGGCGATATGGAATGCCTTAAGGACATGCAGGATTGTCAAAATCATATGCAAGAGCTGCGAAGAAAACCCATAATGCTTTTTACTCACATTGTCTTGAAAGGACCACAGGATGATTGTCGGTCTAATAAACGAAATTTTTATACAGGGTTTTACAATAGTAGCGATATGATTTCGCTCTAATTGTTTAGAAAATTCATATGTTTTTTATTTAATGTGAAGTACAATCGATATAATCAAGTTCTGAATATAACATCATTCGAATGGCCTTCACGAATTCTTTTGCAGGAGCGAATTCGATGAACTCAATTTTCTAGTTCTTTCGCACTAAATCACAATCATGAATAGCACATTCAATATTGACTTTTAAATGTAATTGAGCCTCCAAACTTTTCTCGCAATAATTCGGTTATTGCACGTTCTAAGTGACACATAGCCTCGTTTTGTTGGAACCAGATGTTGTCAATACTGGTATCAACATTTTCAAATTGCGGCCATAAAAATTTGGTTATCATTGATCTATACTGCTCTCAATTGCTGGTTACCAGTGCCCACCAGCTTCATTTCGAAAGAAGACGTTTCAAGTTGTTCCAAGGCAAAATTAGCGAATTCACGACGTTTACGGTGATTCAACAGCTTCAGTTCTTGAATGAGAACAATTTTATATGGATGCAAGTCCAAATCCTTTCTCAAAATCTGCCAGGCAATGAGTTGAGACCGTATCTATTCTTGAGAACGTCTTGGAATCGACAAATTGCGGTCTTCAGCAACACTTGCCTGAAAGGCGGCAATATTTTAATTACTTCGACCGGTTCTTTGTCGAATTGTTGAAAATATCGAGGTAACAGAAAATGTTAACTCGAAATTTTCAACAATTCGACGAATAGCGAGCACAGATGTACGATTATTATGACCACAAAATGGCAAAAGCGCATGAAAAGTTGCAATTGGAGAACGATTATTTTGATAATAAAATGGAATAATTTGTAAACGTTTTTCTTACGAATATCTTTCCATGATGAAATTGTAAACATTACTGAATACAGTGAAAACAACTACAAATCTTGACTTGTAAAAAATGGCCGAAGCGACACTTAGATCATATCTTTTACAGAGAAAAATAACTTTACACCATTATCTGTTAAAATCTTACTGTTAACCTTTTGTCATATAAATTTTAAACAAATATTTTGCAATAAAAAATAACGGAACCGGCTGTGCTAATAATATTAAAACCGGTTCCGTAGTTTAGGAGCTTATCATGAACAAAGAAAGCGTCACGTACTTAATTTTGTAATGTGAACATAAAGATATTCATTTACAGTTGTATTTGTAACTAATCCGAGTTACATTATTTAAGAGTTATACCTCGCCCACTCTCCATATAAGAACTAAAAAGGCGATAAATCAATAACTAAAAGCGCCAGAGGCAATCAATTGTGTACCCAGGATGATACTGCAGTCACGTCTACTTCCCACATAGCATAATTTTAAATTCCATTTGATTCTTTCACTTTCCAGTACACAGGTCCAGCACCAATGAATATATTCGAATATAACTTTGCACAAATATTCCACTTGAGGTATGCCATCTCGAGTCTAAAAATTGTCTAAAAAAGATAATATTGATAATGACATAACGTTCTATCTAAAATGGGTTCAATCGGGTCAATATTTCGCTTAGACCCTATATACCCAATATAAAGATTTTTGAACTTCCAGTTGACTTTATACCACGTATCGGAAAATATGGAAGCTATTTTAAAGAAATTAGGAGAGAAGATAAAATCGATAAATCCATATAACTGATCTTCTGATCTTATTTTTATTAATCTCCGAAGAAATTGTTCAGATCGGTTAACTATAGCTGCCACACAAACTGAACGATCGGAATCTAGTGCTGGTATGGAAAACTTTTGCATTTGACGTGGTATCTTCACGAAATTTGGTATAGATTATTTTCTAAGACAACTAAGACAATCGGCTTACTATAGCATATAGCTGCCATACAAACCAAACGAACTTCACGAAATTTGACATGGATTACTGCTTCAGGTAATAATATAATCTCCGAAAAAATTGTTCAGATCGGATTACTATAGCATATATGTAGCTTCCGTATAAACTGAACAGCTAGTTACTAAAAGAAATGCACCTGTGAAGGGTATATCAGCTTCGGTGCAGCCGAAGTTAACGTTTTTTCTTGTTTAATATACCACAAAGTGTTGCCGAAACCCGAAGGTATTTATCCGGATTTGATCCTTGCAAGTTGCAAGAATATAAAATGTTTGATTATACTCGAACTTAGTCCTTCCTTACTTGTTTTATACGTTCTATATATTTCTTTCTAAAAGTTTACTACGAATTCATAAAAATTATACCATTTGAAAATTTTCAAGTTTATAGGAAATTTTAAATATAATTTTTTTCTTAAAAGCTGAAACCTCAAGGGTACCACACATCAAATGGAATATCATAATTACTCTTACTGATAACCTCGAGTACGAGTGTGTCATTTCCCGACAATGTTTTCAAAATGTCAAATCGCTTTGGGATTCGTTATCATTTATCTCCACGCAAATTTTACTTCTTTAGTCACGAGGTGTACATGCCCACTTTTGAAATGGTTCTCTAGCTGTTTATTTATGTTTTTGATTAAGGTTCACACTGCTTTGACTCCCAACCAATTCCAAGATACAGCAATTGTTAGCGCCTATGTCCATAGTAAAATTTAGTTGTCATGTGGAAGTAGATTTCTAATCGCAATCCTCATATAACGTTATCACTTTATTGTTTTGAAATGAAGTAATCTTAGTAAGCAAAGAGACGAATTCTTTTCTTATCGTACGAGATCTGCAGAAATTTGTTTTGCTAACCAAAACACTATTTTAAGAGCCCAGACAGTGGTTTTATCCACCGACGAATAAGTGTACAAGTGTAAGCTCGTTCATAAAATAGTTTTACTGATAAGGCTTAGAGACAACAAGCGAAATGTTGCCAAAGTAAATAAAAACAAGTAAGGAAGAGCTAAGTTCGGGTATCACCGAACATTTCATATTCTTGCAACTGGCAAGGATTAAAGTCAGGGAATTGAAGGTACATAAGGTTTGTTATTTATATGAGGTCTAGGGAGAGTATTTACCCGATTTTATTTATTATAAGCACAAATATGCACCGTCTCTCAATTTTATTCAGATAACTCATATATTGGACGATATATGCGGTATAAAGTCACCCGGAATTTCGAAAATCTGTATATGGAAGCTAAGAGAAGTAATGATCCGATTTGACACACAGATATACCACTTTCAGGAAAGGATTCTCTCTGAATTTCAATTATATTTTGACCGATACTTTCGGTAAAAACTATATATATAATAAAACTATAAGCACTGGATCCACATATTCAGTGACTAGGAGCTTTAGCAGTTTTGTTTCGATTCAGACAATTTTTGGTCATAAGGTGGCATAGCACAAATGCATTATTCGTGCGAAGTTTTATCCTGATAAAGTGATTAATTTTTTGATTTGTATACTGGAAAGTGAAAGTTTCAAATGGAATTTAAAACTCTGTTATATGGGAAGTAGGCGTGGCTGTAGTCCGATTTCACGCATTTTCACACTGTAACTTAGAAATGTAAGGGGGGCATTTCCATAGTAAATTTGGTTGAAATCGGTCGAGCGGGTCTCGAGATATGTGATTTCACCTAAAAGTGGGTGGTGCCATGCTCATCGTTCAATTTTGACCCAGGCTCCTTTAAAGCTCTCTTATGCAATCTCTGGCGTATTTAGTATTCATTTATCGCACTTTTAGAAGATTTTAACTGTCCCGTTATATGGGTAGTCAGCCTTATATAATATTTGCGCTAGGAGAATTTGGTTGTTGCCACTTTACTGGTTTAGGAGATATATACATTAAACTTATTAGAGGGCGGGGCTCTACAGACCTTTTCAAAGATCCCCTGTGCCAAATTAGAGTCTTATATTTTAATTAAGTGCTTAGTTATGGCATTTTATAGGTTTTCGGTTAATGGCGTTTTGTGTGCGTTACAGTGGTCCGATTACGCCCATTTACGAACTGGTACTGTTTTTGCCAAGGAACGCGCATACCAAGTTTCATCAAGTTATCTCAAATTTTACTTAAGTTACAGCTTGCACAGACGGACGGACGGACGGACGAACAGACAGTCATCCGTATTTCAATACGTCTCATCATCGTGATCATTTAAATACATTATAGCGCTATATCTATCTCGATTAGTTTTAGGTAATACATACATACATACAACCGTTAAGTGAACAAAACTGTTATACGCTATAGCAACATGTTGCAAGAGCATATAGACTCTATCTATAGCTAAATTCGTACGAATATGGCGCGTGCGAATATAAAAATAATCGAAAAATATGTGACAATAAAAAACAACATTTCACGGATGTCTGGCGACGAAAGAATGTTGCCGTGGGACACAACTACAATTAAACAATTTATTGACAGCAAACCGTTTCATGAGAATTTTTGACTTAGTAAAAAAAAACCAATTAAATGAGATTTTTAAATGCAAAGCAAATTTTGTTGCGAATTTTTTCGAATGAGAGAGTAAAAAAAGTAGAAATCAAAAGTTTGAAAATTAGGTAAACAAAATAAAATAAGTTAAAAGTATTAAAATAGATAAAGTAAATGACAAAATAAAAGCAAAGAAAAAATAAGAATATTTTCAAGATATTGAATGAAATAAAAATTAAAAAAAAAAATATTAGAAAAAGAATAGTAATGGAAAATTTTGTACGTGAGAAAAATTAAAAAAGGAAAAACTGTTACTTCGGCCGAATCGAAGCTATAATACGCTTCACAGGGACATTTTATATAGCATAAAAGGATAGAAAAAGGTCTTAATCTTGAGTATGAGCGGTCGGTTTGAATGAAAGATATATGCAATAGTGGTCTAATACGAGTATCGCCGGTTTCGACATGAGCAGCTACTTGGGGAGAAAAGATCGTGTGACAAATTTCAGCTCGATACCGCAAAAACTGAGGGGCTAGTTCGCGTATAACAGGAGATCATTCTGAGCATATTGATAGTAACTCTGTCCAACATGTTGTGAGAGTATACAAATTAAAATATACGAGTATGCAAATAAAAAATTATATTATTCTAACACCTGAGCAACAGAATGCAACTAATTAAGCAAAATCAACGAAATCGGCGAACAAAGTACAACATTAGTTAATTTATGCCGAAGATTTGCCAGTGTGATAAAGGGCTGAAAAGCGCTCTAAATGACAACCGCGTACATACATACTTATGTATTAATTTGTATCTGTCCACACATGTACGTACACATATGCATCGCATAATAATTTGAAGTAGCGAAAACCTGTTCGACGCCTGATTTGACACAACAAGCCTTCGTTTACTGGGTGCAATAACCAACGGCATACAGCTGTTAAAGTTTTGCAATTCATTGTCAACAATTAAATATTCAATAATAATAACAACATCAACTTTGATTGGCGGTTTGTTGTTTTCTATATTAGAAAGCCCGCGGCGAGTTTGCGCCACCCTGACAACGGAGCCGTATGTCATAACACTTTAGGAATTCTGTGTTAATCTTTAGACGAAATCTTTTGCCCACTTACCTTTCATTCGGCATTTTGGCGTATTTTATGTGTGCTTTCTTTGTGTCTGGGCGTCTTTCTGGTTTGTTGTGTTAAAAATAATGCTATTATCAGCTGTTGATAGTAATTTAGCGTAGCGAATCGGGAATTGCTTTAGAATTATGACAAATCACGCCCGGTTTTCGCACATTGCCAGAAAGTGTTGACAAAAAAAGAATATTTTCTCACACTCACGCAAATAGTTCGAATTTATGGAGCGGATTTCACACACTTTTGCTGAAGTTACGCGTCTTCAGCCATTAATACTGTGACCTTTGGTTGAAGCTTGTAATCACAAATTAAATTTGCGAAAAATTTTGCTCAAACACTTGCTCTTTCTATTCCAATCACAATACAATTTGTACTACTTCTTTTTCGAAAATATGTTGTGTTTTTGTTGCGTACGTTATTTAACGCTACACAAATCAACTCTACACCTTTAACAGCCGCGTACTGCTATAAAACTGTCAATGTAGCCGCTATTTATGGTTGATTTGGCGCTTCGTTAGCTTCATTTATTGCAGCTGTTTACGTGTATGTGTGTGAGACATTTTTGCGAATTAAGTTTTTGTATATGATCGCTAGTGGTGAGGAGTTCTCTTCGGTTGAGTTAGTGAGCGCTGAGCGCTGTGATAAGATAACAGCAGAACAGATAACAGCTGTTTTTGAACTTGGAAAAGCTTTTATGTGCTTGGCTCGGGGTGTGTATCTCGGCTTAGTGAGCGCACAAACCTTTTATAACTTACACAAATTGATTGGGTGGGAATAGTAAACGATCAGCGTACGGCAAATCAATGGATAAAGCGTCGCATAACGTGAGAAACTTAAAATTATTATTTTTATTGGTTTGAAGATTGAAAGTTTTCCACGTACTGACTTTTTAAGAAAAACTGATATTTTGACAAGGGAATTCTTGAATGCAAATTAGGGTTTTATTTCGGTTCGACTTCGAAAAATTGTTTGTTCCTTAAGGTTAGGTTCTAGCTCTCAAGTAAATGCTCAAGAAAAAAAAGGTGCGTGGAGTCCCTACGCGCGGATGAAGTTATACTTCTTAGTGATATTCCAAGAAATGCATATCATTTTGTATGAAAGAAAACTAGAAAACTTAAATTCACATTTTATAAATTTATTATAATTTATTATCTCCCCGAGCATGCCTTTGCCAACAAGTCGTCTTTTCGCGACGATGGTAAAAGCCAAAAATCATAAATTGCACAACTTTCTGGTGCTTCTCGCAAAAATCTGCGTCGATATGTATTTCACGATACATACATACATATACGTAGCGGCAAGGGGTGACAATGCCATTAATTCTAGAAATTCTATTGCTACGAATATGGAAATGACAACGAAATAATGCAAATATGCATATTTCTAAAGGTCATTAATTTCTTTGAAGAAATGAAAGGAATGAATGATCCTGAGAAGTATAGTCTTAACTTTTCAACGGCCAACGAAGAGCATTTCACCCAAAAGGAATTTATTCATTAAAATCATCACTCAGAAGTCGTTTTATTTGTTGTAAGCGAACGATTTTCGAAGAAACATCATTTCTAATATGCCACAAGACACAATTAGAAATGAACTTCTTAAACCTCACGCTGTCAGATAAAACGATATACCACGTCATCGCGGGTCTATTTCCAAAAAATGGACCAACGCAGGATATTTCAACAAAAGGGCACATAAAATAGTTGAGAATTCGCAGAAATGAAAGACAAAGGAAAGAAAAAGCAGTATGACTTCAATAATGAACAAGCATACAAACATACATATGCGCAGCAGCAGCAAGGAAAGAGGTAACAATCGGCGATCCATTGTATATTTCTTTCATGCATAATCAAACCATAATTAGGACAACGCAACACAAGTGTCAATGGTGGTCTAGGTGGTAAGCGCGTAGGTTCGAATCCCAACAGAATTGATTTTTTAATTGAATATGTCACCAACCAAAAATTGAAACATTGTTCTACAAAAACAACAACAGCATAAGCATGGCAACATTGTGTTGTTGGTAGAAAAGCCGAGCTGTGACGAACAAACGATCGCCGATTGTCACCGCTTCGCTTGCTGCTCGAACATCTTCGCAGACAAGGTTGCGTAGATTCATATTGAGCAAGGTTGCGCAACCTGAATCTATCGCAACCTTTTCCGAACTCGTATAAGAAGTATAACTTCAAAAATTCCTTATTTCTTGAGCCGTAGTCAAGTAAATTTGACAGCAGGTTACGCATTGAATGATGTACATTAGAAGAGCAAGCGAAAATATACTTATGTGAGTAAAGTATATAAACATTTTCATTGCTTTTATCTATCTATTACTAAATTTTATACATTTCTTAAGCGTTTTTCTATATAAAGTTTTTACACATCTTGAGAGTTCGGGTATAACTGAACATTTTTTACTCTTGCAAGGTAAAGTGATATACGGGAATTTCATATATATTTTAATTAAAAGTAGTAAATATTTCATCCATTATTTGTAATCACAGGCTAAGAAGGTATACTATTAGTAGATAGAGATTCTTTCTGAATTTTGTAAAAATGTCTTTAATATTTACCAACAGATGCGATATAAAGTCAACCGAAAGTTCGAAAATATTTATATTAAGTACATACTTACATATGTACATGGTAGCTAAGAAAAGTATTGACCCGATTTTATCAATTTTTGGCACAAGGGTATGATGTCATCAGAAAAATGTTCTTCCCGTCTGGGTCCTTGAGATATTATAGTCCGATTAAAAATCCGTTTATTCTAAAATTTTCTGGTCCTGCAATAAAAATTGTTGGTTTTTTTCGGAATGGTTCCAATACGTACTCTAAGCATGCGTTTACAAGTATAATAAGTCTCGTAAGGCTTTGCTTTCTCGGTTTAATACAAAAATTGTTTTGGGTCA